>NC_090284.1:77084228-77684228 GCF_037392515.1 Haliotis asinina | reverse complement strand
GTAAAGCTATATCTTCTGACGATGAAGTCTTGATACAGGCTCCAAAGGTAAAGCTATATCTTCTGACGATGAGTCTTGATACAGGCTCCAGTGGTAAAGTTATATCTTCTGACGATGAGTCTTGATACAGGCTCCAGTGGTAAAGCTGTATCTTCTGACGATGAAGTCTTGATACAGGCTCCAGTGGTAAAGCTATATCTTCTGACGATGAAGTCTTAATGCAGCCTCCAGTAATAAAGCTTCTGACGATGAAGTTCTGCCACAGGCTCCAGCAGTAAGTAATATCTTCTGACGATGAGGTCCTCTTACAGTGTCCAGTGTTGATGTTATAGCCTCTGTGTCAGTAATTGCTCAGCAACTCAAACTTGTTATGCGTTTCGTCCTTAGCGTAGCTGTATCCTAGTTTCATAGTAAACTACGATGAAGAAAAACTACGAAAAATCTCCCTCTATGTTCTTGTGTTTGGTTTTCTAACTTTGAAACAAGGGTTGAATTTAACATGTTCGATGAATCCGGCTTTTATCAAGAAATCCACTTTCAGAGCGACACGGTCTTATTAGAGTCGGGAGTTTCACATTGTACTATTCTGTATACTTTTGAATTGTCTTGCAGGCCTGGGTCGGATCTTCAAGCTATCACAGCAAAACTTCGACGAAAGCTCAGGCGTGTCCCTGATTCCGGAACATACGCCCGTACGCGCGACACAAGTGGATGCTACACCCACAGTCGTTCAGTTGAATTGTTTCCTCTTTCTTCTCCCCAACTGACCTTGAACCCTCGGAATTTGAGGGTTACCGTTAACTCAAATGACATCTCCTTGGTACAACTTGTCAGTGCATTCCCTGGACCTGTATCACAGAGGGGGTAATTTGCAGGCAATCTATTGATCTGTGTCACAAGAGAGTTAGTCTGCATATCGACGGCATAGGCGACTGACGGGATTGGTGATTAGGCTCGCCGACTTGCCTGACACATGCCATCGTATCCCAATTGCCTAGATCAATGGTCATACTTTGGTCACTGGATTGTTTAGTCCAGACTTGATTTTATACTGACCACAGCCATTTTGCTGGAAAATTGGTGAGTGCAGAATAAAACATTACTCACTCACTCACTCACTGAAAAGCTGCCCCGTGTTGTCGGAAGCAAGGTCCTGCCCCGATGTTCCGCTTGTCGCTGTCACATTCACACCCCTCACAGGAAGCTTTCTTTCGGACGACATAAATCCGGTTCTGAACGTTTCTGCTTATGAATTAGAATTCCGTGAATTATACTGATACGACCTACATGATCTGTGGTATGTCTTAGATCTGCACTGTGTCTTAGATCTGTGCTATTCTTTTAGATCTATGGTATCTCTGTTGTACGTCTGTTATATACCTATGTTGTACTTAACACTGCCCAGGACCACGGCTTAACAAACCATCTGTAGCTATATAATCTGATGTACTAGACAACAATATGGCCCCTGTTACCAGAGATAGCTGAACCCACTCTCTGATAGACACCGTCATGCTGCATGGCCCCTGTTACCAGAGATAGCTGAACCCACTCTCTGATAGACACCGACATGCTGCAAGGCCCCTGTTAACAGAGATAGCTGAACCCACTCTCTGATAGACACCGTCATGATGCATGACCCCTGTTACCAGAGATAGCTGAACCCACTCTCTGATAGACACCGACATGCTGCATGGCCCCTGTTACCAGAGACAGCTGAACCCACTCTCTGATAGACACCGACATGGTGCATGGCCCCTGTTACCAGAGATAGCTGAACCCACTCTCTGATGTGGCCACCGGCATGATGCATGGCCCCTGTTACCAGAGATAGCTGAACCCACTCTCTGATTGACACCAACATGATACATGGCCCCTGTTACCAGAGATAGCTGAACCCACTCTCTGATAGACACCGACATGCTGCATGGCCCCTGTTACCAGAGAAATGTGAACCCACTCTCTGATAGACACCGACATGCTGCATGGCCCCTGTTACCAGAGAAATGTGAACCCACTCTCTGATAGACACCGGCATGATGCATGACCCCTGTTACCAGAGATAGCTGAACCCACTCTCTGATGCGGCCACCGGCATGATGCATGACCCCTGTTACCAGAGAAATGTGAACCCACTCTCTGATAGACACCGACATGATACATGACCCCTGTTACCAGAGAAATGTGAACCCACTCTCTGATAGACACCGTCATGATGCATGACCCCTGTTACCAGAGATACCTGAACCCACTCTCTGACAGACACCGGCATGATGCATGGCCCCTGTTAACAGAGAAATGTGAACCCACTCTCTGATAGACACCGACATGCTGCATGGCCCCTGTTACCAGAGAAATGTGAACCCACTCTCTGATAGACACCGGCATGATGCATGACCCCTGTTACCAGAGATAGCTGAACCCACTCTCTGATGCGGCCACCGGCATGATGCATGACCCCTGTTACCAGAGAAATGTGAACCCACTCTCTGATAGACACCGACATGATACATGACCCCTGTTACCAGAGAAATGTGAACCCACTCTCTGATAGACACCGGCATGATGCATGACCCCTGTTACCAGAGATAGCTGAACCCACTCTCTGATGCGGCCACCGGCATGATGCATGACCCCTGTTACCAGAGAAATGTGAACCCACTCTCTGATAGACACCGACATGATACATGACCCCTGTTACCAGAGAAATGTGAACCCACTCTCTGATAGACACCGTCATGATGCATGACCCCTGTTACCAGAGATACCTGAACCCACTCTCTGACAGACACCGGCATGATGCATGGCCCCTGTTAACAGAGAAATGTGAACCCACTCTCTTATAGACACCGACATGCTGCATGGCCCCTGTTACCAGAGAAATGTGAACCCACTCTCTGATAGACACCGGCATGATGCATGAACCCTGTTACCAGAGATAGCTAAACCCACTCTCTGATAGACACCGTTATGATGCATGGCCCCTGTTACCAGAGATAGCTGAACCCACTCTCTGACAGACACTGGCATGATGCATGACCCCTGTTACCAGAAAAATGTGAACCCACTCTCTGATAGACACCGTCATGATGCTTGACCCCTGTTACAAGAGATAGCTGAACCCACTCTCTGACAGACACTGGCATGATGCATGGCCCCTGTTACCAGAGATAGCTGAACCCACTCTCTGATAGACACCGGCATGATACATGATCCCTGTTACCAAAGAAATGTGAACCCAGTCTCTGATAGACACCGGCATGATACATGACCCCTGTTACCAAAGAAATGTGAACCCACTCTCTGATACACCCCGGCATGATGCATGACCCCTGTTACCAGAGATAGCTGAACCCACTCTCTGATAGACACCGACATGATACATGGCCTTTGTTACCAGAGATAGGTGAACCTACTCTCTGATGTGGCCACCGGCATGATGCATGGCCCCTGTTACCAAAGAAATGTGAACCCACTCTCTGATAGACACGGTCATGATGCATGCCCCCTGTTACCAGAGAAATGTGAACCCACTCTCTGATAGACACCGTCATGATGCATGGCCCCTGTTACCAGAGAAATGTGAACCCACTCTCTGATAGACACCGACATGATACATGGCCCCTGTTAACAGAGATAGGTGAACCCACTCTCTGATATGGCCACCGACATGGTGCAGTATCTTACGTCACACATGAATGTCGCTTTCTGATTGGCTAAGCGGTATTCTATTATTTTCCATGTACCCCGATTACAGGCGATGTATTATTTTCAATGTACACAACTGGGAATTCCAAACTCTGGTGCTTCATGGTAGTACTTCTTTGTCTCGAATAGTATTGAAACATGCATCAAGCACGGAAATTATCGATGTTTTGCTATTGAAAATCGATGGAAGGGAGATAACTCTAAATCTGTTTACCTTGTGTCGTCTGCAGAATGGCGATTCGACTCGCGTTCAATAGAAGTGCCTCAAACAATTCAATATTAAAATTCAGGTGTTCGGTAAGATAAATACGTTGTTCACTGGTCCCTCGGGGGGCTCATGTTCCCTCGAGGTTTATTTATGTTCCCCTCGCCCTGCGGACTCGAGGAACATAAACCACGGGCATACAGTAGCGCAAATAGGTTGCGCAGCATAGAAAAAATGACCAGTCTTCTGGCATCGTACTTTCCTCGCTTCAGTTCGAAAAATATTTTTCATAATCAAAATAAAATATCGCCACCATCAAAAGTATACACCTATTTCTTCACTTGGTTGTGCTCTCACATTTCCAAAGCCATTTTGAACAATCATTCACGTGAAATATTTTATTCAACATTTTAAGCACAACTCGTGCTAGATCAAACCGTTCTTCGCCCCCATTCCCCCTTCCAGCTTCCGGTTCAAAGGAGTGAAGGAACAGGGGGGCTGCCGAAAAATACAAAATATGTATTTCTCACCCAACTCGTAGGTTTAACATAGTAGCGCTAGTAGTACGCCGATACAAGATCGTAATCACCCCTGAAATCACCCCATTTGCAGGAAAACACTGGTGGAGTTTGGTGGTAACAATCCGACTCGCAACGGTCTAGCACTCACTGGCGATAATAACCGCTGAAGGTGCCAAGGTTCTTACAGAGAAAGTAACCTGTTCTTGTTAGTGGGCGCGATCTCCTAAATAACTCCAGGGAATAACCTGACTTGTGATTTCCACATTAAAAAATACCTAGCACGCTAACTACCGAACAAATAGGGTAATGTAGGTACCAAAACAAGATTGCTATCTTTACCGAGCATGGTATATCTGAGATACGTCTGAGATACGTCTGTGATGCGTCTGTGATGCGTCTGATGCTCCTGCGATGCTCCCGTGATGCGTCTGTGGTGTACTATGTGTGTGATTTGCTATGTGTGTGTCTTTGAAATGTCTATGATGTTAGTGTGGTGTGACTGTATCGTATCGATAAGAGGATCTGTTACTGATAACGAATTCATGTTCCTGCTATTCATGTGATAGTGAGGAGAATAGATCAGACGACTTCACAGTCTTCCCTTCTTCGATCACTACGATCAACACGCAAGTACACTTTACTCAGCATATCGATGTTCTGGCATATCGTTAAGGCAATACAGTCAAGGCTCTCCTTGATGTCTCTACTGCCAAACAATATACAGTGGAATCTGTCAAATTCGGACCTTGGGTAAATCTGTTTTCTTTACAATTCGGGCCTTAGTGGTGGTCCCGTTTATTTCCCTACTTTTCCGTATTTATTGCTTGTGTAATTCCTACCCGTTTATTTAATGCCCCTGTATTTACTGCCAGTTTATTTAGTGTCGACGTATTTACTGCCCGTGTATTTACTGCTCTTTTACTTATCACCCATGTATTTACTGCCCGTGTATATACTGACTTTGTAGTTACTGCCTGTGTATTTATTGCCAGTTTATTTAGTGACGGCGTATTTACTGATCGTTTATTTACCGACCGTGTCTTTGCTGTACGTGTAGTAACTGTATGGGTATTTACTGCCCGTGTAGTGACCGTGTTTGTAGTTACTCCTTGTGTATTTACTGCCCGTGTAGTGACCGTGTTTGTAGTTACTCCTTGTGTATTTACTGCCCGTGTAGTGACCGTGTTTGTAGTTACTCCTTGTGTATTTACTGCCCGTGTAGTGACCGTGTTTGTAGTTACTCCTTGTGTATTTACTGACTGATTATTGACTGTCAGTGGATTAACTGTAGTTGGACGTGATGTATATAGGCATGGTGAGCTACACCGCCAACAAGTGTTGATACCTCCTGCTGGTGATGTAGAGTAACGGGCTGGGACGTGGGGATGCTCCGAGTCATAATTGACATCATATACAAGAATAAGCTGATCTTATGGCTCATCAGAGACCAGTCTCGAGTGCTTCCCACAATTATGGTAAATTTATCATGTGGATGCTCGTGAATTGCAAACTGCTACTATTTGTCAACAGGAACCTTGGTAGATTCAACAAGAATTCACTCGACCACACTTCACGCGATCGCTCTGATCGTAGTTAAGACGTATTTCACACAAGTCTAGCGTGCTGTTTGTTTGCATAAAGTCTCACACAGCAATAATCTAGCGATTTGACGGCAATCACTATCGCAATCGAGACAGGACCCGACAAACACACTTTTACTGTATCTGTGTGATATATAATTAACAATAAGAATACATACGATTCCTATGCTCACTGAATGTTTCGGATTTGGAACATGTTTTGTGTGGTCACATGGCGGTTGGTTTCTTGCAGTGTGAGACAGGATAGCCCCTGGGGAGTCGGACGGTCATCTAAAATCCTCTGGCCTCATGGCCAAATCCGCGACATTGTCATTGACATCCTCTTTGAGGCAGCTGAGGCTGGCATCGTCCTAGCTGCTTCTGGACGAATAAATGTTTGTGCAATTGTATTGTTACGAGTGTGTATTTTCTGTTTATTTTGTTATTAATTTAGTTGTAATTATTATTGGGTCACAATATTTAGTGTTTTGAATAATAAATATGGAGGGTCGCATTTCGCATGATAGATGATATATTTTTAGGATTTTGGCAGCGGGCTTGTCTGGGAATTATCTGCCCTTGACTTCCTGTTTGTTTACTTCCGGGAGACGTTGCTTCGAGGGCATTCTACAGTCTTGGCGATGGCAGTAAGTGCTCGTACTTTCGGGAAACGACTGAAAATATATATAAATGCTAGCTGACGTGTTGTGAGGGACACACGCACACATTCGGACACATCACTGGAGTTACATCATCGTCATCATCTGCATCCGTCAACGCCTAATCTACAGCATCCGCTGCCATACCGATCGCTGTGTTTACATTCTGCATAGTTGATTCTCTCTCGCACTAAGACTTTTGTGAGTTTGCCATGTTGTATTTTGTGACCCATTAACTTAGATTTTGTCTCTCTTGTATCTGAAATCTGCATTGTGAAATTGAGTTGTAACTTTGTATACCTTGCTCTCATTGCATAATAATACAATATTTGAATATTTTTTGTCTTTGCTCTGTTTTGCTGATTCACAGGGGATTTCTTACATTATTTGTCACGGTAAATTCTTAACCGTAACAGTATTTGAGAAGATTAATGCTGGTTATCCATAAACACAACAATGAACAGTCAATGTTTTCTTGGTATATTCATATTCTGACCATCCGATAAACTTTTAATTTCGATGAAATTTTAAGTTGGATAAAATGTTGAGTTTGATGAAACCTTGTGTTAACTTATAGGTCACATGCAACGTAAAATACAACTTTGCAGATTCTGATACCTTTCGGTATGCACTTACCGAAACAAATCATCAATAATGCCAACTGAACTTATAAAGTTGACAAAAACGCGATGAAAAAAAGCCTGCGATTCACTACATTTCCCCCAGCGCTGGGGGAAAAAGTGGTTTCAACAGCTGTCCTACGCTGCGCCCATAACGCATGCGCTGTGAATAGGTTCGCGGAGCTTGAAATAGCATACCTGCCTGGAATATGAGATCGTGAGCAGTAGTCTAATCTTGGTTGTGTACACAAACAAGTAAATAATCTACACGTTACATAAAAAAAAAACTTGATTGTGGTAAGCAGCCTCTGCCACAGAGAAAGCTCAATGTCTGGTTTATTGACACCTATATGTTCGCCTGTCTGTCTGTTAACGACAATATGCAATAGCCAGCTTCAATCATTGACCACATGCAATTTGAACTTAGCACCTATCAGGCTATACGCCATAAACAAAATAAATTGATTTATAACTCGTGCACCCGAGTCCAGTCTCTGCCACATTATGTAATTAGGCAGGTGTGATACTTGTACACATGACATGTTATTAAGTCTTTTGTTTACAAACAAACTGCATCCATTTTTGTCAGATGACTGGACCTGACGGAAACTGGTGCAAACACTTGTCAGTTTCAAGGCCTGCTTTGTACTTGGACGAATGACAGTTTGCAGCCACACAGTAGTTCACCATATCTGCAGAGATGATTTTTGATTGGATCAAGCACAAATTCAGAGAACATGTATCTACAAAACCCAACATCTCTATATACATTCTTTCTGGATAACAACCTTTTGTTTGACAAAACCCGTACTGAAACGACGCATCAAGTACAATAAAAGAAATTGTTATCCATAAAGAATCTTACTTTCTTGTGACTCGTCATACTTCTAAAATGGCCATCAAACAGATCATCTTTCTATACACACAGTGAGCCCAAGTGAACCAGCCAATCGGAAGCCGTCGTTACACTTCAGCGCAACCCCACCCGCTATGACTGGGTTCGGTCTCCCGAATGCTTCGTTTCGAGGGAAGTAAGCCCAAGTACAAAATATTCCACTTTTGAATCGCGATTGTACGCTTATAATTTTGTTTATTTCATTTTTTTACAAGCAACAATGTATATTTTATGTCATGAACAACTGATAATTGTATTTAATTACGTTTGATTTTTCGGTTGCATGTGACCGTTAAGGCATATATATTAACATAATTGAGAGAATGTATTGAAAGCACTAAGATTGCTTAAAATTTAAGTGCTGGCGAACATTCAGCGTAAAAACAATGTAAAGTCCGGACTTCCATTTGTCCTTTGCCCATTAGACAGACCACATGCAGACAGACAGTCAGAAAAACAGACAGTTTATTAAAGTCTCATCTCACAAGCGCATAATATCAATGCATCTGCACAAAGCTTGTACAATGAGACAGTGAGCCGCACTTTCCTTGTTATCAGATACTGTTCGCATTAGATATCTAACACAATATGAAAAATTTGTACACACAAAAGTTCTTGCTAGATAGCTAAGAACAATGAAAACCACATCAGTAAGATATCATAAGATATACATAAACATACACAACATAAAACCGTTACCTATTATCTTATTAAACCTGTTTTCGCTTCTGAAGTAAAAATTTGCAGGTTTAAGCAGAATGAATAACAATATTCGGATTGGCTAAGATGAAACTAACTTTCTGTATATCTATAAAATCTACGCCGGTTACCTGTTGGCATTTATTTCTCAGCCTTTGTTGCCTTATTGGTGCGCTAACGTGTACATAAATATGCCCTCTGTCTCATACCATGCATTCCTTTGATGCTTTATTGGTGCGCTAGCATGTACATAAATATGCCCTCTGCCGGATACCATGCATTCCTTTGTTGTCTTGCTGCTGCGCTAACATGTACATAAGTATGCCCTCTGTCTCATATCATGCATTCCTTTGTTGCCTTATTGCTGCGCTAACATGTACATAAGTATGCCCTCTGTCTCATATCATGCATTCCTTTGTTGTCTTGCTGCTGCGCTAACATGTACATAAGTATGCCCTCTGTCTCATATCATGCATTCCTTTGTTGTCTTGCTGCTGCGCTAACATGTACATAAGTATGCCCTCTGTCTCATACCATGCATTCCTTTGTTGTCTTGCTGCTGCGCTAACATGTACATAAGTATGCCCTCTGTCTCATACCATGCATTCCTTTGTTGTCTTGCTGCTGCGCTAACATGTACATAAGTATGCCCTCTGTCTCATATCATGCATTCCTTTGTTGTCTTGCTGCTGCGCTAACATGTACATAAGTATGCCCTCTGTCTCATATCATGCATTCCTTTGTTGTCTTGCTGCTGCGCTAACATGTACATAAGTATGCCCTCTGTCTCATACCATGCATTCCTTTGTTGTCTTGCTGCTGCGCTAACATGTACATAAGTATGCCCTCTGTCTCATATCATGCATTCCTTTGTTGCCTTATTGCTGCGCTAACATGTACATAAGTATGCCCTCTGTCTCATATCATGCATTCCTTTGTTGTCTTGCTGCTGCGCTAACATGTACATAAGTATGCCCTCTGTCTCATATCATGCATTCCTTTGTTGTCTTGCTGCTGCGCTAACATGTACATAAGTATGCCCTCTGTCTCATACCATGCATTCCTTTGTTGTCTTGCTGCTGCGCTAACATGTACATAAGTATGCCCTCTGTCTCATACCATGCATTCCTTTGTTGTCTTGCTGCTGCGCTAACATGTACATAAGTATGCCCTCTGTCTCATATCATGCATTCCTTTGTTGTCTTGCTGCTGCGCTAACATGTACATAAGTATGCCCTCTGTCTCATATCATGCATTCCTTTGTTGTCTTGCTGCTGCGCTAACATGTACATAAGTATGCCCTCTGTCTCATATCATGCATTCTGTTGATGAAGGAGAAAAGAAACGGTGTATTTCGTACAATACAGAAGCTGATATCCATGAAAACTACTCTCTTCCTCAATTTAGTTTTATGTTTTTAGTATTTCTAATCGTACGGTGGCAGAGGATCATCGTGTCTGCATCCGTCTTCATTTGCGAAATGTGAAAAACTCAGAGTTTTTACCATATTTGAATCTACACCGAAACCTTTGTCTCACAGCTACATGACACTGCTCAGTGTGCTGACCATCTCACAGCTACATGACACTGCTCAGTGTGCTGACCATCTCACAGCTACATGACTTTCGTCAATGAATTGGCCATCTACGTGACGTTGTAGTCCATTGTATAAGTTGAACACAATTGTCATTTATACACCCTTCGTATTCTTCATCTGCAGCTATTGTTCAGTAGGTATTGAAGATTACATTTCACTTAGTATCTAATGGGTAAACCTTATCATTATCGCTTCAACATATTATATTGCCATCAGGGATTCATCTAGTGACACGGTATGGTTTCATACAAACCGTAATCAGCCGCTATACCTGGCTGCATCAATCACACTTCGTCCTCTGAAGACCCCTTTGAACACAGGACTTTCAGCGATTCTGTCCACGACTGTACAAACAGGCAAGCAGAGTTATTAGCTCCAACTAATGCTGAGCCTTTATGTAAACGATAGACTTCACGTGACCTCGCGATCGTAGATCAAAATATCCCCAGGTATTACACATATGTAATCAGTGTTGTCGAAAAACATATGGACTATGATAAGAAACGCTCTACTGCAATGAAGAAGCTGTCTATCAATAGCAAGTGCTTCCTCTTCATCGTGTTAGCTTCTAAATGCCTCTTAAAAAAGCTATATCGATAACGCTCTTACTGAACACCACTGAAGGGATATATTTTGATTCAGCTATTGTTTTAATGAGTGAATCTGGAGTGTGACAGTTACCACGGGCAACTGAAGTTATTCAATAATCAGTCTGTAAGTATTTTTTCATAAATATGGAGATTTACATAATGCTGGCGGGTATCAACATCATTAAAGGTCGCACACAATACAGCTGAGAATCTCACCCAAGTGGCTTTTCATATCAAATATTTCGACACTTGTTAAACGTCCTCGACTGTGGAGCATTTATTGATGGTCGTTAGATGAGAAGACAATGGCACTCTGACATCACACGTCCGTATGTTTAATTGCTAACTTATTATTTGAATATCAAAATTCACACACTGTAAATGTTTCAGCATTGTTCTTTCCGCTATTGTCGGTACACATTAATAATCAGTGTATTGGGAATGGGCAGATTCAGCCCACCAGCTTCAGTGCCGGAGTAGCTGACCCACTGAAGGGGACCAGACTGACTTGCCAAACATATCCTCAATATTGTGACTCCAGATGGACTTTCTCAATACAAAGCTCTGCCATTGTGTGGCTGCCACAGTCAAGCGTCTCATCAATCAAATTACTGCACATCTTGAAGCTGTCGAAGACCACGTCGATGATGTCATAACCCATTTATAACTCAGAGACAAACATCTGAAGAAGAGCCATGCCTTCCTCAAGAGAGAGGTTCAAGTTGATGGTATTTTTATGAAATTTGCAGTTGCACATTCACCGTGGTTTAGGTCATGTCAGACACAGGTCATTCAGGTAAAGGTTCAAAGTTCAAGTTCCTACTATTATAATTATACCCATGGCATATGTTTGCTGTCGTGCATCTTGTCTTTGTAATCACCCACCATATAGCAGGAATATTGCTGAGTGCATCGTAAAACTCACTCAGCTCACTCACTCAACTCACTCATGTATCTCACACCTACAAAACCACCTTTACTAATTAGCTAGGCAAAAAGTTTAAATTTGAGAGGGACAGCAATTGTCAGGCTGATTGGTAGAAACGTTCACCCATTCTTTGTAGTTTGCCAGTTCTTCAAGCACACAAACACGAGAAAATTGTTTCAGATTTGCAGGAGATTAGATTTTGGAACTGACATAGTAAAAACCAGATGTGACTTAAACAACTGTTCTGCTTGTCTGTCTCACAGTCCCTGATCATCAAACACATCATATCCCGTACTCCCTAGACCTCCATGCAGTGATAAAGCCTAAATGATGCAAGTATAGATTTCCCCGGGTTCTGAATCTATTTGTTACAATCAAACCTATATATACAGAGTCTAAGCGTTAGTATCCCATTCTGTTTAATCTTATGTGTGGACAAAAAGCAAACAAACATCACTCAAATTATTTCATTATTAACACTAAAGCTATTGCTCTAGTTGCTAGATCTGAAGCATATTTGGATACTACTTTCTTCCCTATTTCCTCGTGGAACTTGATCAATATCCTCGTATGTTCATCAAATGAAAATACGTATAAACAGGGATAATCTATATATAGTCTCCCGGGCATAAGTAACTCTAATAAGATGGAGGTTTTGAGGACAGTCATCCAGACGTCCACAAAACGCCACAGTTACCTGCACAGACACAACTTGTCAAAACTGATTTCCGGTTATAAAGAAAACATTTCATCATTTTAAAATGTAATGTTAACTGATTCACAAATATTTACTTCACGTGTCACATGTTCTATGGTAATTAGCAAAGAAAGAGCTCACTTTGTTTCAGCTTTATTTCTCCGAGTGCGGAAAGTATCATGGCAGAGTTACGTATGTTTAAAGAATGATTGTACTATGTTCTGGTGATATTCAGACGTTCATGCCATTGTGTTTTTACGTTTTCCCGAAATTCTGCAAACCTGGTGTATTCGATGGTGTGGACATTGTTGCAAATTATCAATAATATATAAGAAAGAAATATAAGCACATGCCCCTCAGATTAGATCAAGATCTAAACTTCTTGTTTGAAGTGTTTCATCACTGGTGTTCAGGTAAAGTCTAATTTTGAAGGTTGACCTTATTTGATGATGATTGGTCAGTAATGCTGCCTCTATCATTCATATTTTACTGAATGAGTTATATCATGTACTTCTGTTGTAATTGTATTGTCAGCGAATTGTGTGCTTCTGTTTTGTGCTGCCAGTGTTACAGATGGTGGGCGTAACTGACAGGTTGTATAATACCTTTGTTAATTGTACAAAGCTTCCTTGTATACTGGTTTTCCACGAAATCCCTGATTTCCGGCGCACTTTATTTCCATTAGGTGAAGGTACTGAGATATTTGACATTAGTACTGTCATAGATGAATAGTAACAGAGATTTTACAAGCAAGGTCATCTTTGGAGATACTTATAACCAGGCAGTTTAGCAAGGCCTAGCTATCGAGTGGGACGGACCGGAGAAAAGACGAACCGACAGTCACACCCAATATATGGCGCACATTGTTACATGTTTTTGTTACATTGTTACATTTTAACATAACACCAACTAATAATAGCATCAAGGTCAGCGTGGAATACTATCAGTTTCAGCTAATGCTTTGGATGGATGTTTCTTGGCGAGTGTTCCAACATGGACATGAATACTGTAGAGGAAAGGTCTACGGTCCATATCACAATATCATCTAAACGCGTACACATAGACAACAGGCCACGTCTGACATTGAAACTGAAATCAGTTGGTGATGTGTCAGTATACTCTTCCTTCAGCTGACTCCAGAGTGAACGTTTCAAGCCCATTCTCTTTTGGGCGTAATATTTAAAACCTTATAGGTGATACTGAATTAGGATAAAATAAAACAGTCACTTCATTCACTGTAAATCATCAAATACACGGCCTTGTTCTCAGCGTTACTGACATCTGTGTCAGGGGCTGCTTCCAGAAGTGCAAAATCAAGCACGACATTGGCAAGGCTGACTTTGATGTGAACATCGAGGAAATGGTTGAACAAGGGTCACAATCTAGGCCTATACGGTCGAATATCGAACCTCGCTCACACGGACGGTTTGGTTACGTCTGCAAATGGACTTGGAAGGGAACAGAAATATATTTTTTTCTGTTTTGCATACCTTTGGAACCTTGCATGTGAATTCATCCCTAGGCATGTGTTGTCGTTGGCCCCGATTCGGCGCTACAAATGTCCACAATGTGGTCACGTTTCATCTCTGTGCCGTGATTCCTGTATTCACACGTTGTAGTAAAAGTACTTGTAATGCAAAAATCGCTGAAAACAGTGTGCACTACATTACATGCACAGTATATTCTAGCAAATTATAGTGAGCAGTTTATGAAGTGGATGAGTTTAGGTTTACGCGGCAGTCAAGCAACATGTCTCTATATGACGGCTGTCTGCAAATAGTCGAGTCTGGACCAAACTACCCAGAGATCAGCAGCATGAACATCGTTCAAGGCATTTGGGAACAGATGACATGTGTCTCTCAAGTCAGCAAGTCTGATCACCCGATCCCGTTAGCCGCCTCTCTTTACATTTTTTTACAATTTCTTTATTCTCGAAAAACCACCTTGGTGGTACAAGAGCATATAATCTAGACATATATACAAGTACAAAATCAGCTAGGATCCAAGATGGCGGGAAAACAACATATAAACATAGTAACATTTTTTTTGGACAAGGGATGATAGTTGTACAATATATTTTGATAGATTCACTAGTTCGTGCGAAGTTTTAACAGAAAGTATTTTCGTCAACTTTATTTCATTAGGAAAAATGATTAGATGGGTGGGTAGATATTGCTTCCTCAAAGCATCTAATGCTTTACACTGGAAAATAAAATGATACTCGTCCCCAATGTTTTTAGAAGTACATAGCTGGCACGTTCTCTCGTCCCTTGGAATGTTACACCAGCGGCCCGTCTCAGTAGGTAAATTATGGTTACATGTTCTAAATCTCAACAGTGGCAGTGAAATACGTTTTGGGAGAAAGAGATATTCGTCAAAATTAGGAAACGACGTTAGATGTTGATAGTAAGTTCCCTTGGGGCTAGAAATAATGTCATTGTGTCATTGTACATGCTGATGGATTCCTGAAGACCAATTCTAACCCGGATCTTCTCGGATCAGCTTATGAAGTGATGCGGTAGAGATATATTATTGCGATGAAAGGAAAACCATGGTCATTAATGTACACAGCGCTGGAAAACCAGTGTGAAGGATTCTATGAAATCTGAACATCTACAATTTGTGGGGCAGTGGTAAATCTCACGCTAAGGGATCGCTGGCTGGAGCCGAGGCTGATCTGGTTTTACCAACAAACGGAGAAAAGGCCAGAATGAATCCAGGGAGAGAGATTCACTCCCTTAGATCTCTCTATGGTTTACTCTTCATTGGCAAATATGAACAACTCTGATGATTTCCAAGATGACGTGCTTCGTAGCGATGGCATCCTAGTTGGTGTAGAAATATAGGCGAGTGCCATGCGGACATCTACATTATCATGCACCTAGACGAAAGTTTTAAAGGTCCAGCTGGGTTGAATTTATCTCTTAGAGAGCTTATCACTCATATCTTGATATCTCCACTGACAATACTAAGCACGTTGTTGAATCTACTGGACAACTTCTTGACCTGAACCTCTAACAGCTGGTGGAATCAGGGATGCCCGCAGGGCTAGAAGCTGGAGGTAAGCTAGTTCCAGGTATGCCATACGTCACTTAAGTCGTGCGGCTGATTGTCGGATAAAACCAGTTCTACCGCATTGTTTGGAGTACCAGCTCTCAATATTGATCATCTCTACAATGAATCGATGTACTCTATTTAAGTCAGTTTGGTTACTGGCACAATAACAGGTCTTTTATTCCTGCTATTGCGCTACATGAAAACAGGAATAGCGAAAACGTTAACAGATTAAAAGAGCAGTTTAAGAAGGCAAGCAGGTCTGAAAACGCTCTTCAATGATATCAAGACATAAAGGAAGATTATGGAGCGAACTTTGTGGCATATTTATTTCCAAGCTGTAAGTTCAAGGATGAAATTTCCATGACTTCCAGGACATATCTTATTCGGAACCGATGATGTGTGTCATGAAATGTGTAAGCACATGCTTTAGAATATGTGCTGTTCCCGAGATTTGGAGACCAGTCTTAATCGGACGCTCAGCGATAGCGAGAAACACAGTTTGCAACCCCAAACGTTTTGCGAGTCGCGCATCGAAGGGACTAGTTCTACGGGTGAAAATAAACCTAACCCGTTTGTGGAACTGCGCAGTATTACTAAAGGTTGTGGATCGTCCGCCTCATGTGACTGTCTGAAACACAGACAACATCATCAGCTGTGGCCATCCTCGTTCTGTTCCAGCGCAGCCCTGACACATCTGTAGATAAGGACAACTGGCAAGATGACGACAATGTATATATCAAACGAAGATACATAATCTAATGAACTGTAACAATAACTTAATTTAATTGTTGCACTATTAGCATGTTTAACAAGTTACCAAATAATGTTACTGTGTAAGGTGCAAACTTTTTAACGAACTTATGAAAGAAGTAATGAACCTAAGCATGGTGTTGAAGTATTTACCTAATCTGTTTATTCCTCCTGCTATATGTAACGCCGTGCCATGCCGTGCCGTGACAGGGGAAGTCAGACTGGTGGTGCATAGGAACTACGTTAGTTTGAAATTACGAAACTACGAATTAGAGCCAGGTTGTATACAGATTCACCCTGGCTTCAAAATGAGCCGATGCTCTTGATCCAGTGTTTCCCTTAACCATATGTATAAGGACAAGGTTCAGGTGGATGCATGCCAGAATAACTCACACATGACCAAAAGTGCAAACGGACGATTTTCTTCAGTTTGTTGCAGAATTAGTTAACATATTTAGACACCGTCAAAGTCTGGTGCTCTAAAAGGGTTTCAAAACACCTCACTGACAGTCAGTAGCTATGATGATCACTCGTGGGAGAATCCCTTGATCAATTGAATTAACTCTCGGGCACCAATGCCTGGATGTGGTATCTTCGGGGTTTAATTGATCTCAGACTTACACATCAAGCCCGGAACTATCTATACTGAGAGGAACAAATAACGGAACACAGGTGTTCCTTAAATAGTTTGCAGTTTTCATCACCAGCTTTGAATAGCGCTCGCTGTAGGAGGAAATCTGAGAATAACTAAAGGAGCTCTGCATTGAGGCAGATGTTCTAGAGTAGGGTTCAGGTAATGAACGAAATAACATGAGTTGTATTATTGAATCTGGATTGATTATTACTCTGTTCACAAGGTATTATGAATAAGCCAATTTCGTGCAAGCCATTACGGTCTTGTGCACGTGAACGTGGTAAAATTCGAAGTCAAGTGTGAAAAGTAATCTTGGTGTGTAACCTTACAGTGATAACGACCAGACTGAAAGTTGTTCTGGTATTGTTTTAAACTCTATTAAACGCTCCTTGTCGTTCATAGCAACATCACTCCATTCACACCAGCATCACACCATTAATACCAACATCTCACCATTCATATCATCACACCAACATCACACCTTTCATATCAACATCACATCATTTCGATGCTTATCGTTATGCAACAAAGGACTTCATCCTCATGTACAGTTATCACCTACATGTACAAGGTTGAAGTCGAGCTTCAGTGGGCTTAATGCTATTGTCCAATACAAGTCTCTCCGTGTGGACAGGTCGGTCAGGTTAAAAAAGCGGTTCAAGATCAGACACCTGCCAACAAGTACAGTTTTTCAGAGTTACACCATGTACAGAAAGTTACCTACACGTAACAGTTACCCACCGCCATGTACAGTTACCAATTTACATGTACATTACCCACCGTCACCTCAAGTTACTCACCACCGTGTACAGTTACTCACCACAGTTTACAGTTATCCATCGAAATGTACAGTTACATGTACAGTCACCCACCACCATGTACGGTTGCCCGTCACCGGGTACAGTTACCCATCTACATGTACAGTTACGAATCTACATGTAGATTACCCACCATCATCTCAAGTTACCCACCCCGGCCCCATGTGCAGTTACCCACCACCATGTACATTTCCCCATCGCCATGTACAGTTACCAACGACTATGTACAGTTACCCACCGCCATGTACAGTTATTCCCCACCATGTACAGTTCCCCACCACCATGTACAGTTCCCCAGGACCATCTACAGTATTTTGGAGGAGGAGTTTCCACAGTACACTGTGTGATGGTAGTCGTAGTCGTTGTTTATCCAGCCATGCACTGCACGTCCAGGAAGTAGAGTACCCTGCATATCAGGAGGTAAGACGCGAGGTTATTTCAGTTTTGCACTTGAAACATCAATGGACGTTTGTTATGTTCCAAATCCCCTCCCCTACCACTTTACATGAAAGCAACTGTAAAGAATAAAAACCAATAGAACTGGTAAAGTGAGAGTGATCGGCTTTCAGGGCTGCTTTGAAGCAGGCTAGAAAATGTTTGATGGCACAAAGTCGGACATTCCAGGATGCACTCACTGCACACGTTCTGCGGCCACTGGGCTTATGCTTTATCTCATGCATTGTAAGCAGATATTACTTTTTGTGATCAAAGACGTCTTATTGGAATGGATGGGTAGATGAACTCAAAGAGATAGTCAGGAGTCATGCTATGTTTTTGCACATAGACTTAACCCTGTACTCAAGGTTCACGGAATCCACCGAGTAACGTGTCCTACTTTACCGTTTAATCTGGCAGCTCTTCAAGACTCTATCTTAATCCCACATGTTTTAGTAGTTCCGCACAAAAAAGCTAACTACAATTCCACGAGCTTCAAGTGGAAGGAAGAAACTGCCAGGCATTTTGATGATGTACATGTCAATATAATTATATTTGTTTCCTTGTATGTTATTTAACGTCCCACTCAGAATAGTATTCCAGCCGGATGGCAACGGTCTGTAGATACTCCAATCTGGAGTAGACAATCCAGTGCTCAACACCATGAGCATCGATGGATAATGATAAAATAGATAATAACAATTGCTAACATATCTGTCTTAATCGAAAACATGACTTTCTGGACTGAGATGCAGGGCTTGTGGATTGTATACCGGAACATAGTACACTGGAATCCCTGATGTAGCTGTGAAATCATTGATTAGACCTGAGGCAAAACTAGACAAATAACCCTACTACCTGGTAATCAAGAACATAAATATTATTACAAGAAACAAATAGATAAGATACAAATCTGTTGTTGTATGTTACATACTCGATAATGTAAGCTGTTCCAGTAGTCTTAATGTAGAATAAACAAAACAATTTCGTCAATTTGATCTTTCTAGGTAAACAACCGGAGGTTACAAGGAGTCTGAGTCTTGTACCGTTTGAGGACCGACTGTTGAGCAAAGCAAGAGGCTCCTGCAGTGCAGCTGTTCAGTCTGACGGAACTTCGAACCAGTGTTCGGGCTGCGTCTGATGTTATTGGTATCCTGTGAGGTCAAAACCAGATCCAACGACCCAAAATTGTCTCAAAGTTGCCATTTTTGATGTCGTCTCGTCTTTGCTGTTGTAGAAGTAGTAGTTGCCATTCCTGATGTCGTCTCGTCTTTGCTGTTGTAGAAGTAGTAGTTGCCATTCCTGATGTCGTCTCGTCTTTGCTGTTGTAGAAGTAGTAGTTGCCATTCCTGATGTCGTCGTACCATCGATGTCGCGTAAATAGATCTGCAGCAGTTAGAGACAACACATACATTACTGTGACTTACACACATTCACTCTCGTCTTTCACAATTACATTACTGTGACTTACACACAATCACCATTGTCTTTTAAACATACATTATTGTGACTTACACACATTCACTCTTGTCTTTTACACATACATTACTGTGACTTACACACATTCACTCTTGTCTTTTACACATACATTACTCTGACTTACACACATTCACTATTGTCTTTTACACATACATTATTGTGACTTACACACATTCACTATTGTCTTTTACACATACATTATTGTGACTTACACACATTCACTCTTGTCTTTTAAACATACATTATTGTGACTTACACACATTCACTATTGTCTTTTACACATACATTACTCTGACTTACACACATTCACTCTCGTCTTTGACACATATACTACTGTGACTTACACACGTTCACTATTGTCTTTGACACATACATTACTGTGACTTACACACATTCACTCTTGTCTTTTACACATACATTACTGTGACTTACACACATTCACTCTTGTCTTTTACACATACATTACTGTGACTTACACACATTCACTCTTGTCTTTTACACATACATTATTGTGACTTACACACATTCACTATTGTATTTTACACATACATTACTGTGACTTACACACATTCACTCTTGTCTTTTAAACATACATTATTGTGACTTACACACATTCACTATTGTCTTTTAAACATACATTATTGTGACTTACACACATTCACTATTGTCTTTTACACATACATTACTGTGACTTACACACATTCACCATTGTCTTTCACAATTACATTACTCTGACTTACACACATTCACTCTTGTCTTTTACACATACATGTACATTACTGTGACTTACACACATTCACTCTTGTCTTTTACACATACATTACTGTGACATACACACATTCACTCTTGTCTTTTACACATACATTACTGTGACTTACACACATTCACTCTTGTCTTTAACACATACATTACTGTGACTTACACACATTCACTCTCGTCTTTCACAATTACATTACTGTGACTTACACACATTCACTCTTGTCTTTTACACATACATTACTGTGACTTACACACATTCACTCTCGTCTTTCACAATTACATTACTGTGACTTACACATGTTCACTCTTGTCTTTTACACATACATTACTCTGACTTACACACATTCACTCTTGTCTTTTACACATACATTACTGTGACTTACACACATTCACTCTTGTCTTTTACACATACATTACTGTGACTTACACACATTCACTCTTGTCTTTTACACATACATTACTGTGACTTACATACACATTATATATATATATATTGTGATTGTCGTGGCATTTATGACAACACACTTGTGATTTACGCAAACATATTATAGGATATATAATGTAGGCCGAAGACATTGTGAAATACACACAGACCTACTTCTGACTCATCTTGGCCTCGTTGTGACTAGAAACAGATACTGTCAGTAGCTTGGAACTACGCTATCTACTGACGCAAGACAGACTTGTCGTGACAAGACTACCTCCTGGGCAGGGAATGGAGGAAACTGGATATGCATTTATAGGAATCAGTTGCACACAAGCAAACACTCAGTGACACGGACACCTGGGTATTGGGCAGGACCCGTGGGCGCAGCACACGACGTCCGCATGACACAAGACAGACAGGGCCTCCAGGCGCTATCACTACACCCAGCTAACAACGGTTATTGTCAGCTCTATGAT
Source organism: Haliotis asinina (assembly GCF_037392515.1). Lineage (NCBI taxonomy): Eukaryota > Metazoa > Mollusca > Gastropoda > Lepetellida > Haliotidae > Haliotis > Haliotis asinina. Next base: position 77,662,694 of record NC_090284.1, on the reverse strand, counting down.
TCAACACATCTGGGTTGACAGTGTCCAATCAGTGACAATGTTGATGTTTCCACCACATAGAGAAATACAGCATGGTAGTGATAAAGGGATAGGTTTGTGGAGAGATATATAATTGTGGCATGACAATAAACAATAGAATGAGACAGGGAACATAGTATCACTATTACATTGCCCGACAGGTTACCTACAAGCCCCTTATTACATATTTGTATCCCTGTAACATGTAAACATCACAATGAAACAGCCTTTACCCGTGAAGATAAAGGTACAGATTGGTCTTCAGCTGCCTACGCCAGTCGAAGGAAGAGACAAGCTCTGCTGGGCGGTCAGGTTCGCGGATACATGTCATATTCCAGGCTATGTTCATGGTGTTAAGCACAGGATTGACTGGACCAGACAATTAATTAATTAAAGGTAAAATATTTCTGAGTACGGAGTTGAAATAACAAATTAAGAATACAATGAACTGAAATTGATCTTTAGATGTAAGCGACAGTCACAAACGAACATTACAGTAATGGTTTTATGTTGTTTGTCTGACTATTCAGGAGACGATCATTGACAGCACTGCAGTTTAACTATACTTAGTGTGCTGGTATGTAGTACTGACTAGTGTTACCAGTTGTGTGGATGTTATTAGGTTGTGATACATTTTAAACCAAGGAATCTTTAGAAACATTTGTACAGAAGTTGCTGGTATGTGTGAAGACTACACATGTACGTCTCTGTCATCTCACACTGCGTCAACACCATGACTTCTTTCAACTTCCTCAAATGCAGCCCACAACATGTGGCTGGCTCCTCACACATCTTTACACTGAGTCGAAATGTACCATCCAATGCCGGTCTTAAAAATTACCCATAATGCATTTTACTATTCGGGAAGGACGAATATGTACAGAACGCGTGATGTTTTTAGTACTGAACTATCAGGCGGAATATTTGAATTTGAATCTAACCTCCATTCCTTAACGATCACATGCAACGTAAAACACAACTTTGCAGATTCTGATACCTTTAGGTTTGCACTGAAACAAATCATGAAAAGTGTCAATTCAGTCTATAAAGTTGAATTACGCGATGAAACAAAGCCCGCGAAATCGGAGTTCAAACGATTCACTAAATTCCCCCCAACGCGGAGGGAAATCTGGTTTCAATAGCTGTGCTGCGCTGCGCCCATAACGCATGCGCAGTGAATTGGTTCGCGGAGTTTGAAACAGTATGCATGCTCGGAGTATGAGGTCGTGAGCAGTAGTCTAATCTTGGTTGTGTACACAAACAAGTAAATAATCTACTCGTTACATAAAAAAAACTTGTTGATTGTGGTAAGCAGCCTCTGCCACAGAGAAAGCTCAATGTCTGGTTTATTGACACCTGTATGTCTGCCTGCCTGTCTGCTAAAGACAATATACAAAAGACAGCTTCAATCATTGACCATATGCAATTTGAACTCAACACCTATCAGGCTATACGCCATAAACAAAATAAATTGATTTATGACTCGTGCACCCGAGTCCAGTCTCTGCCACATTATGTAATTAGGCAGGTGTGATACTTGTACACATGACATGTTTTTATGTCTGTGGGTTGCAAACTGCAACCATTTTTCTCGGATGACTGGATCTGGTGCAAACTGGTGCAAAATCTTTCAAGTCCTGCTTTGTACGTGGGCGAATGACACTTTCCACTCACGCAGTAGTTCACCATCTCTGCTGAAATGATTTTTGATTTGATCGAACTCAAATTCAGAGAACGTGTATTTTCAAAACCCAACATCTCTATATATGGGGATAGCAACTTATTCTAGTGTAAATGATTTCGTTTGAAAACGGTATATGAATCACTACTGAAACGATGCATCAAGTACAATAACAGAAGTTGTTATCCATAAAGAATCTTACTTTCTTGTGACTAGCCATACTTATGAAAGGCCCATCAAACAGATCATCTTTCTGAACTCACAATGAGCCCTCAGCGTATCACCAAATGAATCGGAAGTCGTCGTTACCCTTGAGTGCACAGCTACCCGCTATGACTGGGTTCGTTCTCCCAAGGGCTTCGTTTCGAGGGAAGTAAGCCCAAATACAAAATATTGCACTTTTGAATCGCGATTGTACGCTTATAATTTTTGTTTATTTGTTTTTTAACAAGCAGCAATGTATACTAGATGTCATGAATAAGTGATAATTGTGTTTTAATTATGTTTGATTTTTTGCATGTGACCTTTAACCAAGTGGGTAGTTGGCACTACACATGTGAACCATGTATATTGTTTAATCTGTCTTGAAAGGTCCTGTTCAGTTTATCAAAAGCAAATATCTTCTGACACATAAAGTCTGGACATCGGTAAGAAATATTTTGAGACATTGTGCGTTAGAAGCACACATTCCACTCCCTTCCCTACCCACACAGAGTAAAAGAAAGCTAAACTGCCTCGCCTGTTCCATACTGTGACGGACAGAAGGGCCGAGTGGGGCACAGACATGTTCGGGTCAGCGGAAACGTGATGTCTATAGCTTTACTTCGTTGGAGAGTAATAGAGAAGTATCCTCAAACTGTGTGTCCCCGTTTCACTCCTTTTCAGGAGCAACAATTTCGTCGACACACCATGAAAGGTAGATGCCTGTCCAACTGTAATGATACAAACTACTCTGTGTTGTGTCTTTGGTTTAATGTGTACCATACGTTCCCTTTTCTTTCTCACTTAATAATTCACGTGTCTGTGCATGTGATTGTAATGCGTCACACCGGTCTGCTGTTTTCGGACGCACGGAAACGTGACTATTTGCACCCCTTCGCTGCAAAGCATATATTACTTATGGCTATATGGGGCGTTCTGGTGATACCAGTACGAGTAGGACGTCAATAACAGAACACACACTAAGACGTTTGCAAAGGTGATTACGGGGGTGCAATAACTAAGTCCGGGAGGAAGCGTTGGAGAGGCTTATTTCACGTCCACTTTACGGCTATGGTGTATGATGTTGCGACCCAGAACTATTTGACTCTGTGTGACTACCTAAGCTCATGCTCTTACGAAGTGATGCGTGTTGTGGTGATCCGGAACTGGTTGAGTTTGGGTCAGTAGCAAACGTCAAGCTCCTAAGAAGAAGATGCGTATTGTGGCGACACAGGACTGGTGAACACTGGGTGTGTACCTAAAGGTGGTTGACACACTACCTTGTGGTATCGGTAGCAATGTACTGGTAACTTACTAGATGAAACAGTCATCTCCCTCGTAGTAATGGAGCCACACAGTCGCCTGCACATCCATACCGTTTCTACATCTTGCCGCAATATGCTACAGAAACGATGAAGAACACGCCATGTATACGCTTTTTTCTAAATTCAGTCTCTATAGACGCGATAGATTCGAGTTCTGTGTTAACTGTACCATTTGATCTTTTTCTTTTACATTGCGTATGAAAGTCTTGTGTTCTCACGATGCCAAAACTTGTATATCTTGATGTGATGGTAATTGACAAGGACCCATACAGTCAAGATGTATTTAAATGCTCTCCATGAATGATTTGCAACACACTTTCAGCATGACTTCCTGTAGTTATGCTTCAGAGCACGCTATGAAGAACGTACATAGTTATGTTCATATCTTTGGCATGCCCTCCTGTAATTGTGTGTTTTCCATTATAGTTCCACAAAGTAGGTTCCATATGATCATCACTATTATTGCTCCAAGCACTGACTACAGCCGACAATGTATACAACGCTCTTGTCCATATGTTCCCTTCTGTAAATGCTGAATGGTTGTGAGCTAAATAGTTCACACAGGTTAACGTCTCCAGCTGCAGACGTTAACCTGTGTGAACTATTTAGCTCACAACCATTCACGCTGTGGTAGTCGTGTCAGTACTTGACGTGTATACCCTACTGCAGGTGTCATCAACACCGTCCTCAGCTGAGACACGTCATCAACGCGTCAAGATGATTACTGTAGGAGGACTATATTAGTCTCTGTCACCTTCGCCGTGGTTGAAGAAGACCAGTAATGAGGTCCTGGTTGCTGGCATGTTGGCGGTGTAGGTACACTCAACTCAGGATCTTATATCCACTTATAGACTCTGAGATATTGATCCCAGTCATGGAGTAGAAATCCTCCTGCTCCCTCCACCCCCGCCCTTCACATGTTTGACTCTGTTGTATTTGTCTTCACCACCACAGCTTCAAAAGCAGATACGTATATCAAAATATGCATATTTATACCCTGCATAACCAGAATGAATATGCGTATGTTGTACGCCATGAGAGAGTTTAAGACGTGTAGTCTAATTGTCTCAGAATGGGTATGCTGTACGCCATGAGACAGTTCAAGACATGTGGTGTTATGGTCAGTCAATGGAGACTTCATGGTGTGTGTTTATCACTAGCAGCACACCAGTGACAACATATCTGTAGAAGACTGATGCTGGAAGGACATGGAGCCACACACGGTTAGGGACATGAGCACATCGATGAGCAGATGAGATGAATGTGATGGAATGACGGCAACGTTTCGTTTTGCAGAAACTGATTTCAGGGTGCAACACCAAAGTAGTAATGGTGACGGCAGCAGATAAGTGCCAGTTGTGGGCTGGGCAGACGACAGGAGCAGTTATGTAAATATCAACATTCATGTAAAAATCACTCTCAACCAACTGCTTCCCTCCTCATGCTAAGATTCCGCGAGTTGATAGATTTCCAATATACCAAGGGTTCATGTGGCATACGCTAAATCAAGCTGTGAACTATTTGATCAAATCGCAATTACGCAATTCATGAAAACGTACAGGAATAGGTTCAGTCAATGTCATGGGAGAAAAACCTTCAGATCTGTTGAACGAGCACAGCTCGATGTCAGACACACATTATGTAGGGAAAGAGTCTTCAGAAACAAAACGTAATAAACCGTTTCCCAACGACATGTTTCCATTCAGCACTATGTTGGCAGTCGCTTCGGTAAGGTGATTTAAACCAGTGATCAGTTTACTTGGCTGTCTGTGGTTCTACGTCGATATGGCCTGCGAAGATCTGGGTTATAAATGGTCTTCATGAAAGCATGTTTGTAGTAAGAAGCGACTAACAGGTCAAACACATATCAACGTATCCCAGATGTTCATAGATTGATCGCTGCACATACTGCTCATCACTGGATTATCTGGTCCAGACTCCATTAGTTACACACAGCTGCCATATGGTTGGAATGTTGATGAATGCGGCGTAAAACAAACCAACAAAACATCGATACGTGTGAATGTACTCGTAGTATCAACCACTAGTTTGTTGGCCTTTATTCGTGTATTTGCAGCGGACATGCAGTGTTTTGTCATTAGTCCGTGTAACAGGTACATAATGTTATTAGTGAGTTTGAAGTTACATGTTATAATGTGATATTTATCAGATTCGTGTTACAGGTATTGTGTGTTATTTATCAGTTTCGTGTTACAGGTATAGTGTGCTCTTTATCAGTTCCATGTTACAGGTATTGTGTGCTCTTTATCAGTTCCGTGTTACAGGCATTGTGTGTTATTTATCAGTTCCGTGTTACAGGTATTGTGTGTTATTTATCAGTTCCGTGTTACAGTTTACAGAGACAAGGAGGAGGGCTAAGAAATCCAGTAAAACCTTGTCATTCCCCCGAGTTGCCAACTTTCAATTCTCCTGTTCTGTTGTATTTCTGAATAATTTATTTCCTGGTGACAAAGGTTGAATCGTTGTTTCCAGGTCACAGCCATCTGTCCAGATACATCCTACAATGGACGGGGGATTGTATCCCCAATTGTGTTCTGTATGTGAAGAGTTCACGTAACCTTCATGGACAACTATACGCATTTCACAAGTCTCATCAGTTTAGTTTAGTTTAATCTCCTACACGGATTCCAAACAAATACCAAAATAGGACATAAATGCAATAGCCATAAGTTCTTGTATGGCAGCCTCATCACCAGACCATCCCAACGTGGCAGTACCAACACATAAAGGAGCAATCAGTGCGGACGCCCGTGGGGAGGTGCGACCTACTGAGCTCACCACCTTCTCTCGGGGCCCACTCAGCAAACATCAGAAACATCGATGAACATTCATTGATAGCGACTGGAAATGAAATACGAAACGGTGAAGGTGTTATCACGAGGATCTACTGAAACAGTGAAGTGAGTTAGCACTGGGATACGATGTTCCTCCACTCCCCTACTTCCACTGTGACTGAGATAGTTATGACTCTCTGGAACGAGGAACGTGTCAGCTATGTGTAGGTATAGGTACTTGAATGAAACGTTGAGAGAAAACAGAACATTTCATACAGGGAACATACAGAACATGCGCATACAGGGAAGTAAATGTCGTGACGCGATCAACACGCGAACCCAAAATAATGAGATTGCAGACGACGCGATTCACTGATAGTGACAAGCTGACCTTCGACAGGAACACAACTGCTGGGACGACTTGCACGCCGTATTTGATGTTTTCTTTACGACCCATGGAGTACAAGAACCACTTGTGCATATTACTCCGGGTTGTGTCTCCAAACCCAACTGAGAGGCAATGACACACGAGGAGTACTCAACAAATTGGACTAAAGTAAGTTCACTTACTAACTCGCTGTTACAGACAAGTCAAAGTTTATTTGGGGGATGTGACAAACCTACCGGGCATCCGAGCAAAGTAACGTAGGACGCACACTTCGGCTATCCCACGGGGCAGTAATCCATATATAAGTAGGGACAAATGCAACATTACACCTTGTACTCTCTGCATGGTTGAGTAAATACTCAGTTACAGTATTATTCTTACTCTAAAAACAGCGATGAAACCTAGGACAGTTCAGTCAGGGCCAAAGCATCGTTATATGAAATCAGTGCATGACACTGTGCCAGGTGACCACCTATCAAGTTTTGCTGCTGTAGAAAGAGAGTGTAGATTGATTGGGAGGAACGCCCACCACAATTGGCAACCTGAGCCGCTCTCTATTGAACGGGATGACCACAGTAGCGGGCGATAGTGCGTCACCCTCCACTCTCATCACCACGCTCAGTCGGAAACTCTACTTCCAAAAGTAATAACTTGGTCAGAATTATAGCAGACTTGAAGGAAAGGGAATTAAGAAATATTGAGATTACGTCAGTATTCTCGGGCACAACGGAGGTAATAACACCGGCCGGGGTTAAACGGCAACCTTATTTCAGACAAAGATTGAGAGTCCTTTCGGTTAAAGAAATAACTATGTCTAAACTCCCTATTATTCGGTGTGTTGTTTCCCGCACTCCTGACCACGAGCGAATAACACCCCGACATGTTTCATTCCATTTACTTGCCGAACCATGATTACATCGCTTGATATATTGTGTAGAAACAAAGATGAAACTTTCAATAATCCTCTCTTCACTGCTGAAACACGCTGTGATGGAATACGACCTTGAAGATAAAAGATTATCAAAGAAACGCAAAATAACTGGATTACAAGATAGTTACGAAATTTACATATTTCTCTAAGCAGTTTCGAGATGAATACGTTGGCCTCTCGCTGCTGGCAGGAACCTCCCGGAGAACACACTTTGGCGAGAAGCAGGAAGCACCAGATAATGATTGCTGCAAACATCTTTAGAGAATCGTTTTCTTTACAAATGTATTCTCTTATACGCCTGCCTATTGTTAATATCGTCCGTGAATGACCTTGTCTTGCTTCCATGTCGCTTCATTGACTTTCTGTGAACAGCATATGTAGATTGGTGGTTCCGAACCTGCACATTTCCCATCCACCAAATAACATAAACGAGAAATGACAGTGGTTCGAAATGGGCAGTAGTATAAGCAATCCCAGTCGTGTTAATTTGCACTTCGTGGAGCTCTATTCCAATTCCAGAAGTAGTTGATGTTGCTGGCTGATTGTCCTTGTGGATATAAGACTCCATGCCAGTTGTCAGAGACTTCCTAACACTAGATAATTGATTATCGACCGAATCCTAGGTATGTTCTGCAACTTGACGCGATCATCTTTGGTTGTGGAGCTGCAGCTGATGTACTTCAATGTGCTAATATGTCTTCAGGGGAAAATGTTCAGTAGAGTCCCTGCCATTGTAAAATGTATGAATGGCGTTGTTCGTGGGTTGAGATTAGATGGGAATCGAACTCGGCGTATCGGTAACATCAACAACGGTTTTTGTATGTAACATGTGAAGTTGGTAGTTATCTGTGTTGATCACCCGTCCCACGGGATTTGACCTGCCACCGTACCGATACAACTCGGGTCGACATAACGATGTTGTTAATATGCACGTCCATCGTCAGGGGTCTCGACACAAACTGTATTTTCCCCTGTTGTGTCTGTCCCTTCATTGATATCACTTTTAAAATATTTCATTCACGCGACTGTGCTTAGCAACTGAAGACAGAGATGTGTTACTTAGTCCGAATCCATGGTGCAGTCTGCTGGAGATGCGCCACATTTCTAGCTCAGAATTGCTAATGTACAAGTCGTATTACCCTTAGGGTGCTTGGTACGTCATCGTGTTTTGCAGCTTGTGGTATCGGTATTCCAGAGAACGGCCAGTGACACCCGACCGTCTCCTCTGGGTGCCTGTGACACCCGACCGTCTCCTCTGGGTGCTTGTGACACCCGACCGTCCCCCCAGGGTACCTTGGACACTCGACCGGTCTCCAATTGGTGCCAGTGACATATCCTGTCAAGAAGGCCCTTCCACAGCCGTGGTCTCGTAAATCAGTGTCCAGGATAAATTGTCTGTCCCTCCTGCGTTCATTTCCGTCTACCAGGGTCACTAGAAGGCTTTCAACATATTCAGCGTATTGAAAATTTAGTTATCTCTTATAATTGACATATGATTTGGTAATTCCATTTTCGCGCCTTCACACTGCCATTCATCTGTGAGGACGGTGCCAGCCTGCTGATGCAATCAACAGTGTGGCTGTGGCGCATGTGTGTAACCGCACAGCCCTCAGGTACAACACTGGCAGATGAGGCAGTTAGTGGCGATATGACACGCCGCGGCTTAAACATTGTAGATTACGTTATGCATAGTGAATTTGTGCAGGCAGTATTCTATCCGTATATGATATTATATCATCAACTGTATCAGGTTGTATTGTGTTTTGTCATGAACTGTATCAGGTTGTATTCTGCTGCATCATCAACTGTATCAGGTTGTATTGTGTATTGTCATGAACTGTATCAGGTTGTATTCTGCTACATCATCAACTGTATCAGATTGTATTGTGTTTTGTCATGAACTGTATCAGGTTGTATTCTGCTACATCATCAACTGTATCAGGTTGTATTGTGTTTTGTCATGAACTGTATCAGGTTGTATTCTGTTGAAGTAAGACCCTGGAAGGTCCGGGCTGGAATAGGCATTCAGAAACACATTCTTGCCATAAAAGGCGACTAATGCTTGTCGGAAGAGGCGACTAACGGAATCGGGTGGTCAGGCTCGTTGAATTGGTTGACACATGTCATCGGTTGCCAGATCGGTGCTAATGTTCTTGATCACTGGATTGTCTGGTCCAGACTCGATTATTTACAGACCTCCGCTATTAGCTAATATATTGCTGAGTGCGCCTAAAACCAAACTCACTCACTGTAGAAATAAGGACTTTTTCATGTTGAATTTGTGAGTTTCCAGTCGATCCTCATGGTTGTATTATTTGTGTCAGTAAATGTCCCCAGAACAAACCCATATCTCACCTCACTCCATCCCTGACTTCAGACTCGACTGCGTACAGCCTCCATACTCTTGTTTCATCTTGTCATATTGATTTCCACAACCATCTTAGCTACTTCCCAGACTGAATGATAGATGCATGGATTCTGATTAACATCAGTCGCTTTACATTCTTCAGATCCTTTTCACAGATTATTTGAACTATCAAGATTGATCTGTGACAATAGTTTCAACTTGCTATCGATGATTAACTTTATATCTAATTAAATATTTCAAGACACCTGATACGTGTCCTCGGCAGACAGCCGTCCCCCACAAGGCACCTGGGACTAGTATATAACTAGTATATAATGTAGATTCACCTTCTGGCCCTGGTCTGCCTACAGTAAACTAACGGTGCATCGAGTCAGTTCGATTGATCGAATATCGAATCTGGCACCTTAGTTTCGATTTTCGATAACCATTATCACTATGTTCGTTCCGATACTTGAATACCTATTTAAATTATCTCCTCATACGCAGAACGTAATGTTGCCTCGAACAATTTCGACCACTGAAACGCTGGATATATTTTCTACAGAAGCGTATTAGGGCCACGGTGAAAAAATGTTTTGGTGTCACTTTTACCTACGTAGGAGATAGTATGTCCTACGTAGGAGTTAGTATCTCCTACGTAGGACTTAGTATCTCCTACGTTGGACATACTATCTGCCACGTAGTACTTGATATATCCTTTTAGAAGTTCGGATTATGAAGTGTGGTTAAGAAATTAAGAAATTTCTCGTTATGCAGGACGTTAGATAGTAGAAATGCACGTCAATGCATATTTATGACACTAATGCAGTGTTAGCACACAGCGATAGTGTGTGTGTGTGTGTGTGTGTGTGTGTGTCTGTGTGTGTGTCTGTGTGTGTGTTGCGTTTGGGTGACATGGACCTTGATCTAATTGCATTTATGGGTATTCTCTCTCACGCTCGCTCACACACAGATATACACACGCTCTCACGCACGCACACACAGAGAGGAGGGGGGGGGTGGGAAGTTTCTGATATGAAATTCTCGTTATGACACGTCCTCTGAAAGTTTTGCCTGTCGTAAAGCAATGCGTGTTATGGTTAAGAATTTACCGTGACAAACAATGTAAGAAATCCCCTGTGAACCAGCAAAACAGAACAAAGACAAGTCGGAAACGTTCAAATTCTGTATTATTATGCAACGAGAGCAAGGTATACAACGTCACAAGTCAGTCCACCTATATCCTGAAGCAAAACATCTGAGTTAGCTGAAGACTCATCAGAAAAAGGCAAAATATTCTTCAAAATCAGAGATTGAAGAGCTCCAGTATCCCTTAAGATAATAACGGGCCATGAGGTAGAATTATCTCCCATAAGTGACACAGAACCCTTATAAACAAAGGACAAAAACTCCTTCCGAACTACAGAATCTGGAAAGGCTTAGGTGCAATGGACACAAAATCATTTGGGGAACCTGTAGCCTGATTTCTAAACTGGAGTTTGTAACATGCAGAAATCAAATGACTGGCTTCTTACAATTTTCACAAACAGGATCAGAACCACTGGTAGTCTTAGGCTTAGACTGAAAAGTATTTGACTGCTTGCCACTAGAATTTGAACCTGTTCTAACACCACTGCAACCTGCATGTCCTGAAGTCTTAACTGGGGAAAAGCCCTTTTGGCCAAAAAACTTTGTATTACCCGGAGACCTAAAACGACTCTTGTAAGTCAAACAATAATCATCTGCCAACATTGCTGCCTTATGTAAGTCATCAACCATTTGTTCATCCAAATAAGTCTTAAGGTCAGCATGAACACTTTGCTTGAAATCTTCCAACAACACTAACCATCTCAAACCATCAAAATCTGTGACCTCCTTAGACCCACACCACCTATCAATCAATGTTTCCTTTTCTATAGAAAATTCTACAAAAGTCCCTTTTATGGGCATTGTTGAATTCCTGATGATAAGCCTTAGGCACTAACTCATAAGCTTTCAAAAGTGTACTCTTGACAAGATCATAATCTGAGCTTTGTTGTACTGACAAGGCTGAATAAGCATCCTGAGCTTTTCCCTTCAAATCAGTTTGCAATAACATAGTCCATGACTCCCTAAGCCATTTTAGATTTTCAGCACCTTTCTCAAAATGTAGAAAATATTTGTCTACTTCTTTCTCATTAAAAGGGGGTTGAAGCCTAGTATGCCTTGCAATGTCAAAAGTGGAAGAATCTGAGGTCTGAGAAGGGTTTTCAAGTTTTTTTCAGACCCATGTCTTTGTCAATTTCTTCAATTCTAATTCCTTTCTATTTCTTTTTCTCTTTCCTTCTCCAACTTTTTCATTTCCATCACTTTTTCCATTTCAAACCTTTTCAGTTCTATATTTTTCATGTCCAACGGGGCTGAATATTCGTCTGGCACCATTTCCAAAACTCCAAAAATCTTCAAAAACTCCCTCATCAACCTAATGATTCAACACAATTTTCAAAATCTGAAATTTCCTCATAGCACGTTTGGCATCAAGTTTCAGATGTGAACAAATTTGCAATAGATCTGATTTCCTCAACTGACTAATTGTCTCAGAGTCAGGGGACAATACAAACTTCTCAAGTTCAAACACCATTTTCCTGGTTCCTTAATTAACTTGTTGCAAAATTGCAGAAATTTGAAATGAATTTCACAAATGGTCTGAAAATTCAAATGAATTCTATCCCGGACGAGCCCCCAATTTTGTTACGGTTAAGAATTTACCGTGACAATGTAAGAAATCCCCTGTGAACCAGCAAAACAGAACAAAGACAAGACAATTCTGTATTATTATGCAACGAGAGCAAGGTATACAACGTCACAAGTCAATAGTCACAATATCGATTTCAAACACAATACAAGTGAGACAAAATCAATGGCAATGGGTCACAAAATATAATATAGCAAACTCACCAAAGACTTAGTGTGAGAGGGGAACAGTGGAGCAGAATGTAACACAGCGAGCGGTCTGACAGCAGTTTCAGGCGTTGGCAGATTGAAGATGATACTCCAGTGAATACCCGAATGTGTGTATCTGTGTCTGTGTCGCTCACAACACGGCAGCTAACATTTATATACATTTTCAGTCCTTTCTCGAAGTACGAGCACTTACTGCCATCGCCAACACTGTAGACAGCTCTAGCAACGTCTCCCGGAAGTAGCAATCAGGAAGTCAAGAACAGATAATTTCCGGAAAAGCCTGCTGCCAAAAATGCGGATCATCATCTATTATACGAAATGTGACCCATCATATTTAATATTTAAAACACCAAACATTGTGACCCACTAGTAATTATTACTGAATTAATAACAAAATATACAGAAAATACACACTGGTAACATACGGGATTAAAGAAGGCAAAAGATTGTCATTATAGTTGTTTGCATAAGTATAAGGATATACGTACGCATAGATTGGCACCGATGGACTCGTTTAATGGCACGAAGATTATGACTAATGTGCAACGACCTCCGAAATATCCAGCGCATAATAGAAAAAAATGTAAGGAAGTGCAACATGTAACAGTGAACTAACTGCAACGGGTAGCAATAGGCTAGGGCAAACTGAACGCGAGGCAGTAAAGTACAACAGTCGGTCCAATACATGAAAGTAATATGTAACAAGTACATAGCTGAACACAAGAATCTATTGGTGAAGGAAACAGTAGACTCTTCGAGTAAATAAAACATATGATAGTAGACTCCAATGGTAAATATAACACATAACTGTAGACTAAACGTAAATGAAACACATGACTGTAAACTCTAAAACAGTCAAAAAGGAAATGGTTTCCGTGTCTGGGGGAACTAAGTTGACCATTTCAAATTAATGTATATTAACATGTATCAAGTCCTACGTAGGAGATACTAAGTCCTACGTAGGTGATAGTAAGTCCTACGTAGGAGACACTAACTCCTACGAAGGAAATACTATCTCCGACGTAGGACTTAGTGTCAGCTACGTAAGAGTTATTAAGCCCCAGTTCCAAAATGGCGTCAGGGGTAGAACTATGTAAACTGCGGTCCGACTCAAATCGTATTCTGAATGGTTATACTAACAGAGAAGGCGTACAAAGTGTACTAAATGACCAACCACTGTACTGGTGAGGATATAGCCGGTGATCTGGCACAAACTCAGGATGTGCATATTGGTGAAGTCTTGGGCAATGCTGTGATGACAAACTCGACAGACGAAACAAACAACGGTGGTGAGTGTGAATTTGTTGTACCCGATTTACACAATCCAAATGGATATGCTGATGCTATTGAGTACATCATTTCTGAGTTATCCTCTGTTCCGAAGGATGATTTTGTGTCAAAATTGTTAGAAAGGACAGACAACACCACAAGCGATCTAGACGCTCTCGGACACGTCTTGTTGAATATGTGTAAACAGCAGGAAGATTTTCCTCACCCCACGGGCTGTCTGAAAATATCAAGATATGGTGAACCCCTCTACAAGAAAAAAACTAGCAAAAGATATCTTCACTTTATTCAGGGGACAATTGGGAAATCACAATGGTGACTTGTATGAAGTTCTGTCGGGGTCAAAGAAAAAGGGACTACAAGACAATGTAAATGAAACGCACTAAGCAAAAACATTAGAACCAATCAAGGAGATAATGGCAAAGTTCGAAAGGGACCTTGCCGACTTGAGGAGTGAACTGATACTAGAAACTGATTACCTCAATCAGAAGATTACACAACTTCAGTGTGACAATAAGCAGCTGACGCGCGACAGGGACGGTGTAAACAATGAGTTTAAGAAAACAAAAGAATACATGGAAAAACTCAGTACCGTGAGGGCCGTAGAGCGCATGCGCAATTAAAACAATGAGAGAGTAACAAAAGTTGAAGCATGTAAGTTACAGTTACAATCCGCTCATACAGATGCGTTGCAGCTTAGAAAAGAACTGGATAAGTATGTAGAACAAAATGAAACCGTCACAGAAGCATCAAAGGTAAAAGAAAGCGTAGAAGAATTAAACAACTCAAATAAAAGACTGGATAAAAGAGTAACTGACCTTCGAAAGCATGTGTCTGATGCTAATATGAAATTGGCTTAGAGATAACTCGTGTCTCCAATGACAGAAGCCCCGGTATCACAAACCTAAAATCAAAAGTCTCCTCACTAACCAATGGAGTGAATTCGCTGGAGAGTGATATAGCGGAAGTAGACAAGTCATGCAAATCAATAGAACATGTCATGGAGGATCTCAGGAAGAAAGTAGTGTCTTTGGAAAAACAACTGAAACAAACGGCATGTAAAAAGTGCGTGAATAAGAAGGACTGTACCGACAGAGGTGTACAGTGCATTTCTGACAACGTTTCATCACATGTCATGGAGAAGTCGACAGAATCAACTGCAATAGGCGTACACCCTATCCACAGTGGACTCACGCAAGATAAAACTCATCCATCATACTTGACTCCAGAAGTCAGAGAGTCCACTCACATTCCCTCCTACAGTGAGTGCTTGCAGTCAGACCCAGGCCAGGCCCAGACTCCAGATGATCTGCAGCCGGAACAGCACACAAAACCTGACCATTCCGTATCACACGTCAAAAACTATTGTGAGCAGAGACCAGTGCCCTGCTACTCGAGACGTACCTGAAGAATAATGTGCTGCTCCATGGAATCACTCAAGTGGTACTTGGAAAACAGAAATGTACACATTACGTTTTTAAGGTTCTTTAATCGGCCAGACAAACGCTTTGCTTCAGCCCAAGTGAGTATACTTCTGCAGGACAAAGAAAAACTTGAAGATGCCTCCTTTTGGCCTGAACATATCGTGGTTAAACCATGGATGTCCAGAGATCAGTTCAGGCAGAAGATCCACAGAAGGGAAAGTACATCACCAAACTCTGCTCATGAACAAAAGTAACATGTTAAATCTGATGTGTTGGAATGCAAGAGGCAGGTGTTTAGAAGAACATTGTATTACTTATGCGCTACAGCAGATCACCAACTCAGGGGGTATAACCTGGCTTTTATTGATGTCCTGAATGAAAACTACCATGCCATTGCTAGGCCTGTTCCAGAATCAACTCACAACATACATAGTGCATGTGCAAGTGGAGGTACAGCATAACTGATCCACAGGACTGTGAAAGTGGCCGTATGTCAGGAATAGAAATTGACAATCAAGAGAACACTTATACATACTTCATATCTGTTGACTTACCTCCGTCAAACCGATCACTTCATGTGTTCATACATTATCTCCAACAATTACAAGATACATATGATGCCTACTCACTCAGAGGACGAGTCTTTTTCCTTGGAGATTTCAACACAGGTCCCTGTGGACCCAGACACAGCAGAACACTAGACAGCAGAGGAGTTGCTCTCACTGCATTCATTCAGAAGAACAGACTAATCCCGGGTAAACATGCTGAACAATTGCAGGGGACCAACATCTACCTTTCAAGCTTATGAAGGTGGCCCCAGAATAGTGTTAGACTATATTCTGGTCCCGGAAGACATAGTCAGTGTTACCCAGAGTGTTCAGGTGAAGGACGCCAACCCATACATATCAGACCGCCACCCAGTTACATGTTCAGTACCCAACGTCATCTATGGAGATGTTCCTCCAGAGTGCAGCTTCTCCATCCTGGGACAAGGCAATACGTGATGGCACACTGACTGACTACACCTGCAGTGTTGCCAATCTACTCTGGACGATTCAACTTCCTTCAAGTGAGTGCGACTCAGAAGACATCGAAATGTTCTACACTGATATTGTTAGCTGCTTAAAGAGATCGTCCGACGAATTCATCCCACAATCCCGCTTCCCAAAACATTTAAAGTCAAATTGGAAAGGCGTGGTCAAAGATCATCATCGCACTGTGATGAGGGCAAGAGACACGTGGAGCAAGAGTGGGCGTCCTCGGGGAATGCACCATGAAGTGTTTCTTCAGTATAAGAGGAACAAGGATGCTTTTAGAACTGCACTCAAGACGGCGGCCCTGCAGTTTGAGACTGAAGAGTTCAGCAATCTGGACAAGCTTAGTGATGTCGACCAAACACTGTTCTGGTCCCTGCTGCGGCGATGTAGCACAAGCCACCAAATAGCATGTTTAATGTCCAAGGATAAGCATGTTCGTAATCCAAAAGAGATCTGCAACGCAGTTCACCTTAAAAAAGTCTTCATGGACAAGTCAGAACCACATTTCTGTGAAACCTTCAAGCTAAGTATTGTAAAACAAGTCGAAGCTATGCGTCAGAAAATAGAGACAGAAAAGAATCTGTCAGACATTGTTCTCACCACTCAAGAGGAGATAACTCCCTCAAAAACAACAAGGCTGCCGGAGAAGATGGAGTTACTTATGAACACTTAAAGTACGGCGGTAAATACTTATCCAAATGTCTCTCGGTACTTTTTAACTTTATCTTGCAAACGGGCTATATACCAAAGGAGTGGAAGAATGGAGTAATAGTACCAATTTACGTAGGGGGAGTTAAATCTAGAATGAACCCAGAATCTTAGAGGGGTATCACTCTGCTACCAGCGATATTTAAGCTCTCCGAACTCGTCATCTCTAGAAGACTTCCACAAATAACTGACAGCTGTCCGTCCAACCAGCAGTTTGGATTCTTAAAAGGCATTTAATTTACACATCGTCTGTAGTACAGGAAACTGCACACCACTATTCAGAGCGCTCGCACTCCGTACATGTAGCCTTTCTGGATAGTTCTAAGGTTTTTGACACTTTCTGCTGAAGGAACGGAGTGCTGGTCAGGGTGAGGTGGGTATGTTCTGTCTGCTGGAGGAACGGACAGTTGGTCATAGTAAGGTGGGTATGTTCTGCTGGTGGAGGGACGGAGTGCTGGTCATGGTACTGTGGCGATGTTCTGCTGGTGGAGGCACGGACAGATGGTCATAGTAAGGTGGGTATGCTCTGTCTGCTGAAGTGACGAATTGCTGGTCACAGTAAGGTGGCTATGTTCTGTTGTTTACCTTACAACAATTGTTCTGTCAGTAACAGTGATCCCACCCCACACCATTATTGAGCCACCTTAAAAACCGTTGTTCCATCAGTCACAATGATCCTATAGAGTCTCAATCAATCCACGAGACATCCTGTTGCTCCAGTCAGCAAACCTTGATTCACCCGAAAACATAAATGTCTCCCAAACGGCGATTGGCCCACCACGTCTGCTCTTGACAATAACAACATCTTGCCGTTAAGTGATGGTCTGTCATTGTGGAAAAGTCGGGCATTCAGCTTCCATCTGTGTAGCAGATTTGTAGCACCGTAGTCACTGTTTGGCTAGAGCAATGCTGATGCAACGTAACATTCCAGCTCACTCTCTCATTGTCGCTCTGTGAATCGCATCATCATTTTGAGATGTCTGTTGGTTGGCTATGTTCAGCTATGTTCCATCTATTTGGCTGCACAATCTGTAATTATCGGGTCTGGATCAGACGATCCAGTGATCTACGACATGAGCATCAATCTGCATAAGTGGGATACGATGACACGAACAACGTGTCCTACTTTAATCTGGTAGCTCTTATGCCAAAACTACAATTCCTAGAGCTTCAAGTGGCAAGAAGAAACTGTCCGGCATTTTGATAACGTAGATATGAATTATTATGCTTCCTTTGCTTGTCTCACTCAACAACATTCTACCAATAGGACAACAATCTATAATACCCCAGTCTGAACTAGACAAGCCAGTGTTCAACCAAGTCAGCGAGTCTGCCCATCAGATCCCGTTCTTCAACTCTTAATTACGACAAGTATGGGTAACTGAAGTAAAATTCGAACCCGGATCTTTACGGGGGAATTTGAGCGGATGTTGCCAACGTGTCGCTCGTAGTCAAGCAGATCGACGTCTGTGGTCAACGTTACTTTTCTTTCGATATCGTAATCTGGTTGTTTCTGTGAACGTTGGCAGGTCGTGCCACAGTGCAGTCTTGTTCCAGCTTCCAACATGTCAGTGCCATCTGTCTTCTGCTGACGCATGTCAAAACAGGTTCAATTGAATTTTAATCAATATCAAAGCAACTTTCAGTCTGACTGATTTTGTACATGACCTGCAAGGTGCCACTTACTGTGTGCATACTTTTATGGTAGTTATTCACATAGCGCATGCCTCTGCATAACAATCATCATCGACCCCAACCCACCGCATCCCAGCCAATAGCAAGCATGTCCATTGGAGTACATTGTGCGAGTCGTCATATGTAGCACCAGGGTGGAGGCCCTGTAGGCTCTTCCGTCTCCGGGTCAGTGCAGCACAGGTCTTCTGTACCCAGGTCAGTGCAGCATGTGTCTCCTCTCCCCGGATCAGTTCACTATGGGTCTGCTGTCTCCGGGTGGGTGCAGCATGGGTCTCAAGGTCTAAGGGTTCCAACTGACCACCAGGTCAGGGTCTACTCAAGCGATATGACTAACGCTTCAAGTACATTGTACAGACACCACGGTTAGTGGGTGACATTTGGGCTATTGGGGCTTTGCTGTTCCACTAAAATCTGAAAATAGCTTCATCGTAAAATGCATAAACACGCTCAAGAAGTAATGTGGGGAATAAAAGTAAATTTTGATATCTTCAGGAAGTCAATGACTAGTCATCAATGAAGTTCCAAGTGTGTTGCTAGACAATTTCCGAGTCCTCAATTTGCCCCCATTCAGCTTCCAAGCATCCTCCCTTGATGGCAGCTGTGGTGATCAGAAGCAGTTAGAATGTTGTTAATATGACGAAAGTCCTAATCCTAGTCCTACCTTGGACTGGCAGCTGTGGTGATCAGAAGCAGTTAGAATGTTGTTAATATGACGAAAGTCCTAATCCTAGTCCCACCTTGGACTGGCAGCTGTGGTGATCAGAAGCAGTTAGAATGTTGTTAATATGACGAAAGTCCTAATCCTAGTCCCACCTTGGACTGGCAGCTGTGGTGATCAGAAGCAGTTAGAATGTTGTTAATATGACGAAAGTCCTAATCCTAGTCCTACCTTGGACTGGCAGCTGTGGTGATCAGAAGCAGTTAGAATGTTGTTAATAT
Organism: Haliotis asinina; assembly: GCF_037392515.1. Taxonomy (NCBI): domain Eukaryota; kingdom Metazoa; phylum Mollusca; class Gastropoda; order Lepetellida; family Haliotidae; genus Haliotis; species Haliotis asinina. Next base: position 77,642,975 of record NC_090284.1, on the reverse strand, counting down.
GACGAAAGTCCTAATCCTAGTCCTACCTTGGACTGGCAGCTGTGGTGATCAGAAGCAGTTAGAATGTTGTTAATATGACGAAAGTCCTAATCCTAGTCCTACCTTGGACTGGCAGCTGTGGTGATCAGAAGCAGTTAGAATGTTGTTAATATGACGAAAGTCCTAATCCTAGTCCTACCTTGGACTGGCAGCTGTGGTGATCAGAAGCAGTTAGAATGTTGTTAATATGACGAAAGTCCTAATCCTAGTCCTGCCTTGGACTGGCAGCTGTGGTGATCAGAAGCAGTTAGAATGTTGTTAATATGACGAAAGTCCTAATCCTAGTCCTGCCTTGGACTGGCAGCTGTGGTGATCAGAAGCAGTTAGAATGTTGTTAATATGACGAAAGTCCTAATCCTAGTCCTACCTTGGACTGGCAGCTGTGGTGATCAGAAGCAGTTAGAATGTTGTTAATATGACGAAAGTCCTAATCCTAGTCCCACCTTGGACTGGCAGCTGTGGTGATCAGAAGCCGTTAGAATGTTGTTAATATGACGAAAGTCCTAATCCTAGTCCCACCTTGGACTGGCAGCTGTGGTGATCAGAAGCAGTTAGAATGTTGTTAATATGACGAAAGTCCTAATCCTAGTCCCACCTTGGACTGGCAGCTGTGGTGATCAGAAGCAGTTAGAATGTTGTTAATATGACGAAAGTCCTAATCCTAGTCCCACCTTGGACTGGCAGCTGTGGTGATCAGAAGCAGTTAGAATGTTGTTAATATGACGAAAGTCCTAATCCTAGTCCCACCTTGGACTGGCAGCTGTGGTGATCAGAAGCAGTTAGAATGTTGTTAATATGACGAAAGTCCTAATCCTAGTCCCACCTTGGACTGGCAGCTGTGGTGATCAGAAGCAGTTAGAATGTTGTTAATATGACGAAAGTCCTAATCCTAGTCCTACCTTGGACTGGCAGCTGTGGTGATCAGAAGCAGTTAGAATGTTGTTAATATGACGAAAGTCCTAATCCTAGTCCTACCTTGGACTGGCAGCTGTGGTGATCAGAAGCAGTTAGAATGTTGTTAATATGACGAAAATCCTAATCCTAGTCCTACCTTGGACTGGCAGCTGTGGTGATCAGAAGCAGTTAGAATGTTGTTAATATGACGAAAGTCCTAATCCTAGTCCTACCTTGGACTGGCAGCTGTGGTGATCAGAAGCAGTTAGAATGTTGTTAATATGACGAAAGTCCTAATCCTAGTCCTACCTTGGACTGGCAGCTGTGGTGATCAGAAGCAGTTAGAATGTTGTTAATATGACGAAAGTCCTAATCCTAGTCCTACCTTGGACTGGCAGCTGTGGTGATCAGAAGCAGTTAGAATGTTGTTAATATGACGAAAGTCCTAATCCTAGTCCTACCTTGGACTGGCAGCTGTGGTGATCAGAAGCAGTTAGAATGTTGTTAATATGACGAAAGTCCTAATCCTAGTCCTACCTTGGACTGGCAGCTGTGGTGATCAGAAGCAGTTAGAATGTTGTTAATATGACGAAAGTCCTAATCCTAGTCCTACCTTGGACTGGCAGCTGTGGTGATCAGAAGCAGTTAGAATGTTGTTAATATGACGAAAGTCCTAATCCTAGTCCTACCTTGGACTGGCAGCTGTGGTGATCAGAAGCAGTTAGAATGTTGTTAATATGACGAAAGTCCTAATCCTAGTCCTACCTTGGACTGGCAGCTGTAGTAGATGAAACATTTTAAGTAATAGTTTTTTCCTGATGCTAGGAAACTAACAGACCCCAGCTTTACAACTGCACTTTCCAGAAAACCAATTGGAACAAATTAGGATAATACCTCGTTCTTGGTTTCTACATGGATGGGGGTCCTGGGATCCCTCCTGTATGTTCATCATTCACGTCATGTCAGGGTTGTCGTTGCTATGAGCTGGAGTGGAACAGTTACGTGTTCATGTGTTGCGATATAACAACCATCCATGACACGGGCATATTTATCTGCCATTCAACATATGTACGGAAGTTTCTCAGTAACGTAATCTGCGGGACTACCACCGATAGTTTTCAGTAAACTGTCGATGAAAGTGTCAACTCTTTCAATAGAGTTCCTAACGAGGTTAAAATCCAAGTGGTAATGCGACATACAACCGAGTTTCAAAACCAATCGCTCAGCGTCATTCCCGGATAACAGGCGTAACGTAAATAACAAAGTCATAATAACACAGTCAGAATCTGCAACATGTAACATATGACAGTTCTGTCTATTTCAGTATCTAAACTTCAAACACAAAACCGTTTTCCAGAGGAGTTCTGAACAATTACACCGCACCTGAAACAGAGTCACCTTTGGGCAAGGAATCGACATGACGGTGGTTATTTCCATATATCAGGTGTATCCGTTCACTGATATACACTCCTGGTGCTTTAAAAAACTGCCAAATATTCCGAAAATATCACTGTCAAAATTTGACAGAACGGCCTCCCTTAATTGTGTACAGACTGTTTCCCGTCTGGACGAGCCGCCAGACGCCACGCCGATCGTTGTTCATTGTGTTTAGCAAGACCTTTGCCTTGGAAACAGAAGGGTCATAGGTTTCGAATATATATAGGGAGGGGGAGGAGGTAGGGGGTACTGTTGACTATTTGACTATTTGTCAGAGGGACACAAAGTATGTTCAACACTTCCTTGGAAAATAGCGGCGACTACATCAATAACTACAGATTTCCACTGAAGCGAACTTAGTTTTCAAAAAGTAATACCACGCTCAACAAAGATTAGAATAGACGCTAAGCCAAGCACAGCCAATTTACACTTGTCTACTAGTACTTGATCTAGATTACTTTTTGTGATACTTCCATTTTTGTGAAAGTCGCGGTGGCTAAATAGGTTAGATCGCTGATTTTGTATGTTGGCAATTAGGTCGATTCCCAGATATGACGTAGCCCCCAAAACGTACCCGAATCTCTACTGACCAGGACTAAGGCGGAGAGCAAGGCGTGACACCAGGTTGATGGTCCGGCAGTCCGTCCACACCAGTCCTCGTCCAGGTCAACACTTCCTGGGCAAATCTTAAGTCGTGGTGACGCCAGGTTTAAGGCCTATCCGTCTGTCCACACCGGACTTGGTGCAGGTCAACACTTTCTGGGCAGATCTTCAGTCGAGGTGACGCCAGGTTGAAGACCCAGTCTGTCCACACCAGACCTAGTCCAGGTCAACACTTCTTGGGCAGATCTTCAGTCGAGGTGGCGTCAGGTTGAAGATCCAGTCTGTCCACACCTGACCTAGTGCAGGCCAACACTTCCTGGGTGGATCTTCAGTCGAGGTGACACTAGGGTGAACACAATGCAATCTGGCCACCACGGGCCTTTTCCAGTGCAACACACCCAGACGAGGTGACTGTAAATCTTGACGACTTTTTGAGGTCCATTGAAGACCACCAAATCATCTTTCATCGCGTTCTATACATATGGAAGCATGGAAAGTAATATATCAAGTGGCATATCTGAACTTGTCGCGAACGTTCTCAAAGACCGGATTATGGACATTCAGATGCTCTGTAGACTTTTAGTCCAAGGGGTGGTTTAAATAACGGTATCTATCATTGATTTGCCAACATCTATCTTCAGGAGGCATACAAGATTCCATATCTCTCGAAAGATAGCTAATAGACTTGTGATGTATATCGATCTCCTCATGACTCCCCCTGCACCTACATGACCCCTCACCCCGGGGAGGGCTGCATCTCGGAGCCGAGATGAGGGAGAAACAGCCTAGTCTTTTCAACACCAACGTTTTAACTATGTGCATCCGTTTAACGTTACAAATCTACTTCCTACTTGCTAGCGCTGTAAGGAAATGTAACCGACCACTTAGTTTTTCCAAATACATCCACGAGGAGAACATTATGATAGATTTATGCTTGTGTGTATCACGCAGTTAGCAATAAACATTCTGTAATGTGATAAATAACATCCAAGGCTGACTGTTTCATGGCGCCCCTGCTGCTTGTTCTACTGCCTGCAATACGTCGACCCATGCTGTAAGAAGAGAACATAAATGCATTACTTCAAGTGATATCCTCTGGTCGATATGCACGACCCTCTGTGCCCTTCTGCAGTGTGTAGATTATGTCAGGCACCATTTGATAGATCTGTCTGAAACAATGCATCTAATCATGTTCTCGGACAACCTCATGCATCGTACAGATACCGTTTCTATGAGAGGCAATCTTATTTAATAAGTAAATTCGTCCTTTCGTGTGTTTCTAAACAATTGAAATCCTAGTGTTACTGACAGGATCATATAACCCTGCCAGAATGACCCTGTTTGGAGTCCTGCTCTATAAGATTTTTCGTGCGATTCAGTCCCACAAGTTTGGACTTAATGTTATGAATTAAGTGTGATGAACTGCGGTAAAGTTTAGGTCTGTTGGCAAGTTCCCTGTGTACAAATGTGACGAGGGAGTACTGAGTTTGTTAGGCATCCATTTACATTTGGATATGTAACATGTTTAAATCAATATTGACAAACTGGTGTGGGTAGTCCCTGAGCAGGGACTAGAGCTCTGTAATGGAGTATTTGTGTTGGTGTCCTGTAAAATAGTAACCGTGAATTCATACAGATATGTGATATATGCAGATATGTGATATATACAGATATGTGATATACACAGATATGTGATATACACAGATATACACAGGAGTAATTGTATGGATATGCGTTAGTACTGGCGTATTTGTGTGGTATCCGTGAGTATTGGCACATTTGTGTGGGTATCAGTGATTATTGGTTCAGCTGTGTGGGTACGCGTGAGTATTGGTTCAATTGTGTGGGTATCCAAGAGTACTGGCACATCTGTGTGGATGCATGTACGTATTAGCACAATTGTGTGGATATCTGTGAGTATCAGTGCATTTGTGTGGGCATATGTGAGTATTGGCACATTTGTGTAGGTAAAAGGGAGTTTAGCTGCATGAGTGTTGATATCCGTGAGCATTGGCGCATTTTGTGGACACCTGTGAGTATTAGCGTATTTATATTGATACCTGTGAAACTGGCACATTTGTGTGGGTACCAGGGAGTCTAGGTGCATGTGTGTTGGCGCATTTTGTGGATACCTGTGAGTATTATTTATATTGATACCCGTGAAACTGGCACATTTGTGTGGGTACCAGGGAGTCTAGGTGCATGTGTGTTGGCGCATTTTGTGGATACCTGTGAGTATTATTTATATTGATACCCGTGAAACTGGCACATTTGTGTGGGTACCAGGGAGTCTAGGTGCATGTGTGTTGGCGCATTTTGTGGATACCTGTGAGTATTATTCATATTGATACCCGTGAAACTGGCACATTTGTGTGGGTACCAGGGAGTCTAGGTGTATGTGTGTTGGCGTATTTTGTGGATACCTGTGAGTATTATTCATATTGATACCCGTGAAACTGGCACATTTGTGTGGGTACCAGGGAGTCTAGGTGCATATGTGTTGGCGCATTTTGTGGATACCTGTGATTATTGATATACTGGTGTGGGTTATCTCAGTATTTTTCATAGACGACGCAAGGATTCATTCGGTAGTAATATTCAATCAATAATATGCCTAGTAAGCTGGTTTCTTGAACTGATGAGGGAAAATTACGATATTAAGATGCCAGGTGTATGCATATTTCACCCTAATTATAGTTGATGTATTATAATTTGGCTATATGTTGTTGAGAACAGTAAGATCATAAAACTCTAGTACTTGTTCACCCATGTTAATATGTTTGCTTTATTTCCACCCCTCTGTAACTCTCTTGAGAGATGAACAGCCGTTGTGAAAGGCACATGCACAATCAATGACTCAAACCCACGCCACTGAAACCACACTCTCACTCGTCATAAGCTTTAATAGTCTAGAGCTGACGGTATAGATGAATGTGTGTTGACACAGTGGTAGTCTACTACTGACGGTACATATGAATGTGTGTTGACAGCTTGGTAGTCTACAGGAACGGGTGTCCGTGCATTCAGTAAGAACAGAAAGCAGCAGAACATCGTTTCGCATGAACTGTGCGTCGGATCTAATTAAAACACTGTTTCAGTGTCAGTACTTAGATGGCCGTGAGTCGCCCACATTGGTAACAGTAGGAAGTTAACGAGTGCAAGGAGAGGGGTAATCCCTGAGATATGGTCGCGGAAGTCACAGATTCCGTGTGCTAATGTCTTTATACCGCCCGCTTTATGTCTCATTTCATTACACTACAACATGTTCCAAGCGGGTAATGATCAGCACTTATAACAGAATCTGCCGTAACACAAGACTTTCTGCGATTATTGATGATGGTAATGCTGCCAATCAGTGCATTTGCATGGAAACACGTTGCTTTTGAATGGGCTGTCAACATTCAGCGCGAGAATTAGGTTCCCAGCTTAATTGGATCCTCTCGTTCTGACCCGCTGTCCACTTGGACTGTTGCGGCAGTCGGCCACTGTTAATTTCAATTGCAAATCGGATATTCAGTTATGTAAAAAGTCGGACTTATTTTGACTTCCGTAATGGCATCAGCTGCTGGCATTACTCACGGTGGCACTGCCGTATGTGCCGATCCCCGCCATTAGATGCTTTCGGTAAGAGTTAATTGTTTGGGGGCTATCTAGATTACTGCCTGGCCTCCAGTGTTACATACTGCGACACCAGAAATTGGGTTGTCAGAGATATGTAAAGAGGTTGACTGTGCGGTCACATGCTCAGAGAGGCGTTATGGATTGTGATTATATCCTATTCCTGTACGTACGGTCACCTTCACCCCGTCCGATCCGACACACACGGACCGGAAGTAATGATTGCAGCGTACAAACCACTTTACGCCGCAAGACCTGGCTCTGTAGCTGACAGTTGTCAGTGACAGGAAATCCTTGGGCTTGATTGCCAATTAATGCACCTCACTCATACAGACAAACATTAATTTGGGATAAATATCATTTGATCGATACGATTAATCAAGCGTCTGTGAGGATGCCCCGCAATTAGGTTAAATCAGTCAATACCGACAAGGCAAGGGAGCTGACTAAATAACCAGTTAGCCGAGACAAACTATCCCTCAAACTTCCTCAAACTTATCAGAATCATATTTCTTTTGCGATTGGTAAAAAATGGCCTTGCTTGCATACAGCAATATTGTCACCTTGCTTGACATACAAGAATATTGTCAACCTGTTTGACATACAGAAATATTGCCACCTTGCTTGACATTCCTCAGTATTGTCAGCTTGTTGGGTATATAGCAATATTGTCACACAGCTTGACTTTTGTCAATATTGTCACCTTGCCTAACATACAGCAATACGGAAACTCTGCTTAACATAGAGTAATATTGTCTCCGTGTTTAGCATTCAGCAATATTGTCACCCTGCATGACATACACCGATATTGTCACCCTGCATGACATACACCGATATTGTCACCCTGCTTCACATACAGCAATATTGTATACTCCATTATCTTACCTCAGACATTAATGTCGCTTTCTGATTGGCTAAGAGCTATTCTATTATTTTCAATGAACCTCGCTTACAGGCGATGTATTATTTTCAATGTACACCGCTGGGAATTCCGAATTCTTCTGGTGCTTCATGGTAGTACGTTTTTATCCCTTATAACATTGAATCACGCATCAAGCGCGGAAATTACCGATGTTTTGCGATTGAAAACTGACGAAAGGGGATAACAGGGGCACTGTGACTATGTATCCCAGTAGACCTAGCAGTGAATTGGGTACCTAGTAAGGATGGGAAAGCCGCATAAACTAGGTGTGCATAGTGGCTGCAAGAGCTGTAGTTTAGTGAGTTTACTTTTACGCCGCACTCAGCAATATGTAAGAGTTGTATGTCACCACGGAGTTGAGACTGGTAACACCATGTTGTCGCTGAGATTGATATCTAGTGATCCAAGGAAAAATGCCAGTGCCTTGAGCTTGTATTTATTGCGTGAATATGTGCGCTTTATACATATCCTATCATAATAAATAATAAATAATAAAAGTGTGCTCATCTGAACATTAAGCACACGGGTATTGTGTGGAAACATGTGACCACCGGTGAAGTGTTGGGTCTTACAAGACCGAGGATCACCACAGATGGTATTGACTGTCTGGCAGTCTCGTGACCCAGACCGAACAACTGCGAAGTGTGCGACACTCGATCAGTTCCATCAAAGGAGGCTGTGGGCTACTGGTCTGGGAAAACGTCCTTCGATCAGACGTTCCTTCTGGCTTGGTGGGGGTTTGGAGAAACCCGCAACGTGAGGACATGGGGTCATAGGTCTGGAGGCATCATGACGTACATATCTCCAGGAGATCATTCATGCTGGCGTGGGGTTGTGTTTCGTATGACTGCATGTTGGATCTTAGTACCTGGGACACTCAGAGGTCAAGAAAGTGCATGATACTATCGTCCTGCCACATTTTGATGACTATCCCTTTGTCCTATATTCACGGATAACAGCGTTAGACATCATTGTTCTCTAGTCCATCGCCTTGGAAACATTACAGTGGTCTGCAGCAGGTACTGAAATGGTCTGCAGTCTGAGGTTCTTCCAAACAAGGGAATCATTACTTGGAAACAGTGAGGTAGTCAGATGTGTGGGGTAGTCATTGTATTCATGCTCCGTCCCTTTGCTGACATTCACGTTGTTGTGTATTCATCTTATATTGCAAGTAATTTGTTACGAACAGTCAGTTTGATTTTTCTTTTTTCATTTTTACCAGAGTAAAACGCATAACTGTTGCTATATCAGTTCGTTGAATTGGGTTCCTGACAAGTTGGTGGTGTCTGATTAACACTCAGGGGAATACATGCTGCAATAAGCAGAGCTTCCCTCAGTGCCCACAGGACTAAACAACGTTAGCAATCTTTCATGTGGGTGCAGTCGCTGCAGTCCATACATAACGGGTCTTTAACCTCCACTTTCTCGGCTTCATATGTATAGACTCTTCTATAATTTCTGTCTGTTTCAATGTTCAAAGTCCAGGCAGAAATCCGCGAGGCGTGAGAACACATGGCATTTACAGTTTAGGACAGGATGTGATGTGTATTTGGCCTATAGGTGTCTGAGTCCAGGCAAGCTGTACTGAGGTATCAAATGCCATTGCTTTAGTCAAACCAATTAATACTCCATGTTAGTCAGTCGAGACATGATGGCAGCCAAGATGTGGACCATCTATGAGATTGGAGGTTGATGTCCATGAGCCATTCACAGGAACTATCTGGCGCTTTAAGCACCAGACCAGAGCTGTGTACTGAATGGAATGTTATTGGTGTAAACTGAGAATAACGTATTCTGTTAAAGAACAACTTGCTGGCTTATGTCTCATGACACAAGCAGTGAAAACAGGTACGTCCTCTAAGGCCCAGGGTCAGAGTATGCTGTGTTACTCATCATCCAGGTATGAAGCTTTCAGTTCCTGGCTCCCTCTTAGCGTTAGGTTCCATCAGCAGCCGAGAGTGGTCGTCAGTGTATGTGCCATTTATCACGAACTGCCCCACAACTGCCACGAGCCAGAGGGAGCATGTATCGTCGTCTCATGTCTGCAGCTGGTGTATGTTTAGACCAGATACAACTCCGACTGATAACCTACTCTGTACCTCACTGAAATGGTCAGAATACATCAAGTGCCAAATATGATTTATTGCCACATCAGAGTGAAACATATTTCAACGCTGCCAACGTGTAAATCTACATCTATAGTATTGCATGGAATAAAATTGAGATAGCATCCTCTATACAGACGCATTACTGTAACCAAAATCTATATTGCAGAAACCGTGATAGCATCTATATTGCAGAAACTGCTGTAACATTTTATATTGAGGCCACCGTAATAACCTGTTTGTACAGACACTACATACATATTGTGTGTCATGACTGTACAGAATCGACTGAAATACGTGTTGTCATATATACATTCTCTCTTGATCCGTAATCAGTCGTAATTCACTGCCAGCCGTGTTCTTATTCCACTGGTAATGACATTTAAAGTCCCCCATCTTCCTGGAAGTAGGGATTCAGATGGCAGTGCCCGACTGTATCACTGGGACGAGAGCCACACGTGGTAGATCAATAACGATATGTCAGCGAATTTGTCTGAACAGGTTGATTAATCGTAGTTCTTGGGGAAAGCTTAATAGAAAAAACACGGATCATGATTTGCAAGTTAACAACTACCGCTTCTATCCAGATTGCCAAAATAACGAGTCATTGATATTTATGAAATTCCCAAGAGAAAAAGATGTGAAAAATTATTCTTCGTGCCCAAATATCCAATAAAACATTTCAAAGGATTTTTTAATCATATCTTTTTTGACTTGACAGCTTATCGTTACTTCCATGTAATGACAGGTTCGCCTTCCAATAATTTCAAAGAACGGATTTCTTCATAAAAGTTGCTCCCAGCATGTCCTTTTTGTGTTGGCGTCTACCTTGATTTCTAAATTTAGAGATAGTGCTTCACATCTCCCGACCTTGATACCGTGGAGATATCAACCATGCCAAACCTTTTCTTTCTCCCTGTCATGAATTCTTTTCAATAATCTTTTCTTTGTCAGAAAAATAGTTTGTGATTTTGTAGAGTTATTCGACCGTGTCTAACTATGTGACTTAGCTTTATGTGAAGGTGGCGGAAATAGATGACAACAACTTCCTCACCGCTTGGCTGCAATGAGTTCTAAGACGAATTATCTTACTGAGCAGCTGGTTCCCAGAATGCGTTAGCAATACGGTTTGATGGATGCTGCCTTCCTTGTCAATCCTTGACATTTCTTGTCGCTTGTTCGTGTTCAAGTATCGATGTATATATTTGACCCTGATAATTGTATAATGTCGAAATATTCTCCCCGACGCATTCGTGGCTATATATAAACTGGGTGATATTTCCAGCAAACTTTTGTTCCACGAGATCAGAATCGAAACTGTTGGGTATTTATTTTGCACCATGTTTGTGTCAAACCTGGCGTTGGCAGTATTTCTAAGACTGTTTAAAATGTTTTCGTTAGTCAAAATGTAAAGGATGATATACTTTCTTTTCCCATGCATTATGTACTTGCTTACCACAAGGTTTACATTATCGCGAATTATATGGATAGTAATGGATGTATTATTGTTATGATCAAAGCTTTGTATGTAATCAGTTTCATTTTGAAAACCAGCTTTCTTCATATTTAAATTGCCCAGCTGAAGCCGACCACTGGGTTCAATGCCGTGGGTAACAGCTATCGTAACCTATAATCTGCAGGGAACAGGTATCGTAACCTACAATCTCCATCGAACAGTTTGTGTAACGTACAATCTCCAGGGAACAGCTATCGTAACATACAATCGGGAGGGAACAGCTTTCGTAACCTATAATTTGCAGGGAACAGGTATCGTAACCTACAATCTCCAGGTACCGGGTATCGTAACCTACAACGGGGAGAAGATATGTAGACCAGGGAGAATAACCTGAAAAACGGAAGAAGAATTCTTGGTCCTTGGTACATTTTAACAACTGGTGTGTGGATAATGGCATATGCATTGATAATGATAAGTCTAAGATTGTACATTTTAGACAAAGACCACGTGTGGTTTTTACTGATGGTAACTAGGTGTTAGAAATTGGTGACAGTTATAATTATTTAGGCAAATTGCTCACAGAACATCTTGCCTATAATGCATTGGCTAAATTTAAGACAGCAGCAAAGTAAATGACGTTCACCATCGTGCTATGAGGTTTTTCTTAGGGGTGGGTAAATATGCTCCAAACGTTGCTATGGGTGTAAACATGGGATGGATTCCTCCAATTGTTAGACAATGGGTATGTATTGTCAGACAATATTGCCGTTCTATAAAGATGTCTTTTAGAATAAATAAGTATGTATTTATGAGGTCGGAGAGATGTGCGAGTGGACGTGTGAAAGGTTTATACGAAAAGTTTCAGTTCTGAATAATCTGCGCTTTATTTCGTCTTGTGGCGAAATTATGATATGTTGAGAATACAGAGTGTAAACTAATCATGTGCTCGATGACTTAATTCCTCCAAGAAACATTTTTGCCAGCTGTACCCTCGGCAGTATTGACAATAAATAGGACGTGCTGCAGACAGAGCTGCCTCACCAAGATAGGTACATATCCAGGGATATGTCGTGACACATGTTCCCGTTCCAACTCCCGTGGGTAACAGTTCTCCCATACAGAAGAGTTACTACTTTGTAAGTGCTAACACGTGGACTGATATGGTAAGTGGTGTGTTGCGGGGGGTGAGCACCTGTTGTTGCTGTAATTGCTTGTGATGATACTTTCAAGACAATTTGCCTTGAACTGCATCACTAAGACCAGACCTCTCCCAATCACTGTGTTCACAGGGCGGGAGCGATGCTCGGATCAGTAGTCCGTCACTTCAGCAGCAGGTTTGGTTCTTTAACCCAAGTTGAAGGGTGTTATGGCATGTCAAAGCGTCTTTCGAATAGGGGATTTCATTTTTCCCGAAGTCTAGATTCTTTGCCATGCAGGTTAACGTAGACATGTGTACTCATATATTAAGGACACACAGACGTTGCTGTACGTGGTGTCCGTTGTCCACGCCTACTAAAGTATAGATCTCGAGATCAGCATTTGAGATGTCCTGTTTCTGTAGCTATGATGAAGACTGAAACAAATGTTTGTGAGTATCCATGTCAGTTGATCGTATTGTTCCAAGCAACTATTAACATGGGGAAAACGCACAGTATTCCTGAATATTTTAGGACAGTATGTGTTAATGAAATATGGAAATATTACAGACTAACTGACCACCTTTCTCAATCTCCAGTTGGCCATGCGTGACACTGATAACGAACGCCCGAGCCCAGTATCGTGTATGGCCAACAGATAGGGATAGGCTAATCACATTCAGTGTGAACTTCACGCATCAGCACCGACGTTTATCCAAATCTTTATATAATCTTGTCAAGATAGAGTAACGTAACTGCGCAGTAGGCACCCTATCGTCAGTCGAATTAGGCAATAGGATTAAGATATATAGCAACTGAAGTTCACAACAACCTTAACGTCAGTTGTATCAGTAAATTGGATTAGCAATGCTGATTGGAATAGGTATAAAACAGGGATGGCACACAGTCACAAATCATCCTGTGACTGCTGTGTATTAAACACCTTGTTTGTTTTACTCAGGTACGAAACTTTAGTTTCTCCTACTTTGGACCCGTGAAGGTTCCGGGGTAGAATAGGCCTTCAGCAACCCATGCTTGCCATGAAAGGCGACTCAGCTTGTCGTAAGAGGCGACTAACGGGATCGGGTGGTCAGGCTAGCTGACTTGGTTGACACATGTCATCGGTTCCCAAGTACGCAGATCGATGCTCATGTTGTTGATCACTGGATTGTCTGGTCCAGACTCGATTATTTACAGACCGCCGCCATATAGCTGGAATATTGCTGAGTGCGGCGTAAAACTAAAACTCACTCACTCATACTCCTACTTTGACAAATCGTTACCATTGCTGTTCGGAATTAACTGTCAACTAATGTTGATACTTTACCTATATGGTCCGACCCTAGGCACAACCGTCAGGTCTAAGTGAAACGTGGCGTCGTTAAATGTATTCGCAACTACTCTGTATTGCGGTTTAGAATTGTTTTTATTTAATAATGTTTAACTTTACATTGTTTTGTGGCCACTGTGGGTTGTATAAAGTGTGTCGTACATTGCGTTATCAGCACTATGTTGTCTGTGCTACATGAACGCTTGCTAGGTTGTATGTGACATATTGTACTACATTGTGAATACTCTGGTTTTTTGTAACTGTGTACTATGTGGACTGTATAAACGCCCTCTTGCTTGATGTGTAGAGTATTTAACAATGACATAGTGTTGTATACTTTTGAATGTGTATCGTTATTAGTATAGTGTGTAAAACGAATCTATGATGTATGATGTTTATATTATTTGAAAGCTGATTGATCACTTTAATAACTGTACCCATGCTATTTTCGAATGATTATGTAACAAATGATCCTGCGACTGCGAGTATTAAACTCCGTTTGTTTTACTCAGGTGTTGTGTTATGTGTGGGTTGGTATAGTCATACCTCTTGCCAAGCGAGCTAATTCCCCGAACTCGCGATTTTATAAAATGAACAGAAACCATGTTATCTATATAGGAAGAAGAAACAACGGTTTAGGTGGCTATTGCTAGTGACACGCCGTCACGTGATAACTCCTTTACCGTCAAAGCACAATGACTCGTTGCTTCGGCAGTGTGTTTCTACCCAGCTACTACTTGAAAAAAACTCAGTGCAACGCACCATGCCACAATAACCCTGTTGAGAGAAGGCATGATGTATAAATAATGTCATATGAATGTCTTTTGATATAAAATATCTCACCAAATGCAGACAAATGTCTTCTCTCAAATGGTATCTAACTGATTTATCTCACTTTTCCAGTGTCTTGAGAGCACCAGGTACAGCTCTGTTCGGCGGAGGACGGATCAGTGATGTCAGGATGGCCAATGATGCCACAACAGCCTGCAAGGCATGATTCCGCAATTCCACTGTAGCTCCTGTGAATTATCATCTGATCTCTACCGAATCCAGTCTTGGATGACAATCAAATGTCGCCATGTGTAAACAGAGGCACCTCTACAACCACACCGTGTGATGACCAGAGAGAAAAAAATGCCATGTGATGTGGGGGAACACATATTGATAAGTTGTCGGGGTAGCAGAGAAAACGGATATTTATAGGTGTCGATGTAGTAGACTGAACACATATTAATATTATGTGTCAGGTTAGTAGAGGGACATATACTACTAAGTGACGCGGTAGTAGGGGGAACACATACTTCCAGGTGTCAGGGTAGAACAGTACTCACAGATTAATATATGTCGAGGTAGTAGTGGGAACACATTTCAATAGGTGACGGGGTGGTAGAGGGGACACATACTACTAGGTGTCAGGGTAACAGAGGGGACACATACTACTAGGTGTCAGGGTAACAGAGGGGACACATACTACTAGGTGTCAGGGTAACAGAGGGGACACATACTACTAGGTGTCAGAGTAACAGAGGGGACACATACTACTAGGTGTCAGGGTAACAGAGGGGACACATACTACTAGGTATCAGGGTAGTAGAGGGGAGACAGACTATAAGGTGTCGGGATATTAGAGGGAACACATATTATAAGGTGACGGCGTAGTAGAGGGGACACATACTAACAGGTGCCAGGTTAGTAGAGTACACACACATTAATAGGTGTCGAGGTAGTAGAGGGAGCACATACCAGCAGGTGAGGGTATAGTAGAGTGGTGTAGGGGTAGTAGAACGAACATATATTAAGAGGTGTCTGGTTAGTAGTAGGAAAACATAGCAGTAGGTGTCGGGGGACATCTGCGTAGAGAGGTCACATACTACCAGGTGACGGGGTAGTAGAGAGGTCACATACTACCAGGTGACGGGGTAGTAGAGAGGACACATACTACCAGGTGACGGGGTAGTAGAGAGGTCACATACCAGCAGGTGACGGGGTAGTAGAGAGGACACAGACTACCAGGTGACGGGGTAGTAGAGAGGACACATACTACCAGGTGACGGGGTAGTAGAGACGTCACATACTACCAGGTGACGGGGTAGTAGAGAGGACACATACTACCAGGTGACGGGGTAGTAGAGACGTCACATACTACCAGGTGACGGGGTAGTAGAGAGGTCACATACTACCAGGTGACGGGGTAGTAGAGAGGACACATACTACCAGGTGACGGGATAGTAGAGAGGTCACATACTACCAGGTGGCGGGGTAGTAGAGAGGTCACATACTACCAGGTGACGGGGTAGTAGAGAGGACACATACTACCAGGTGACGGGGTAGTAGAGAGGACACATACTACCAGGTGACGGGGTAGTAGAGGGAATATTCTATTTAGGTTAGTATGAGTATCAACATATCGACTTCAGGTTTAGCTTCTTCAGTCTCCAAATGATATTTAGTTTAATGGGCAGTCTGTCCACATATTAAATTGCTCAATAGGCTGATGAACTCTTTGGTTGGGTGCCCTGCTTGATACATTTCTGAGTGTGCATTTTTGTGACTCACATGAACAGAATGTAGCAAGCTCACAGAGGTAAGGACGAGCTGGAGTGTAGAAACGCAGACCCGGTGTTAGCTTCCCGGAAAGTCTGTTCATTCCTTGGTTGTGGAGTTCCACACCGTTTGAAACCACCTCAGCTTACATGGGATAATAGGAGATCTACAATGTAGTAAAGCTGACTTTGAGAAACGTAGTAAGTCGATACGATCACTTGTCAGATAAGCCACAAAAATGTCAAAATTATCATTTTGCAGCGTTAAGAAAATTGAAAGCTTAAATCAGTAATCATGAGGGTTCTAATAGAGTGTTGTACACGTGTTTAAATACTGATACGATTGGCTGTATTTTAGGCTACTGAACGTATTTCTAATATGTAGAAAGTATTAACGAATACATATACATGATGTAGTCAAAAATGTTCAGTCGACTCTGGAAACGGCTTTGTCGCTTCCATTTAGATATTCATATTTCTTTCGACTTTTACATTAAAATTGCACACTTTTAACAAATCTTTCGAATCTTGAAAACTACAATTTGTTCATGTCATATTTGTTTTTACGGGGGTTTAAATATCTTGTATTTATTTTAAAACGTTCTGTGATCTTTTGAAATAAATTTATCTTACAACATTTAATGACGAAGGATGCAAGTTGAATTACGACTTCTTATATATTGAACAGAGCGTGGCGTTTCGATGTAGATTCTTACACCGGTGTCAAGTTAGTGTCCATAAACTTGTTTGTTTCCCTATTGACCCACCAACGTCTCGAATACCGAGCAAACAACATGCAGCATTCCACGAGGAACTTGACCTGTGAGACGGAAAGAAAGCATGGACAATAATTTGCTTCATAAGTCGACAATGGCATGTCGCTGACAGATGTACGTTTACAGTTGTCCTTTCGCGCTGCTTGCAATTACTGAATAACAAACAGGAAACAAACCCAAGGCCGGGATCATAGCTCTGCGTGATGCATAACGGTATGGGCGTTGATGACATCAGGAATGGACTGGTATCAGATCTCGTCTAAGTGGTGGTCTTGTCAAACTGGTTTGGGATATGACGGGGCTCTATCAAGGCACGACATCTACACTCGTTGTTATATATCATGTCGATATTACGCATCACTATCGTCGTAAAGAAACGTGCGTTTTGCACGCGGAGCCAAATTCCAGTAAAACGGAATCATATCACTCTTAGCAAGAAGTTTCCGTTAGTGACCACATTGAACATCATAGTCCCAAACCGATGTCACACATGTCACACATGTCACACATGTCACACACCTGGACATCATGTCTGGTCAACAAAACTGACCAACATATCTGACCAACACATCTGCTTCTACCATGTCACGCTCATGTTGACCCATTTCTTCCGGGAACAAACGGCGAAACAGGTTAACGAATTGCGTAAATATTCTCAAAAAAAATTTTCTGATGTAATACGAAATGCCTGTCGATACTGACGGTATATACAGCCTACGGAATGTGAACAGCACAATAGTAAAAAGAACGCAAAGCATTTTCGATAAGGCAAATCTAAAGAGACAGCTGCCCCATCAAGGAACTATCCACATCGTCATTGTCAGAACCTTCGGCTGCACCCTAATGCCTAGGAGTGGTCGACCATGAGTGAAAACATCCGGTGATGATCGCAACTTCCGGACAATTTTGCAACGGCGACGTCATCGGCACTACTCCGATATACAATTTACATGCGACTAAGAGAACATCGTATTCGGAAACGTCAACTTATCGTGGAGTTCATCTGACTCTTCAAACCCGACGTCGTTAAAACACATGGGCCAGGCGAGTTCAACGTTGGCAGATGCGTCATTGGTGACGTATGATGTTGACAGACGAGAGTACGACGGCAGAGTTCGTGTTTACAGACACGTATGTGAAAGGTCAATGAGCGCCAAATAGCGTTCACCATGCCGTCTGCCCGACCGATAGCATGATGGTGTGGGCGGAGATCTGCGGTGATTATTCATTGCTGAATGGCCTGAATGTTCGAAGATACAGGGGAGACGTTTTGCGACTAGCTGTGTCACCATTTAACCAGCAACATCCACGTAGCATTGTCTACCAACACATCGCAAGGCCTCATACAGCATGACTGACAAACGACTTTCTGCATAACGCTGATATCGATGTTGTGACGTGATCAGCATGTTCCCCCGACAAGAATCAGGTACATTACACGGAGAACTACCTGGATTGACATATTAGAAGACTACAAGCGCCACTTATGACCGTTCACATGTCACAACTATCTCCTATAGGAATGGCAACGGATCTTGTCTAGCTTCATTCGTCGCCCTACGTCATCAATACGTCATGTGTGTTGGAGTGTATTGAAGCTAATGATGGTCACACTTAATGTTGTTTCAACGCCATGTGCAAAAGGTCTATTTCAGTGTCAGTCAAACGGTACATTCAAGTTTGTAGGAAATGAAATTGTACACATTTGCTGCAGAATTGGTAACTATTGAAATGAAAGAAATCTTCATTCATATATGCAGTTGTTTTCTTTTCAAGTTTGGTTTCAACACATTGTAAACGTTGTGAGCACTAATTTATGTTGTAGGTATTTGTCCCGTGTGGGGATTGTTCAGTATTGTAGGATCTGTCCAGTGTGGAGGGTGTCCAGTATTGTAGGTATGTGTCCAGTGTGGGGAGCGTCCATTACTTTAGGATCTGGTCAGTGTGGAGAGTGCCCAGTACTGTAGCAGTTGTCCAGTTTGGAGAGAGACCAGTGCTGTTGGTATCTGTCCAGTGCGGGGGTTGGCGTCCAGTATTGTAGTATCTGTCCAGAGTCGAGAGCTTCCCGTATTGTAGAACCTCTCATATATAACGCGGAGAGTGTCACGTACTAGAATCTGTCCAGGGCTGTCCAGTACTGTAGGATCTGGTCAGTGTGCTCAGTACTGCTGGATTTGTCCACCGTGGGGAGCGTCCAGTACTGTAGGTAGATGTCCAGTGTGGGGAGCACCCAGTATTCAAACATACGAATCACTGGAATGGCAATGCCGCAAAAGATCTGAAAACATTTGCCATACTGCATCTTCCAGGCGTCGGCAATGTTTCTCATTCAACCAAATGAACACTGTGTGTGTTAGAAAGTGTAACTCAAGTGATTTGATTTCATTCCTAAAGGATGTCGTCATAAAGCCCCACATAGTCAACAGGTCATTAAGTGACTACAGGATTGAGCGCGGAAATGAAATTTGCTGATTTCTTGCTGTCGCCAGTTAAGATGTTTACACTTCAGTTTTAGGCACGAAACTCTACTCGTGTAAACCTAACACTTCCTGAACTTAATGCATGATGCAGTTGCCTTGAGACTCATGGTCATTTATCTTATCTCACATATAAATGCCGTTTTCTGATTGGTTAAACACTCTTCTGTTATGTTCTTACGAGCGAGATAATGACAATCCACCCCGCTGCCAATGGCAACTCATTCGGTAGTTCGTGGTGGTACTTATTTATCTTGAATAACATTGAATCATGCATGATGCATGGAAATTACCGATGTTTTAGCGAATGCAAATCGATGAAGGGAAATAACTCTAAATCTGTTTTTTTGTGTCGTCTGCAAAATCTAGCTATGGCTACGAGAGGACTTGCCTCGCATTCCAATAAAAAAAGTTTGACAAACACGTTCAGATGTAGTCCCTGTGAATATTAAGACTGGGAACTACATCGCGGCGACATATAATGTAGGTCCCACCAGGAGTTACCTTCATGATCCAGGCCTACAGGCCTCACCACAGTTTTCGTCCAGGTCCCACCATGGGTGAGTGACTTTTGCCGCACTCAGCAGTATTCAAGCCATAGGGTGGCGGTCTGTACATAACCGAGGACCAGACAATCCAGAGATCAACAGCATGAGCATCGATCTGCCCAACTGAAAACCGCAGACAAGTGTCAACCAAGTCAGCGAGCCTCATCACCGGATCCTGTTAGACTCCTCTTACGACAAGCATAGTCGATATTCGTGGTAAACACATGTTGCCGAAGACCTATTCCATCCCGGAGTCCCCACCACGGGATTCAGACTCCCTGGTCCCACCACGAGTTTCCACCAGGTCAAACCACGGGTTTCCACCAGGACCCATTGCGGGTATCTCCCACTAGGTCCCACGAATCTAGACCCTGGTTAAATAAATGACGATATTGACCTTTAAGAGAAAAGCACCAACCACCGCCACCACCCCTCCACGCCAATACTACACCATCGGACCACCCCCACCACCGCACCACGCCCAGCACCCCACCAACGCCTTTTTCATTCTCGCAGACGTTATACATTGAAATATATGTTTGGGCCAGATACATGTCCTTATCATTTACGTAACGTTTTTCGTTCTACTCCGAATTAATTGAATATGACGTGCAAAAATCTTGCGGAGTCTATGTATAGTAACCTGATTTTTTAACAATACAGATATTCATCGCTACTTAAGGATCTCCACTTCATCTCCACACATCAATTAACGATGCTAAAACTTGACTGACGGGATCTATGGCGAATGTAATAGGAAGAGGGGAGTGAAGTAAGCGTGATGAACGTCCATAATGGTAAAGGTCCCTGCTTAAGGAGAGATTCTACCTCATCCTGCTCATTGGTGACACCCCTCAGAGGCACATGCAAATGCAAGTCAAGTAACCCAACAAAAAAAGGAAGAGAAAACAAACAAAAGAGCCACAAAAACAAAAACAACCCTCCACGACTCGACGTGACAAATATGTAGCCCGGCTGGAGGAATAGAAACAAGTCTACATGTATCTCTGGAACATGAGGTATTGTGGAGAAGAAGTGAGCCACAGCACTCACTGACCACGACTGGCAACACCACTGTGACATACATCAACGTGAACAACACACACAATATCTGGGTATACATGAGTGAAACCATTTACTAAACGTCCTCGGGCAACAGTTTGCCGACTGGGGACAGGGTTACATCTAGGGGTCTATGGAGGTCACGTACGCTGATCGGTTGCTAGAGATTCATGTAACTAATATAAAAGCGCTATGATCACACGATCGTGTGGGACGTTTAAAGATTCACTCAATATACATGGCTCTTGCCAATGTTTCCTCACCAAGTTTCATTTTGAATCAATGGTCTACTTTCCCTCGACGATATAAACTGTGCTTCTCACTATATATTAGATCATCTCTTGTTTTCCCAGAATAACCGCATTTGAGGTTTTTGTTTTGGGGGGACAGGTTTTACTTTTCGTTGGCAAGACCGCTTCCCAGGTTTTATTTTCGTTGGTAAGGCCGTTTTTCCTAACTTTATATGAAAATCAACATTCAGATGATACATCCGTGTTTGAGTCAATTGAAAAATATCATTCTCGATTAAACTTACAGCACAAAGGTTTTCCGAAGCGGGATGGGAACCGCACTTTTCACATCTGGAAGCATGCGCTCTGCCGCACGACCACTGGGCCGACGAAAGTGGAGGGGTTAAATTATATTCTTATAGTTACTGTCATCAAATTGATTTTACGCGGGCCTCTGTTACTGTTATGTAGCTTCATTAAATGATCACAGACATTGTAATTACCAATCATTGACTGTATATATGTTAGAGAAAACACTTCTCCTCGGTTTTGGTAGACAATGTAAAACCATCGGGGTCGGGAAATCCCTCCGGACTTTGCCTCTCGGGATTTCCCTTCCCCTCCGGTTTTTCTTTGTCTACCAAAACCTCGAAGGCGTGTTTTCTCCTATACTAAATTACTGGAATTTCTAGTCCAGATTCGATTAATTACAGATTTTTTAGCGCAGCGTTCACCAACAGACAAACGCTTCTTACTTAACATAGATAACGGGGTTTTGCTTCCAACAATCTCCAAAGACACCGGAAACAATTATCTTTCTTTTTCACAGAGCAGATGTTGTTGTTATACGCGCACTGATAAACTGTAGATGCTTACTGTGCGATGATGTGTATGATCTAGTGGCATGTCACAGCCGAAGCAGCCTGCAGAGCAACGACCTTATGTTTGGCAGGCCACAGCATGGCGAGTGGCCACGTATAGCGACCTCAGCTGTCTGGGTATCTACTCCTCTCCCGTGCAACCTGCATGAACCTTGACCTTAACAGAAAATGGGTGCAACCTGGTTTTACAACTCTAGCCACTGCAGACTAATGAGGCTAATCAATGCCCAGATCTGTTTCAAGAGTTCTGCTGCGAGGTTCTCTCTCACCCAGGGACGAACAGCGTTACTTTAGCTGACCAGCTGATCCTGGGGTACAGTGAATTGTGCCACAAAAGGGGATTGATAGTGTTTCTGTTAAGAAATAACAAGGGACATTCTAGCATTTATCGCATCCTTACTCTACTGTGTTTTCGGGCCATGTATAGCCGACAATGATGATTGCAATGTCAAGAAGACTAAGGGGCGAGTATGTCAGGACTACGTACTAGAAGAAGAGCGTTTTTCTATAACTGCATGTACGTTCTCATCAAAAAAGGCAGGGAATCGTGAGATTATTAACGGTTACAGTAAGTATTACAGCCCAGAGATTGGAACCATCCATGAAAGTTTACACCTATAAACAACCAAGACACCTTATAGTTTGTGCTTACCGCACATGGTATCCATGTTATCGCAGCTCCTGCGTACAGTGTGTCATTCCTCATTCTGAAACTGGGAAGGAAGCACGAATAAATACTGTGAATCATAATTTCACTCAGTACTACTGACTCCACTTGTCTGATCTCCAAGTGAGCGACCAGCTAGCTGTTGTGATCCTAGGAGGTCCTGGGAGACTGGGATCAGCAATTGTCTGGAATGGAAGTGTCGCTGGACAGTGCTGCTTCTCAGTCAACCAGTTGTTTGTCCAGAAGACACCCAGCAGCTCAGCTGCCATAAAACGCCATGGTCACTTTGGGCCCACACCTTTTCACAATCCTGGGAGTACAAGGAGACAGTCTCCATGTATTGGACAGGCCGCGGAAGTGTTGGCTCAAGCTGAGCCGGCGCTGGAATAGGCGGGCTCCTTCCACTTGCAGTATGCCTTTTGTAGTGAATAGATTTTAGAGACGGTGACGCCAGCTTTGAATATCAAATCTCAGTCCTATCTCTGTCATAACATCTACTGTCTTACCTCACTGCCCGGAGACTGTGTTACAAATTCATTCACACAACTATAACTAGAAAGAAGCATTTCAGATTTTGAAAAGAACATAGTATCTTCTCTATTTTTAAAGAGTATAGGCTTTCCCTCTTGCATCACATGGGGCAACCTAGTGATTAAACGTTCGCTCATCACGCCGAGGGCCCGGAGTCGATTCTTCACATGGGTTCAATGTGTGAAGTCCGTTTCTAGAGTGCCTCGTCCGTGATATTGCTGGAATATTGCTAAAATTCAAACTCAGCCTCCCGCATTCATGCTTAATAGCAACTGCAACTCTCTATTACCTTGCTGGCTGTTAAATGTTTCTCTTGGATTACGATCTGACTGGCATGCCTCCCTGTGGAATGGAAATATAGTTGCCATGGTGACAGTTTCGTTTCTAAGATGAACCTGCTAAGACCCAAGCGTCCACAGACAAGTACTTCTCGTCAACCCGATTAGTGAGTGCATCGATAAACTGTCACATCATTCCCAATGTCTCCGTATTACACTTCATAGGAACGTTTTCAAACGTTTGAATCCAAGGTATAAACAGTATTTACTTCAAAGATCAAAGCCGTATCAGTGACAAGATGCAACCTGGAATAAGCAAGGGGTGTTTGGGGGTGTTCCGCTACATAATCATGTGTACCATATCCAGTATGCTCCAAACTGCCAGGTTGTATGGCTATAAAACGACAATTGTTTTGTTCATCTTCCTAAAGAATGTTGAAATACTTATATTTTACCTTCTTATAAGACATTTACATGCATTTGTGACTGAAGCCACCGATGGGTACCTCTGCATTTCATAGTATGTGATCTCACAATACAAAGATTGTCACAGAGTTCACATATCTAACATCCTCAAAATTCATTGCACATTTCTTTATCAACTTTAATGGCAAATGTGTGCATCAAACATTAATATAGAAGTCCAATCAAGTTCAAGTTAACTAGCAAGGATAATTAGGAAAACGTTTTTTGTGATGACTGTATGACATAGATTTACACTGTTAATGATACTAACCGATGATTATATGGTACAGATTTACACTGTACGTGGTAGTAACCGATGACAGTATGACATAGATTTACACCGCAAGTGGTAGTCACTGATGACTGTATGACACATATTTACACCGCAAGTGGTAGTCACTGATGACTGTATGACACATATTTACACTGTAAAGCGGTGGTAACAGATGACTTTATGACACAGCTTTACACAGTAAGTAGTAGTAACCGAAGACAGATTTACACTGTAAGTGGTAGTAACGGATGACTGTATGACATAGATTTACACTGTAAGAGGTGGTAACTAATGACTGCATGGTATAGATGTACACAGTAAATAGTAGTAACTGACGATTATATGACACAGATTTACACCGCCAGTGGTAGTAACTGATGCTTGTATGACATAGGTTTACACTGTAAGTGATAGTAGATTTACAGTACAAGTGGTAGTAACTGATGACTACAAGCGTATGGCACAGGTTTATAGTGCAAGTGGTAGTTACTGGTGACTGTATGGCATATATTTACACTGGAAGTGTCAGTAATTGATGACTGATTGATGACACAGGTTTACACTGTATGTGCTAGTAAGTGATGACTGTATGACACAGGGTTACAATGTTAGTAGTAGTAACTGATGACTGTATGACACAGATTTACAATGTAAGTGGTAGTAACTGACGACTGTATGATACATATTTACACTGTAAGCGGTAGTAACAGATGACTGTATGACAAAGTTCTACACAGTAAGTAGTAGTAACCGATGACTGTGTGACACAGTATTACACTGTTAAAGGTGGTAACTAATGACTGCATGACACAGATTTACACTGCAAGTGGTAGTAACTGATGACTGTATGACACCGGTTTACACTGTAAGTGGTAGTAACTGATGAGTACTAGCACATGGCACAGGTTTACAGTGCAAGTGCTAGTAACTGGTGACTGTATGGCATATATTTACACTGTACGTGATATTAATCGATGACCGATTTACACACAGATTTACATTGTAAGTGGTAGTAACTGATGACTGTATGACACAGGTTTACACTGTCAGTTGTAGTAAATGAGGACTTTGTGACACAGAATCACATTGTAACTGGTAGTAACTGATGACTGTATGACACAGGTTTACACAGTTAGTTGTAGTAACTGAAGCCTGTATCACACAGAGTCACATTGTAAGTGGTAGTAACTGATGACTGTATGACATAGATTTACACAGTAAGTGTTAGTAACAGTTGACTGTATGACACAAATTTTACACTGTAAGCGATAGTAACTAATGACTTTAGGACATAGTGTTACACTGTAAGTGGTAGTAACCGATGAATGTATGACACAGATTTACACCGCAAGTTGTAGTAACTGATGACTGTATGACACAGGTTTTCAATGTAAGTGATAGTAACTGATGACTGTATGACACAGGTCTACACTGTCGGTAGTAGTAGCTGATGACTGTATGACACAGGTCTACACTGTTGGTAGTAGTAACTGATGACTGCATGAGACAGGTTTACACTGTTGGTAGTAGTAACTGATGACTGTATGACACAGGTTTACACAGTTAGTAATAGTAACTGATGCCTGTATGAGACAGAATCTCACTGTAGGTTGTAGTAACTGATGACTGTATGACACAAAATTACACTGTACGTGGTAGTGACTGATGACACTCTGACAAAGATTTACAATGTAAGTGGTAGTAACTAATGACTGTATGACATAGATTTACACTGTAAGTGATAGTAACTGATGTAATATATGATATATAATTACGGTGTTTGTGTAGGTATGCCAACAGTTGTGCCCTGAATTACATCTTGTCTAACAGTCATCACACAAGATATGTAGGTTGTCTGACACTATTCTAACACAGGACATGTTCCTTGGTCACAGTTGATAGCTAGTCGGCCAAGGAACATATCTCCCTAGCTCTTGGGACTTATTAATATTGAGATAATTTCATTATATTTACTGCCCACTTCATCCTTTGTACGTACTACCAATAGGGTCACTCCCACCTGTTGCCACATCAGCCACGCCTGGATTAACACTCCCTGGCTTCCATTTGTCCATTATACCCTAGTGTTTATCTTCGTACTGTTTATCACACCTATCATGCCTGGATTAACACTCCCTGACTTCCACTTGTCCATTATTTCGCCGTCCCATCTGGCTTGCTAGTGTTTATCTTCCTATTGTTTATCTTACCTATCATGCCTGGGTTAACTCTCCGAGACTTCCACTTGTCCATTATACACCGCCCTATCTGGCTTCCTAGTGTTTATCTTCCTGTTGTTTATGTTACCTATCATGCCTGGGTTAACAGCCCCCTGACTTCCACTTGTCCATTATACACCACCCCATCTGGCTTCCTAGTGTTTATCTTCCTATTGTTTATCTTATCTATCATGCCTGGGTTAACAGCCCCCTGACTTCCACTTGTCCATTATACACCGCCCCATCTGGCTTCCTAGTGTTTATCTTCCTATTGTCTATGTTACCTATCATGCCTGGGTTAACAGCCCCCTGACTTCCACTTGTCCATTATACACCGCCCCATCTGGCTTCCTAGTGTTTATCTTCCTGTTGTTTATGTTACCTATCATGCCTGGGTTAACAGCCCCCTGACTTCCACTTGTCCATTATACACCGCCCCATCTGGCTTCCTAGTGGTTATCTTCCTATTGTTTATCTTATCTATCATGCCTGGGTTAACAGCCCCCTGACTTCCACTTGTCCATTATACACCGCCCCATCTGGCTTGCTAGTGTTTATCTTCCTACTGTTTATCTTATCTATCATGCCTGGGTTAACAGCCCCCTGACTTCCACTTGTCCATTATACACCGTCCCATCTGGCTTGCTAGTGTTTATCTTCCTATTGTTTATCTTATCTATCATGCCTGGGTTAACAGCCCCCTGACTTCCACTTGTCCATTATACACCGCCCCATCTGGCTTGCTAGTGTTTTTCTTCCTATTGTTTATCTTATCTATCATGCCAGGGTTAACAGCCCCCTGACTTCCACTTGTCCATTATACACCGCCCCATCTGGCTTCCTAGTGTTTATCTTCCTATTGTTTATCTTATCTATCATGCCTGGGTTAACAGCCCCCTGACTTCCACTTGTCCATTATACACCGCCCCATCTGGCTTGCTAGTGTTTATCTTCCTATTGTTTATGTTACCTATCATGCCTGGGTTAACAGCCCCCTGACTTCCACTTGTCCATTATACACCGCCCCATCTGGCTTGCTAGTGTTTATCTTCCTGTTGTTTATGTTACCTATCATGCCTGGGTTAACAGCCCCCTGACTTCCACTTGTCCATTATACACCGCCCCATCTGGCTTCCTAGTGTTTATCTTCCTATTGTTTATCTTATCTATCATGCCTGGGTTAACAGCCCCCTGACTTCCACTTGTCCATTATACACCGCCCCATCTGGCTTCCTAGTGTTTATCTTCCTGTTGTTTATCTTATCTATCATGCCTGGGTTAACAGCCCCCTGACTTCCACTTGTCCATTATACACCGCCCCATCTGGCTTGCTAGTGTTTATCTTCCTGTTGTTTATCTTATCTATCATGCCTTGGTTAACAGCCCCCTGACTTCCACTTGTCCATTGTACACCGCCCCATCTGGCTTGCTAGTGTTTATCTTCCTGTTGTTTATCTTATCTATCATGCCTGGGTTAACTCTCCGTAACTTCCACTTGTCCATTATACACCGCCCCATCTGGCTTCCTAGTGTTTATCTTCCTATTGTTTATGTTACCTATCATGCCTGGGTTAACAGCCCCCTGACTTCCACTTGTCCATTATACACCGCCCCATCTGGCTTGCTAGTGTTTATCTTCCTATTGTTTATCTTATCTATCATGCCTGGGTTAACAGCCCCCTGACTTCCACTTGTCCATTATACACCGCCCCATCTGGCTTCCTAGTGTTTATCTTCCTGTTGTTTATCTTATCTATCATGCCTGGGTTAACAGCCCCCTGACTTCCACTTGTCCATTACACACCGCCCCATCTGGCTTGCTAGTGTTTATCTTCCTGTTGTTTATCTTATCTATCATGCCTTGGTTAACAGCCCCCTGACTTCCACTTGTCCATTGTACACCGCCCCATCTGGCTTCCTAGTGTTTATCTTCCTATTGTTTATCTTACCTATCATGCCTGGGTTAACAGCCCCCCTGACTTCCACTTGTCCATTATACACCGCCCCATCTGGCTTCCTAGTGTTTATCTTCCTATTGTTTATCTTATCTATCATGCCTGGGTTAACAGCCCCCTGACTTCCACTTGTCCATTATACACCGCCCCATCTGGCTTCCTAGTGTTTATCTTCCTGTTGTTTATCTTATCTATCATGCCTGGGTTAACAGCCCCCTGACTTCCACTTGTCCATTATACACCGCCCCATCTGGCTTCCTAGTGTTTATCTTCCTATTGTTTATCTTATCTATCATGCCTGGGTTAACAGCCCCCTGACTTCCACTTGTCCATTATACACCGCCCCATCTGGCTTCCTAGTGTTTATCTTCCTATTGTTTATCTTATCTATCATGCCTGGGTTAAGAGCCCCCTGACTTCCACTTGTCCATTATACACCGCCCCATCTGGCTTGCTAGTGTTTATCTTCCTATTGTTTATCTTATCTATCATGCCTGGGTTAACAGCCCCCTGACTTCAACTTGTCCATTATACACCGCCCCATCTGGCTTCCTAGTGTTTATCTTCCTGTTGTTTATCTTATCTATCATGCCTGGGTTAACAGCCCCCTGACTTCCACTTGTCCATTATACACCGCCCCATCTGGCTTCCTAGTGTTTATCTTCCTGTTGTTTATGTTACCTATCATGCCTGGGTTAACTCTCCGTGACTTCCACTTGTCCATTATACACCGCCCCATCTGGCTTGCTAGTGTTTATCTTCCTGTTGTTTATGTTACCTATCATGCCTGGGTTAACTCTCCGTGACTTCCACTTGTCCATTATACACCGCCCCATCTGGCTTGCTAGTGTTTATCTTCCTATTGTTTATCTTATCTATCATGCCTGGGTTAACTCTCCGTGACTTCCACTTGTCCATTATACACCGCCCCATCTGGCTTGCTAGTGTTTATCTTCCTATTGTTTATCTTATCTATCATGCCTGGGTTAACAGCCCCCTGACTTCCACTTGTCCATTATACACCGCCCCATCTGGCTTCCTAGTGTTTATCTTCCTGTTGTTTATGTTACCTATCATGCCTGGGTTAACTCTCCGTGACTTCCACTTGTCCATTATACACCGCCCCATCTGGCTTGCTAGTGTTTATCTTCCTGTTGTTTATGTTACCTATCATGCCTGGGTTAACTCTCCGTGACTTCCACTTGTCCATTATACACCGCCCTATCTGGCTTGCTAGTGTTTATCTTCCTATTGTTTATCTTACCTATCATGCCTGGGTTAACTCTCCGTGACTTCCACTTGTCCATTATACACCGCCCCATCTGGCTTGCTAGTGTTTATCTTCCTGTTGTTTATCTTATCTATCATGCCTGGGTTAACAGCCCCCTGACTTCCACTTGTCCATTATACACCGCCCCATCTGGCTTCCTAGTGTTTATCTTCCTGTTGTTTATCTTATCTATCATGCCTGGGTTAACAGCCCCCTGACTTCCACTTGTCCATTATACACCGCCCCATCTGGCTTCCTAGTGTTTATCTTCCTGTTGTTTATCTTATCTATCATGCCTGGGTTAACAGCCCCCTGACTTCCACTTGTCCATTATACACCGCCCCATCTGGCTTCCTAGTGGTTATCTTCCTATTGTTTATCTTATCTATCATGCCTGGGTTAACAGCCCCCTGACTTCCACTTGTCCATTATACACCGCCCCATCTGGCTTGCTAGTGTTTATCTTCCTATTGTTTATCTTACCTATCATGCCTGGGTTAACAGCCCCCTGACTTCCACTTGTCCATTATACACCGCCCCATCTGGCTTCCTAGTGTTTATCTTCCTGTTGTTTATCTTATCTATCATGCCTGGGTTAACAGCCCCCTGACTTCCACTTGTCCATTATACACCGCCCCATCTGGCTTCCTAGTGTTTATCTTCCTGTTGTTTATGTTACCTATCATGCCTGGGTTAACTCTCCGTGACTTCCACTTGTCCATTATACACCGCCCCATCTGGCTTGCTAGTGTTTATCTTCCTGTTGTTTATGTTACCTATCATGCCTGGGTTAACTCTCCGTGACTTCCACTTGTCCATTATACACCGCCCCATCTGGCTTGCTAGTGTTTATCTTCCTATTGTTTATCTTATCTATCATGCCTGGGTTAACAGCCCCCTGACTTCCACTTGTCCATTATTTCGCCGACCCATCTGGCTTGCTAGTGTTTATCTTCCTGTTGTTTATGTTACCTATCATGCCTGGGTTAACTCTCCGTGACTTCCACTTGTCCATTATACACCGCCCCATCTGGCTTGCTAGTGTTTATCTTCCTATTGTTTATCTTACCTATCATGCCTGGGTTAACAGCCCCCTGACTTCCACTTGTCCATTATACACCGCCCCATCTGGCTTGCTAGTGTTTATCTTCCTGTTGTTTATCTTATCTATCATGCCTGGGTTAACAGCCCCCTGACTTCCACTTGTCCATTATACACCGCCCCATCTGGCTTCCTAGTGTTTATCTTCCTGTTGTTTATCTTATCTATCATGCCTGGGTTAACAGCCCCCTGACTTCCACTTGTCCATTATACACCGCCCCATCTGGCTTCCTAGTGTTTATCTTCCTATTGTTTATCTTATCTATCATGCCTGGGTTAACAGCCCCCTGACTTCCACTTGTCCATTATACACCGCCCCATCTGGCTTCCTAGTGTTTATCTTCCTATTGTTTATCTTATCTATCATGCCTGGGTTAAGAGCCCCCTGACTTCCACTTGTCCATTATACACCGCCCCATCTGGCTTGCTAGTGTTTATCTTCCTATTGTTTATCTTATCTATCATGCCTGGGTTAACAGCCCCCTGACTTCCACTTGTCCATTATACACCGCCCCATCTGGCTTCCTAGTGTTTATCTTCCTGTTGTTTATCTTATCTATCATGCCTGGGTTAACAGCCCCCTGACTTCCACTTGTCCATTATACACCGCCCCATCTGGCTTCCTAGTGTTTATCTTCCTGTTGTTTATGTTACCTATCATGCCTGGGTTAACTCTCCGTGACTTCCACTTGTCCATTATACACCGCCCCATCTGGCTTGCTAGTGTTTATCTTCCTGTTGTTTATGTTACCTATCATGCCTGGGTTAACTCTCCGTGACTTCCACTTGTCCATTATACACCGCCCCATCTGGCTTGCTAGTGTTTATCTTCCTATTGTTTATCTTACCTATCATGCCTGGGTTAACTCTCCGTGACTTCCACTTGTCCATTATACACCGCCCCATCTGGCTTGCTAGTGTTTATCTTCCTATTGTTTATCTTATCTATCATGCCTGGGTTAACAGCCCCCTGACTTCCACTTGTCCATTATACACCGCCCCATCTGGCTTCCTAGTGTTTATCTTCCTGTTGTTTATGTTACCTATCATGCCTGGGTTAACTCTCCGTGACTTCCACTTGTCCATTATACACCGCCCCATCTGGCTTGCTAGTGTTTATCTTCCTGTTGTTTATGTTACCTATCATGCCTGGGTTAACTCTCCGTGACTTCCACTTGTCCATTATACACCGCCCTATCTGGCTTGCTAGTGTTTATCTTCCTATTGTTTATCTTACCTATCATGCCTGGGTTAACTCTCCGTGACTTCCACTTGTCCATTATACACCGCCCCATCTGGCTTGCTAGTGTTTATCTTCCTGTTGTTTATCTTATCTATCATGCCTGGGTTAACAGCCCCCTGACTTCCACTTGTCCATTATACACCGCCCCATCTGGCTTCCTAGTGTTTATCTTCCTGTTGTTTATCTTATCTATCATGCCTGGGTTAACAGCCCCCTGACTTCCACTTGTCCATTATACACCGCCCCATCTGGCTTCCTAGTG
This sequence comes from Haliotis asinina, assembly GCF_037392515.1. Lineage (NCBI taxonomy): Eukaryota > Metazoa > Mollusca > Gastropoda > Lepetellida > Haliotidae > Haliotis > Haliotis asinina. The sequence continues at coordinate 77,610,653 of NC_090284.1, read as the reverse complement.
TTTATCTTCCTGTTGTTTATCTTATCTATCATGCCTGGGTTAACAGCCCCCTGACTTCCACTTGTCCATTATACACCGCCCCATCTGGCTTCCTAGTGGTTATCTTCCTATTGTTTATCTTATCTATCATGCCTGGGTTAACAGCCCCCTGACTTCCACTTGTCCATTATACACCGCCCCATCTGGCTTGCTAGTGTTTATCTTCCTATTGTTTATCTCACCTATCATGCCTGGGTTAACAGCCCCCTGACTTCCACTTGTCCATTATACACCGCCCCATCTGGCTTCCTAGTGTTTATCTTCCTGTTGTTTATCTTATCTATCATGCCTGGGTTAACAGCCCCCTGACTTCCACTTGTCCATTATACACCGCCCCATCTGGCTTCCTAGTGTTTATCTTCCTGTTGTTTATGTTACCTATCATGCCTGGGTTAACTCTCCGTGACTTCCACTTGTCCATTATACACCGCCCCATCTGGCTTGCTAGTGTTTATCTTCCTGTTGTTTATGTTACCTATCATGCCTGGGTTAACTCTCCGTGACTTCCACTTGTCCATTATACACCGCCCCATCTGGCTTGCTAGTGTTTATCTTCCTATTGTTTATCTTATCTATCATGCCTGGGTTAACAGCCCCCTGACTTCCACTTGTCCATTATTTCGCCGACCCATCTGGCTTGCTAGTGTTTATCTTCCTGTTGTTTATGTTACCTATCATGCCTGGGTTAACTCTCCGTGACTTCCACTTGTCCATTATACACCGCCCCATCTGGCTTGCTAGTGTTTATCTTCCTATTGTTTATCTTACCTATCATGCCTGGGTTAACAGCCCCCTGACTTCCACTTGTCCATTATACACCGCCCCATCTGGCTTGCTAGTGTTTATCTTCCTGTTGTTTATCTTATCTATCATGCCTGGGTTAACAGCCCCCTGACTTCCACTTGTCCATTATACACCGCCCCATCTGGCTTGCTAGTGTTTATCTTCCTGTTGTTTATCTTATCTATCATGCCTTGGTTAACAGCCCCCTGACTTCCACTTGTCCATTGTACACCGCCCCATCTGGCTTCCTAGTGTTTATCTTCCTATTGTTTATGTTACCTATCATGCCTGGGTTAACAGCCCCCCTGACTTCCACTTGTCCATTATACACCGCCCCATCTGGCTTCCTAGTGTTTATCTTCCTATTGTTTATCTTATCTATCATGCCTGGGTTAACAGCCCCCTGACTTCCACTTGTCCATTATACACCGCCCCATCTGGCTTCCTAGTGTTTATCTTCCTGTTGTTTATCTTATCTATCATGCCTGGGTTAACAGCCCCCTGACTTCCACTTGTCCATTATACACCGCCCCATCTGGCTTCCTAGTGTTTATCTTCCTATTGTTTATCTTATCTATCATGCCTGGGTTAACAGCCCCCTGACTTCCACTTGTCCATTATACACCGCCCCATCTGGCTTCCTAGTGTTTATCTTCCTATTGTTTATCTTATCTATCATGCCTGGGTTAAGAGCCCCCTGACTTCCACTTGTCCATTATACACCGCCCCATCTGGCTTGCTAGTGTTTATCTTCCTATTGTTTATCTTATCTATCATGCCTGGGTTAACAGCCCCCTGACTTCCACTTGTCCATTATACACCGCCCCATCTGGCTTCCTAGTGTTTATCTTCCTGTTGTTTATCTTATCTATCATGCCTGGGTTAACAGCCCCCTGACTTCCACTTGTCCATTATACACCGCCCCATCTGGCTTCCTAGTGTTTATCTTCCTGTTGTTTATGTTACCTATCATGCCTGGGTTAACTCTCCGTGACTTCCACTTGTCCATTATACACCGCCCCATCTGGCTTGCTAGTGTTTATCTTCCTGTTGTTTATGTTACCTATCATGCCTGGGTTAACTCTCCGTGACTTCCACTTGTCCATTATACACCGCCCCATCTGGCTTGCTAGTGTCTATCTTCCTATTGTTTATCTTATCTATCATGCCTGGGTTAACTCTCCGTGACTTCCACTTGTCCATTATACACCGCCCCATCTGGCTTGCTAGTGTTTATCTTCCTATTGTTTATCTTATCTATCATGCCTGGGTTAACAGCCCCCTGACTTCCACTTGTCCATTATACACCGCCCCATCTGGCTTCCTAGTGTTTATCTTCCTGTTGTTTATGTTACCTATCATGCCTGGGTTAACTCTCCGTGACTTCCACTTGTCCATTATACACCGCCCCATCTGGCTTGCTAGTGTTTATCTTCCTGTTGTTTATGTTACCTATCATGCCTGGGTTAACTCTCCGTGACTTCCACTTGTCCATTATACACCGCCCCATCTGGCTTGCTAGTGTTTATCTTCCTATTGTTTATCTTACCTATCATGCCTGGGTTAACTCTCCGTGACTTCCACTTGTCCATTATACACCGCCCCATCTGGCTTGCTAGTGTTTATCTTCCTGTTGTTTATCTTATCTATCATGCCTGGGTTAACAGCCCCCTGACTTCCACTTGTCCATTATACACCGCCCCATCTGGCTTCCTAGTGTTTATCTTCCTGTTGTTTATCTTATCTATCATGCCTGGGTTAACAGCCCCCTGACTTCCACTTGTCCATTATACACCGCCCCATCTGGCTTCCTAGTGTTTATCTTCCTATTGTTTATCTTATCTATCATGCCTGGGTTAAGAGCCCCCTGACTTCCACTTGTCCATTATACACCGCCCCATCTGGCTTGCTAGTGTTTATCTTCCTATTGTTTATCTTATCTATCATGCCTGGGTTAACAGCCCCCTGACTTCCACTTGTCCATTATACACCGCCCCATCTGGCTTCCTAGTGTTTATCTTCCTGTTGTTTATCTTATCTATCATGCCTGGGTTAACAGCCCCCTGACTTCCACTTGTCCATTATACACCGCCCCATCTGGCTTCCTAGTGTTTATCTTCCTGTTGTTTATGTTACCTATCATGCCTGGGTTAACTCTCCGTGACTTCCACTTGTCCATTATACACCGCCCCATCTGGCTTGCTAGTGTTTATCTTCCTGTTGTTTATGTTACCTATCATGCCTGGGTTAACTCTCCGTGACTTCCACTTGTCCATTATACACCGCCCCATCTGGCTTGCTAGTGTTTATCTTCCTATTGTTTATCTTATCTATCATGCCTGGGTTAACTCTCCGTGACTTCCACTTGTCCATTATACACCGCCCCATCTGGCTTGCTAGTGTTTATCTTCCTATTGTTTATCTTATCTATCATGCCTGGGTTAACAGCCCCCTGACTTCCACTTGTCCATTATACACCGCCCCATCTGGCTTCCTAGTGTTTATCTTCCTGTTGTTTATGTTACCTATCATGCCTGGGTTAACTCTCCGTGACTTCCACTTGTCCATTATACACCGCCCCATCTGGCTTGCTAGTGTTTATCTTCCTGTTGTTTATGTTACCTATCATGCCTGGGTTAACTCTCCGTGACTTCCACTTGTCCATTATACACCGCCCCATCTGGCTTGCTAGTGTTTATCTTCCTATTGTTTATCTTACCTATCATGCCTGGGTTAACTCTCCGTGACTTCCACTTGTCCATTATACACCGCCCCATCTGGCTTGCTAGTGTTTATCTTCCTGTTGTTTATCTTATCTATCATGCCTGGGTTAACAGCCCCCTGACTTCCACTTGTCCATTATACACCGCCCCATCTGGCTTCCTAGTGTTTATCTTCCTGTTGTTTATCTTATCTATCATGCCTGGGTTAACAGCCCCCTGACTTCCACTTGTCCATTATACACCGCCCCATCTGGCTTCCTAGTGGTTATCTTCCTATTGTTTATCTTATCTATCATGCCTGGGTTAACAGCCCCCTGACTTCCACTTGTCCATTATACACCGCCCCATCTGGCTTGCTAGTGTTTATCTTCCTATTGTTTATCTTACCTATCATGCCTGGGTTAACAGCCCCCTGACTTCCACTTGTCCATTATACACCGCCCCATCTGGCTTCCTAGTGTTTATCTTCCTGTTGTTTATCTTATCTATCATGCCTGGGTTAACAGCCCCCTGACTTCCACTTGTCCATTATACACCGCCCCATCTGGCTTGCTAGTGTTTATCTTCCTGTTGTTTATGTTACCTATCATGCCTGGGTTAACTCTCCGTGACTTCCACTTGTCCATTATACACCGCCCCATCTGGCTTGCTAGTGTTTATCTTCCTGTTGTTTATGTTACCTATCATGCCTGGGTTAACTCTCCGTGACTTCCACTTGTCCATTATACACCGCCCCATCTGGCTTGCTAGTGTTTATCTTCCTATTGTTCATCTTATCTATCATGCCTGGGTTAACTCTCCGTGACTTCCACTTGTCCATTATACACCGCCCCATCTGGCTTGCTAGTGTTTATCTTCCTATTGTTTATCTTATCTATCATGCCTGGGTTAACAGCCCCCTGACTTCCACTTGTCCATTATTTCGCCGACCCATCTGGCTTGCTAGTGTTTATCTTCCTGTTGTTTATGTTACCTATCATGCCTGGGTTAACTCTCCGTGACTTCCACTTGTCCATTATACACCGCCCCATCTGGCTTGCTAGTGTTTATCTTCCTATTGTTTATCTTACCTATCATGCCTGGGTTAACAGCCCCCTGACTTCCACTTGTCCATTATACACCGCCCCATCTGGCTTGCTAGTGTTTATCTTCCTGTTGTTTATCTTATCTATCATGCCTGGGTTAACAGCCCCCTGACTTCCACTTGTCCATTATACACCGCCCCATCTGGCTTCCTAGTGTTTATCTTCCTGTTGTTTATGTTACCTATCATGCCTGGGTTAACTCTCCGTGACTTCCACTTGTCCATTATACACCGCCCCATCTGGCTTGCTAGTGTTTATCTTCCTGTTGTTTATCTTATCTATCATGCCTGGGTTAACTCTCCGTGACTTCCACTTGTCCATTATACACCGCCCCATCTGGCTTCCTAGTGTTTATCTTCCTGTTGTTTATCTTATCTATCATGCCTGGGTTAACAGCCCCCTGACTTCCACTTGTCCATTATACACCGCCCCATCTGGCTTCCTAGTGTTTATCTTCCTGTTGTTTATCTTATCTATCATGCCTGGGTTAACAGCCCCCTGACTTCCACTTGTCCATTATACACCGCCCCATCTGGCTTGCTAGTGTTTATCTTCCTGTTGTTTATCTTATCTATCATGCCTGGGTTAACTCTCCGTGACTTCCACTTGTCCATTATACACCGCCCCATCTGGCTTGCTAGTGTTTATCTTCCTGTTGTTTATCTTATCTATCATGCCTGGGTTAACAGCCCCCTGACTTCCACTTGTCCATTATACACCGCCCCATCTGGCTTCCTAGTGTTTATCTTCCTATTGTTTATGTTACCTATCATGCCTGGGTTAACTCTCCGTGACTTCCACTTGTCCATTATACACCGCCCCATCTGGCTTGCTAGTGTTTATCTTCCTGTTGTTTATGTTACATATCATGCCTGGGTTAACAGCCCCCTGACTTCCACTTGTCCATTATACACCGCCCCATCTGGCTTGCTAGTGTTTATCTTCCTGTTGTTTATCTTATCTATCATGCCTTGGTTAACAGCCCCCTGACTTCCACTTGTCCATTGTACACCGCCCCATCTGGCTTCCTAGTGTTTATCTTCCTATTGTTTATGTTACCTATCATGCCTGGGTTAACAGCCCCCCTGACTTCCACTTGTCCATTATACACCGCCCCATCTGGCTTCCTAGTGTTTATCTTCCTATTGTTTATCTTATCTATCATGCCTGGGTTAACAGCCCCCTGACTTCCACTTGTCCATTATACACCGCCCCATCTGGCTTCCTAGTGTTTATCTTCCTGTTGTTTATCTTATCTATCATGCCTGGGTTAACAGCCCCCTGACTTCCACTTGTCCATTATACACCGCCCCATCTGGCTTCCTAGTGTTTATCTTCCTATTGTTTATCTTATCTATCATGCCTGGGTTAACAGCCCCCTGACTTCCACTTGTCCATTATACACCGCCCCATCTGGCTTCCTAGTGTTTATCTTCCTATTGTTTATCTTATCTATCATGCCTGGGTTAAGAGCCCCCTGACTTCCACTTGTCCATTATACACCGCCCCATCTGGCTTGCTAGTGTTTATCTTCCTATTGTTTATCTTATCTATCATGCCTGGGTTAACAGCCCCCTGACTTCCACTTGTCCATTATACACCGCCCCATCTGGCTTCCTAGTGTTTATCTTCCTGTTGTTTATCTTATCTATCATGCCTGGGTTAACAGCCCCCTGACTTCCACTTGTCCATTATACACCGCCCCATCTGGCTTCCTAGTGTTTATCTTCCTGTTGTTTATGTTACCTATCATGCCTGGGTTAACTCTCCGTGACTTCCACTTGTCCATTATACACCGCCCCATCTGGCTTGCTAGTGTTTATCTTCCTGTTGTTTATGTTACCTATCATGCCTGGGTTAACTCTCCGTGACTTCCACTTGTCCATTATACACCGCCCCATCTGGCTTGCTAGTGTCTATCTTCCTATTGTTTATCTTATCTATCATGCCTGGGTTAACTCTCCGTGACTTCCACTTGTCCATTATACACCGCCCCATCTGGCTTGCTAGTGTTTATCTTCCTATTGTTTATCTTATCTATCATGCCTGGGTTAACAGCCCCCTGACTTCCACTTGTCCATTATACACCGCCCCATCTGGCTTCCTAGTGTTTATCTTCCTGTTGTTTATGTTACCTATCATGCCTGGGTTAACTCTCCGTGACTTCCACTTGTCCATTATACACCGCCCCATCTGGCTTGCTAGTGTTTATCTTCCTGTTGTTTATGTTACCTATCATGCCTGGGTTAACTCTCCGTGACTTCCACTTGTCCATTATACACCGCCCCATCTGGCTTGCTAGTGTTTATCTTCCTATTGTTTATCTTACCTATCATGCCTGGGTTAACTCTCCGTGACTTCCACTTGTCCATTATACACCGCCCCATCTGGCTTGCTAGTGTTTATCTTCCTGTTGTTTATCTTATCTATCATGCCTGGGTTAACAGCCCCCTGACTTCCACTTGTCCATTATACACCGCCCCATCTGGCTTCCTAGTGTTTATCTTCCTGTTGTTTATCTTATCTATCATGCCTGGGTTAACAGCCCCCTGACTTCCACTTGTCCATTATACACCGCCCCATCTGGCTTCCTAGTGTTTATCTTCCTATTGTTTATCTTATCTATCATGCCTGGGTTAAGAGCCCCCTGACTTCCACTTGTCCATTATACACCGCCCCATCTGGCTTGCTAGTGTTTATCTTCCTATTGTTTATCTTATCTATCATGCCTGGGTTAACAGCCCCCTGACTTCCACTTGTCCATTATACACCGCCCCATCTGGCTTCCTAGTGTTTATCTTCCTGTTGTTTATCTTATCTATCATGCCTGGGTTAACAGCCCCCTGACTTCCACTTGTCCATTATACACCGCCCCATCTGGCTTCCTAGTGTTTATCTTCCTGTTGTTTATGTTACCTATCATGCCTGGGTTAACTCTCCGTGACTTCCACTTGTCCATTATACACCGCCCCATCTGGCTTGCTAGTGTTTATCTTCCTGTTGTTTATGTTACCTATCATGCCTGGGTTAACTCTCCGTGACTTCCACTTGTCCATTATACACCGCCCCATCTGGCTTGCTAGTGTTTATCTTCCTATTGTTTATCTTATCTATCATGCCTGGGTTAACTCTCCGTGACTTCCACTTGTCCATTATACACCGCCCCATCTGGCTTGCTAGTGTTTATCTTCCTATTGTTTATCTTATCTATCATGCCTGGGTTAACAGCCCCCTGACTTCCACTTGTCCATTATACACCGCCCCATCTGGCTTCCTAGTGTTTATCTTCCTGTTGTTTATGTTACCTATCATGCCTGGGTTAACTCTCCGTGACTTCCACTTGTCCATTATACACCGCCCCATCTGGCTTGCTAGTGTTTATCTTCCTGTTGTTTATGTTACCTATCATGCCTGGGTTAACTCTCCGTGACTTCCACTTGTCCATTATACACCGCCCCATCTGGCTTGCTAGTGTTTATCTTCCTATTGTTTATCTTACCTATCATGCCTGGGTTAACTCTCCGTGACTTCCACTTGTCCATTATACACCGCCCCATCTGGCTTGCTAGTGTTTATCTTCCTGTTGTTTATCTTATCTATCATGCCTGGGTTAACAGCCCCCTGACTTCCACTTGTCCATTATACACCGCCCCATCTGGCTTCCTAGTGTTTATCTTCCTGTTGTTTATCTTATCTATCATGCCTGGGTTAACAGCCCCCTGACTTCCACTTGTCCATTATACACCGCCCCATCTGGCTTCCTAGTGGTTATCTTCCTATTGTTTATCTTATCTATCATGCCTGGGTTAACAGCCCCCTGACTTCCACTTGTCCATTATACACCGCCCCATCTGGCTTGCTAGTGTTTATCTTCCTATTGTTTATCTTACCTATCATGCCTGGGTTAACAGCCCCCTGACTTCCACTTGTCCATTATACACCGCCCCATCTGGCTTCCTAGTGTTTATCTTCCTGTTGTTTATCTTATCTATCATGCCTGGGTTAACAGCCCCCTGACTTCCACTTGTCCATTATACACCGCCCCATCTGGCTTGCTAGTGTTTATCTTCCTGTTGTTTATGTTACCTATCATGCCTGGGTTAACTCTCCGTGACTTCCACTTGTCCATTATACACCGCCCCATCTGGCTTGCTAGTGTTTATCTTCCTGTTGTTTATGTTACCTATCATGCCTGGGTTAACTCTCCGTGACTTCCACTTGTCCATTATACACCGCCCCATCTGGCTTGCTAGTGTTTATCTTCCTATTGTTCATCTTATCTATCATGCCTGGGTTAACTCTCCGTGACTTCCACTTGTCCATTATACACCGCCCCATCTGGCTTGCTAGTGTTTATCTTCCTATTGTTTATCTTATCTATCATGCCTGGGTTAACAGCCCCCTGACTTCCACTTGTCCATTATTTCGCCGACCCATCTGGCTTGCTAGTGTTTATCTTCCTGTTGTTTATGTTACCTATCATGCCTGGGTTAACTCTCCGTGACTTCCACTTGTCCATTATACACCGCCCCATCTGGCTTGCTAGTGTTTATCTTCCTATTGTTTATCTTACCTATCATGCCTGGGTTAACAGCCCCCTGACTTCCACTTGTCCATTATACACCGCCCCATCTGGCTTGCTAGTGTTTATCTTCCTGTTGTTTATCTTATCTATCATGCCTGGGTTAACAGCCCCCTGACTTCCACTTGTCCATTATACACCGCCCCATCTGGCTTCCTAGTGTTTATCTTCCTGTTGTTTATGTTACCTATCATGCCTGGGTTAACTCTCCGTGACTTCCACTTGTCCATTATACACCGCCCCATCTGGCTTGCTAGTGTTTATCTTCCTGTTGTTTATCTTATCTATCATGCCTGGGTTAACTCTCCGTGACTTCCACTTGTCCATTATACACCGCCCCATCTGGCTTCCTAGTGTTTATCTTCCTGTTGTTTATCTTATCTATCATGCCTGGGTTAACAGCCCCCTGACTTCCACTTGTCCATTATACACCGCCCCATCTGGCTTCCTAGTGTTTATCTTCCTGTTGTTTATCTTATCTATCATGCCTGGGTTAACAGCCCCCTGACTTCCACTTGTCCATTATACACCGCCCCATCTGGCTTGCTAGTGTTTATCTTCCTGTTGTTTATCTTATCTATCATGCCTGGGTTAACTCTCCGTGACTTCCACTTGTCCATTATACACCGCCCCATCTGGCTTGCTAGTGTTTATCTTCCTGTTGTTTATCTTATCTATCATGCCTGGGTTAACAGCCCCCTGACTTCCACTTGTCCATTATACACCGCCCCATCTGGCTTCCTAGTGTTTATCTTCCTATTGTTTATGTTACCTATCATGCCTGGGTTAACTCTCCGTGACTTCCACTTGTCCATTATACACCGCCCCATCTGGCTTGCTAGTGTTTATCTTCCTGTTGTTTATGTTACATATCATGCCTGGGTTAACAGCCCCCTGACTTCCACTTGTCCATTATACACCGCCCCATCTGGCTTGCTAGTGTTTATCTTCCTGTTGTTTATCTTATCTATCATGCCTGGGTTAACTCTCCGTGACTTCCACTTGTCCATTATACACCGCCCCATCTGGCTTGCTAGTGTTTATCTTCCTATTGTTTATCTTATCTATCATGCCTGGGTTAACAGCCCCCTGACTTCCACTTGTCCATTATTTCGCCGACCCATCTGGCTTGCTAGTGTTTATCTTCCTGTTGTTTATGTTACCTATCATGCCTGGGTTAACTCTCCGTGACTTCCACTTGTCCATTATACACCGCCCCATTTGGCTTGCTAGTGTTTATCTTCCTATTGTTTATCTTATCTATCATGCCTGGGTTAACAGCCCCCTGACTTCCACTTGTCCATTATACACCGCCCCATCTGGCTTGCTAGTGTTTATCTTCCTGTTGTTTATCTTATCTATCATGCCTGGGTTAACAGCCCCCTGACTTCCACTTGTCCATTATACACCGCCCCATCTGGCTTGCTAGTGTTTATCTTCCTGTTGTTTATCTTATCTATCATGCCTGGGTTAACTCTCCGTGACTTCCACTTGTCCATTATACACCGCCCCATCTGGCTTGCTAGTGTTTATCTTCCTGTTGTTTATCTTATCTATCATGCCTGGGTTAACAGCCCCCTGACTTCCACTTGTCCATTATACACCGCCCCATCTGGCTTCCTAGTGTTTATCTTCCTATTGTTTATGTTACCTATCATGCCTGGGTTAACTCTCCGTGACTTCCACTTGTCCATTATACACCGCCCCATCTGGCTTCCTAGTGTTTATCTTCCTGTTGTTTCTGTTACCTATCATGCCTGGGTTAACTCTCCGTGACTTCCACTTGTCCATTATACACCGCCCCATCTGGCTTGCTAGTGTTTATCTTCCTATTGTTTATCTTATCTATCATGCCTGGGTTAACTCTCCGTGACTTCCACTTGTCCATTATACACCGCCCCATCTGGCTTGCTAGTGTTTATCTTCCTATTGTTTATCTTATCTATCATGCATGGGTTAACTCTCCGTGACTTCCACTTGTCCATTATACACCGCCCCATCTGGCTTCCTAGTGTTTATCTTCCTGTTGTTTATCTTATCTATCATGCCTGGGTTAACAGCCCCCTGACTTCCACTTGTCCATTATACACCGCCCCATCTGGCTTCCTAGTGTTTATCTTCCTGTTGTTTATCTTATCTATCATGCCTGGATTAACAGCCCCCTGACTTCCGCTTGTCCATTATACACCGCCCCATCTGGCTTGCTAGTGTTTATCTTCCTATTGTTTATCTTATCTATCATGCCTGGGTTAACTCTCCGTGACTTCCACTTGTCCATTATACACCGCCCCATCTGGCTTGCTAGTGTTTATCTTCCTGTTGTTTATCTTATCTATCATGCCTGGGTTAACAGCCCCCTGACTTCCACTTGTCCATTATACACCGCCCCATCTGGCTTGCTAGTGTTTATCTTCCTATTGTTTATATTATCTATCATGCCTGGGTTAACAGCCCCCTGACTTCCACTTGTCCATTATACACCGCCCCATCTGGCTTCCTAGTGTTTATCTTCCTGTTGTTTATCTTATCTATCATGCCTGGGTTAACAGCCCCCTGACTTCCACTTGTCCATTATACACCGCCCCATCTGGCTTGCTAGTGTTTATCTTCCTATTGTTTATCTTACCTATCATGCCTGGGTTAACAGCCCCCTGACTTCCACTCATGTCCATCTACCAATTAACTACTGGCTTCCTTTGTCATGCTGTTGTTGTTACTGCATGTACATGTATAGCACGGTGTACTCCATCGTGTCATTCACCTGACGAAGAAGTAAGAACAAACCTCGAAACGTCGTGACTCTCCACAATAAAGAAGTTGTCATCCATAAAAAAAACTCTTGTCTATATGTGTATGACTTCTAAATGCCCTTCAAAGACTCAACATATGTTGGCTGTCTGACAGCCTTCATACAAGACATATAGGTCGTCTGACAATTTTCTAACACAAGACGTGGTTGTCTGAGAATGTTCACATGTGAGTGGTTTGACATTATTAGATACAGCTGATACAGAATGACTAGTGGACGTTGTGTTAATGTAATGTCACTATTGTTCATGACCATAATCTATACACCCAATCACTGTGCACTAAACACATATCCCAGTGAGATTGTTTTCAGATACGAATTTAATTGAATTAATCGCCGTCATGTTGAGTGACATGTTTCCAAGTAAGTACACATTCTCTCTCTCTCTCTGTCTCTCTCTCTCTCTCTATCTCTCTCTCTCAAAGAATCCCAAAACGCTGACACGCACATGAAGCTCAGAGTTAATTTACCGTTTAAGTGAAAGTCATATTTTGTCGTAAAGTAAATTGTAGAAGGAGTTACACTGAGAACGGCTGTTATTTGTGTTACAGTGAGAGACAATCTGACCAGCACACAGATGTAAACATGCTGTGTGTTAATATACCGCGTGCAGGTAATGGGTAATAGAGTTTTTTTATAGCAGAAACTAATAAGATCTGTTTGGCAATAACTCGAAAATACATTCTGATTTCTGGCAAACACATGCTGGAAGTTCTGTTATGTGTCTTCATAGTGTGTGAAATGAATACGTCGAGAGCTTTCAGCCTTTAGGATTTAACTTTATGTGTTTTGTAAAACAATGTCAAATGCTACCGGCAAACACTTCAAGAACACTCTTAGTGGCTGCGTCATCCCCCACGTGGCTCAGCCTTCACACCAACATGTCCATGATAGGACACAGAGACACAGTACCAAACCCACAAATTTATCAGTATTCAGATTAGGGCACAAAATGCTGCTCACACTGTGCAAAACAATAATGCAGTGATTGTATTGATTGGTGTAAACCATTGGGTTTTTCCCCAGGGAACAGGTTCTTTTCACATATGATTTAAGAAGCATTTGTCTTTGATAGCAATGTGAAAGCGTGTTATGCGCAGTTTTATTCAAAATGACGTGGTGCTTTTTTTCTGTCGTCCACTACATTTGATATTACTGTTTATCAAAGAATTTGCACTACAAACAGAATCGGCGTGTGACTCCGGTGTGACGCTGCATCTTGGTGTTCTTTAAGTACTTCTTTTATCATTTCCCATTATTGTGTCTCGTTTTGCGGACATTGTATATAAGTCGGGGATATACCGTGGTGTTTAAAAATAGCTTTGCCGTAAATACACTATCGGACATACGTAACTTTGCTTCACATGCAAACTAAAGTTACTTGAAAAGATATAAACTAACTCCAAAGAAACATGTTGCAAAGCACTTTGCACTTTTAAGTCGCCTGCCGCACATGGCACCTGCACAAGTGCAAAAAGTGAACTCACTGTTGCGTGCATTTTGACACTTGAAGTTGACATGTTGTTAATTGCAACCTAAACTGTGGATCCCTTATGCTATGGTTTACAAAAAATCAGAACCTCCGCGATCTGCTTACGCTGGAGACTGGAATGATGACTGGAAATAAGTGACCAGACATTTTGATGTCTAACGAAACACAGCTTCTGGAGAGGTTTCCAACATAATGGGAACACGACAGTCTACAATACGTCAAATCTTGCTCCAACGTCAAGCACGTCTTGTCTGGTGCAGACAGCGTATACGGTACAAGAGACAGGAGGATTTGGTTAGTGTTGTAATCACTGATATTCCAGTACTTCCTCGGACATGTCGCCTATGCTGCACGAGTTACATCAGCCCAGAATCAGCAGTCGACGTCAGTCGAATTGGGACAAGGATTCGTTCAGACATGCAATAACAGTCCCTAATCTTTCTTCAATTGTTTAATGTGGTCCATACGTCGTCGTTGTCAAGCCTGCATGGAAACCAATGGTGGACAAACAAGACACTGAATTTGTGAAGTAACCTTTGATACCACATCTCGTCAAGTGCATATCATGATGCCAGATGTCAAATCATACAAATGTCGATATTTTCAGATCAATAGTTAAACTAAGTTGAAGGTAAGCACCACAATCTCATTGCGATACACATGGTATAACATTAAATAATGCCCACTTAATTATTCTAGTTGTATGCAAATAGAGCTGTGTGACACCTTCAAAGGAGAGAGAGAGAGAGGTGTATGTGTTAGATACTATGGTTTGTGCTGATTGAGTCGAAATCACGAAATTATAATGACGTTGTCTATTTCACCAGGTTTCTCTGATCACGTGTAATCACCAAAATGCTCAACTACTTTGTGACACATGCCAACGGAATTCCGATACTACAAGCATATATAATATACCAATCAAAAGACGTCAAGGGTCAAAGGTGGATTGCAGAATGTCAGATAATTATAAATACATGTATTGTTAGATTTGCTCTATGCAGTCTTAAAGCTGATCACAGTGTGCAAAACATGTGATCTATACAAAGGATCCTTTCAAAATTGATCAATTTTTGATATAGCTGGTATGTCAATAACGAATGAAACCACCACATGCTCCTAATCATGTGATATGTTTTTGAGGCATACTGTCAATCAGACCGAAACTTCTGTGGGATAGCCTGCCACTTTGCCTGAAGAGAATAGACCAGCTCTTCCATTTGTGCCTAAAACATGCATTGCCTACCACCGAACGTAGCTGTCACCTTGGGAGAGCATTCTGTAGTGAGTTGTGTACCTGTACACTGTCAGTGGTTGGGGCACCAGCAATACACTACACTAAACAAAGGCGCTGTATGGCGTTATCTCCAGATTTTGGAGATTATTTAGAGTTGATGTGTTAGAAATTGTGTCCTGGATATTCATCAAAATCTGTTTGACAACCAAAACACCACCACCAGCAACAGCAACAAAGACAAAAACTGAAAAAAAACACACTCAGTATCATTCCTTGGTTGTTTGGAACTTTTCAAAATATTAAACCTGGCCCCTCTCACTCAAACACACGTTCACTGTTTCGTTTATTCGCCAAGTGCAGTGGGGATGATGGTTCGTGCTGTGGGGGCTGGCACCAACACGCTTGGTCCGAGGGGTAGCAGCAGGCTGGAAGAGAAAGAAACACGCACGACGATAAAGCGTCATGCTTTAACCATGAAAATCGATACATATTTACGAAAAACACAAACTGATTTAATCAAATATAAACAGCCTTGATGCGTTTTAATATTATTACCATGCTGTATCCGAAATATGTAACGCGTAACTCGAAAGAATATCTTTTCTCGTTTATCCGCCAAGTGCAGTGACGGTGTATATCCGATGTAGTTACGGTGTATCTCCGGATTAGTTCCTTGTAGTTACGATGTCGGACTGATGTAGTTCCAGTATATCTCTTGATTACTTCCGATGTAGCTCTGGTGTAGTTCCGATGTAGTTCCAGTGTAGCTCCAGTGTAGTTCCGATATAGTTCAGTGTAGTTGCGGTGTAGTTACAATGTAGTTACAATGTAGTTCCAGTGTAGTTACAATGTAGTTCCGGTAGTTCCGATGTAGTTCCAGTGTAGTTGCGGTGTAGTTACAATGTAGTTACAATGTAGTTACGATGTAGTTACAATGTAGTTACAGTGCAGTTCAAGTGTATTTCCGATGTAGTTCCGGTATAGTTCTATTGTAGTTCCAGTGTAATTCCAGCGTAGTTCCGGTGTAGCTACGATGTAGTTTCGGTGTAGTTACAATGTATTTCTGGTGTAGTTAAACTGTAGGTACGGTGTAGTTACAATGTAGTTACGGGGTAGTAACGATGTAGTTCCGATGTAGTTCTGATGTAGTTCCGATGTAATTACATTCAATGTAGTTCCAGTGTAGTTCCAGTGTAGTTCAGGTGTCCTTACGATGTAGCTTTGGTGTAGTTACAATGTACTTACAATGTAGTTCCGATGTATTTCTGGTGTAGTTCCAGTGTAGTTCCGGTGTAGTTCCGGTGTATTTCTGGTGTAGTTCCGGTGTAGTTCCAGTGTAGTTCCGGTGTAGTTCCAGTGTAGTTCTGGTGTAGTTCCAGTGTAGTTACGATATATTTCGATGTAATTCCGGTGTAGTTCCAGTGTATTTCCGCTGTAGCTCCAGTGTAGTTCTAGTGTAGTTCCGGTGTAGTTCCGGTATACTTACAGTGTAGTTACAATGTACTTCCAGTTTAGGTCCAGTGTAGTTCCGTAGTAATTCCAGTGCAGTTACGATGTAGTTCCAGTGTAGGTCCAGGGTAGTTCCGATGTAGTTACGATGTAGTTCCGCTGTAGTTCCAGTGTAGTTCCGGTGTATCTCTAGTGTAGTTCTGCTGTGGATCCGGTGTATCTGCGGTATAGCAAAGGGTAGCTGTTTCAGCAGACACAACCAGACGATTTCTCAATCCTCCAAGTATTTTGACTAAATAGCATCGATAACGACTTTTAAGAGGTTCGCGCGACACCAACGTGATATCTGTCTTATTCGGCGGAGTATGTTAATTGTTTCCAAACGTTTCAAAGAAATATGAAGATTGATAGGCTTTAGCCAACAATGTAGGCGCTTACTGTTTGTAGACCAATTCATCAACAACCTTCCTGCAGTCATTCACTACACAGACTCGTTCTGCCTTTCTTGCAGACCCAATAGTTCCTGGAGAAAATATGACATGAAACTGGTTATTCCAGAAAGCTCTCCTAAACCTTCTACGTTCATGACGGCGGTGCTGACAGACACGTACATGACGTCAGCACGAGAAGCGACTGCCCCAACCAAACAAGGAGACCGATCCCTTCACTGGAAGTAACATGCTCAAATCATAGTCACGACATTTCTCATATGGACCTACAACACAGGAATAATCTAGTAAATCTAGTCAGTGTCAGTATGGTACAAAACGGCAAATATCCTGAATGCAATATCTTATGTTTGCTTTTGTATGCTTATCTCTGGAAAGCGTTAAAATACCTATTAGTTTCTTATGTGTATAGATTGATATGGTTTCAGGAGCGGTGGACAACGGTAGGAAGCACACGGACGTTTTACACTTACTTTGTAACTAGTATACATCATGATTGACGGACTACACAACGGAAAGAAGATCAAAATCACATTTCGTATAAATGATTATCGACTATGCAACGGTATTTCATCATAGATGTTTGCCGAGGGCAGGCTGAATAGTATATTATGTACATTTTGCAGCGGTTTGTTTCCAGTGTTTTGCCAACCTGTTAATCATATACACCGTCCAGTTGCCAATGTAAATAATATATTCCCCCTTCTTTCCCAACATATGTGTGGTCCCCGTACTCCGTCGACACACACAGAAACACAGACACACAGACACACACAGGCACACAGACAGACACACACACACACAGAGAGTGTGGGCGTCTGTGTGGGCGTCTGTGTCTGTGTGTGTCTGTGTGTGTCTGTGTGTCTGTATGAAGACCTGTCGAAGCTATTATCCAGATCGTCGGGAGTTAAAGTGACGTGAAACGACGTCCCCAGTCGGTTTGTATAGCGATCGATCTCACATCCCCGGGGACGACCGTAGCGTCTTCATTAATGGCATTGGAACATGATAGACACAAGTGATTGTAAGATTATAGCCCATACACACGTCGACGGGGAAGTTTATTTTCTCTTTAGATTCAGTGAAACGGACAATTATGTCCAGTAAAAGTCTACAAATAGGATCATCCGAGACAAACGGTAAAAGCTTTAAGATAATAAACGCTGTAAGTGTGGAGTATACATCCGTGGATGTATTGTTTTCAAATACTTATTCAGTTGAAATAATAGTGAATCATAACTACGAGGCGACTGATGGTCTGTCATGATCTTAAGAAAGACATTGTGTGTCAGAAAGTATATTTGCAGTAAAAGGTTGATTATTTAACCGCTGACTGACTCACAAGCGCTCTCTCGAACACACACTCGCACGCACACACTCGCACGCACACACGCGTGCGCACACACACTCACACACACACGCACGCTCACTCTTATATTAATGTTCATTTGAAAATCACTCAGTACACTGCTGAAACGTCCGTTAGTGCGTGTGTGCGTGTGCGCGTGTGTACATGTGTGCGTGTGTGCGTGTGGGATAATCCAAGTATATGTTTGTTGGCTCCCCCAATACCGGCAGTAAGGATGTGGTTACAGGCTTAACGTTAGCCATCAAATATTGTTCTTGAGAGCTTACACATAACTTACATTCGAAACACTGTTTAAGTGGCAATGAGTCCATCCACAGCAGTTGCTTGAGCGCTTCCGAATGATCCTGATCTCCACAGACATTGGGGGCATAACCGCAGTTGTATTGCCGCACGGAGCTCTGTGTTAATATATCCCGTGTCTCTAATGGACAATATAATTGGTGATCACAGAAGCTATTAGCTCCTGTTTGGCAATTACTCGAACATACATTCTGTTAGTTAGTTAACATGCATTGCTGGAATTTTATTACACGTTTACGTGATGTATGAAGGGACTTTGTCATTTAACGTAACAAGTTTCCCACGAGAATGTCAAATATCGCCCATTACCACTCGAAGAGCACTCAGGTAAGGAACGCTACATATAGTTTAATGGCGGCCCTAACCCACACGTGAAAAGAGCGGAGGTGTGTAAGCATTCCCTACAGATACCTACACGTCCAACAGCACACACACGTGTACAGTGGGGAAGTGAGTCAACATCACCTACATGTCCAACAGCACACATACACGTGTACAGTGGGAGGTGTGACAACATCACCTACAGACACCTACACGTTCAACAGCACAAACACGTGTACAGTGGGCAGGTGAGTCAACATCACCTACATGTCTAACAGCACACACACGTGTACAGTGGGGAGGTGTGACAACATCACCTACAGACACCAACATGTCCAACAGCACACACACGTGTACAGTGGGGAGGTGAGTCAACATCACCTACATGTCCAACAGCACACACACGTGTACAGTGGGAGGTGAGTCAGCATCACCTACAGACACCAACATGTCCAACAGCACACACACATGTACATTGGGAGGTGAGTCAGCATCACCTACATGTCCAACAGCACACATACACGCGTACAGTGGGGAGGTGTGACAACATCACCTACAGACACCAACATGTCCAACAGCACACACACGTGTACAGTGGGGAGGTGAATCAGCATCACCTACATGTCCAACAGCACACACACGTGTACAGTGGGAGGTGAGTCAGCATCACCTACATGTCCAACAGCACACATACACGTGTACAGTGGGGAGGCGTGACAACATCAGCTACAGACACCTACACGTTCAACAGCACACACACACGTGTACAGTGGGAGGTGAGTCAGCATCACCTACATGTCCAACAGCACACACACGTGTACAGTGGGAGGTGAGTCAACATCACCTACATGTCCAACAGCACACATACACGCGTACAGTGGGGAGGTGTGACAACATCACCTACAGACACCAACATGTCCAACAGCACACACACGTGTACAGTGGGAGGTGAGTCAGCATCACCTACATGTTCAACAGCACACACACGTGTACAGTGGGAGGTGAGTCAGCATCACCTACATGTCCAACAGCACACACACACGTGTACAGTGGGGAGGTGAGTCAACATCACCTACATGTCCAACAGCACACACACACGTGCACAGTGGGGAGGTGTGACAACATCACCTACAGACACCTACACGTTCAACAGCACACACACGTGTACAGTGGGGAGGTGAGTCAACATCACCTACATGTCCAACAGCACACACACGTGTACAGTGGGGAGGTGTGACAACATCACATACATGTCCAACAGCACACACACGTGTACAGTGGGGAGGTGTGACAACATCACCTACAGACACCAACATGTCCAACAGCACACACACGTGTATAGCCGGGAGGTGCGTCAGCATCACCTACAGATACTCGCATGTCCAACAGCACACACGTGTACACATTGCAATACACAAAATATGGACGAGTTGGCTCCCGGTATATTTGACTATATTCCGGGTATTACGGAAATACACCTAGAGGACAAGTTTACTTTAGACTTTATATCAGAACAAGCAATATTATTCCCATGGCATCTGAAAATATTGATATTGTCTCCAAGCTGATTTTATTTCATAAACCTAGTGCGCATGCACGTGTCTGTATGGGGCGCAGGCAAACAGCTCACAGTTGTTCTTGAACGCTATCGAACATCCAGTTCCCAAACGCCGACATATTCGCTGGTTCCTGAGCGCTTATGCACAGTTTTGAAAGTTGGGACCCTGAACGCTTCAAAAGAATTTTCCTGTATGCTAGTTCTTGAAAAGAGGGTTGAAGCTTGTCCATTAACTCCAACAGATTGATTTCGCAACATTAGTTTCCGAAAATAAAGTTTTCTCTAAGAAACTAACAAAGATTTTTTTTCTCATACAAGCAAAAGGCCTTTGAGTGTATCTTTTTTTCTAAGAATGTAGCGATTGTATGACTGACCAGTGTACAAGACTGAGTCACTGAGTTTAGTTTTCAAAGAATGTAGCGATTGTATGACTGACCAGTGTACAAGACTGAGTCATTGAATTTAGTTTTACGTAATATTAAGTCACAACGGGGTACACCAGAAATGGGCTTCACACAGTCTTACGGAAAAAGAAGCCGGGTATTGGGCGTGACGACCTCCATTTTATCCTCCTGGCTACCCAAGCGCCCAGCTGAACGGGGACAGCACCCTGTCTAGTCACATCATGCACATTTAAACTCGCTCCAAAACAATATATGTCAAGAGGAATGATATCACATTCTTCACTTACATTTGGCAGGTGAACACCGTCGTTTTGTGTGTGTGAATACACATCTTAAAGAATGTCAGTTCCCATTGCGCAGAAGGAATTTCGGACAGGTACCAAGAATTACTAGAACTTACAAAATTCTCAGGATAGCTACAGTGTTTTGTAAAAGCACAGGAAATCAAAACACGATGTATATCATGGTTATTTTTCACCACTGTCGTGTTGGAGGTCGCCTCTTTTCGGAGATGCCTATAGCTGGCCTTACATCATTATATGAATTCAAGGACGGCGTTACCTGTAAGAAAACCTACCCTGCACAGTTCTTGACACACTGTCGTAAGGTACATCAGTACATATTTAAGTCGGTTTCAGCTAATGCCATCATCGACCATGCAGCCATGTGGTTCTGGCCGTGAGTTAAATAGGACGAACGACCTGTAGGTATCCATTGTAACATGGATGTCCGCTAAACATATAACATCGTTATGGCAGTGTTATCATCAGACTTCATTGCTCTGATGCTGTCGGTAGTCTGAAGTGAGGAAGTCTCCACGGAACTCAGTATCCATTGCACCTGCTCATTCTAGGTTACAGGTCTTTAGTTGCTGGGAAAGATATGTAGTCCTTCGTAGAGAAAAGTATGGGATAAAATATGTTTAACTTCATTTGCAAATTTAGCGTTCCTACACATTGGAAGAAAACTTGTCTGTATATTACACAACTCTTGTATACAGGTACAAACATGGGAGGTCTAACCGTTGCAAGGAAACACTGTATGATGATTCCTTGGGAAATCAACATTGTAAAACAGTGTAGATATTACAGTGAAGTATTATCAAGGTACGGTAATGAGATATACACACGCTGCCATAACTACATACGAAAACCGGAATATTCCCCCTCATAGCGTACATAAAGTCTCATGTTTCACATACGTCAACATATTACATTCTGCAAAATCGTTCTTTGAGTTTATTATTATCCCCACGATAATCCATGATGCACTAGTTTCACCCAGTACAGCCTCCCTCGGAGTTTTCAGCCCCACAGGTTCTAGGCAGGGCGCACTTGCCACACTAAAGCATGGAACTTTCCAAAGAGCTGGGACATGATAAAACATATTTTGGGGGCATGCTCGATTTGCTGGGCCCACTTTTCAGTGTGAGATGCATCATACTGGCTATGTCGTGCTCTGGAATATACTGGTCATGCCGTACAATAGGATACATTATACTGACTGTGTTCTGCTGTGGGATATACAGGCAGTGTCGTACTACCAGATATAATGGCCATGCCATGATATGAGACATGTTTGCTGTGTCGTGCGATGGGATATACTGGCCATATCGTGCTATGGGATATATTAGTTGCATCGTGCTATGGGATGTATTGGTCCTGTCGCGCTATAATTGGCCCTGTCGTGCTATGGGAATGTTCTGTTCTGACACTTGAATTGACATACCGTTTGATCTTTACGTGTAACGCATTGAATCCAAATCAGAAGAGACAGGCGATCTCCTTAACTGTTGGACGGTGGCTACATTCCAAGTGAGTTGCATGTAATGCAATCACCCTTCTCGTTAGATATCGGCCAAGCCATTCCAAAAACCGATGGCTCGGCCACGGACCTGTATCTTCCAATCACACGTGTCCAAACATGAATTGATGGTGTCTACTCCAAATTCAATGAAATGTATCCCATGGCACGACACACTTAATATATCCCACAGCACGACAGGGCCACTTTATCCCATGGCACACTTAATATATACCACAGCACGACAGGGCCAATTTATCCCATAGCACACTTAATATATCCCGTAACATGACAAGGTCAATATATCCCACAGCACGACAGGGCCACTTTATCCCATGGCACACTTAATATATACCACAGCACGACAGGGCCACTTTATCCCATAGCACACTTAATATATCTCGTAACATGACAAGGTCAATATATCCCACAGCACGACAGGGCCACTTTATCCCTGTGCTGTGGTATATATTAAGTGTGCCATGGGATAAAGTGGCCCTGTCGTGCTGTGGGATATATTGACCTTGTCATGTTACGGGATATATTAAGTGTGCTATGGGATAAAATGGCCCTGTCGTGCTGTGGTATATATTAAGTGTGCCATGGGATAAAGTGGCCCTGTCGTGCTGTAGAATATATTAAGTGTGCCATGGGATAAAGTGGCCCTGTGGTGCTGTGGGATATATTGACCTTGTCATGTTACGGGATATATTAAGTGTGCCATGGGATAAAGTGGCCCTGTCGTGCTGTGGTATATATTAAGTGTGCCATGGGATAAAGTGGCCCTGTCGTGCTGTGGTATATATTAAGTGTGCCATGGGATAAAGTGGCCCTGTCGTGTTGTGGTATATATTAAGTGTGCCATGAGATAAAGTGGCCCTGTCGTGCTGTGGTATATATTAAGTGTGCCATGGGATAAAGTGGCCCTGTCGTGCTGTGGTATATATTAAGTGTGCCATGGGATAAAGTGGCCCTGTCGTGCTGTGGGATATATTGACCTTGTCATGTTACGGGATATATTAAGTGTGCTATGGGATAAAGTGGCCCTGTCGTGCTGTGGTATATATTAAGTGTGCCATGGGATAAAGTGGCCCTGTCGTGCTGTGGGATATATTGACCTTGTCATGTTACGGGATATATTAAGTGTGCTATGGGATAAATTGGCCCTGTCGTGCTGTGGTATATATTAAGTGTGCCATGGGATAAAGTGGCCCTGTCGTGCTGTGGGATATATTAAGTGTGTCGTGCCATGGGATACATTTCATTGAATTTGGAGTAGACACCATCAATTCATGTTTGGACACGTGTGATTGGAAGATACAGGTCCGTGGCCGAGCCATCGGTTTTTGGAATGGCTTGGCCGATATCTAACGAGAAGGGTGATTGCATTACATGCAACTCACTTGGAATGTAGCCACCGTCCAACAGTTAAGGAGATCGCCTGTCTCTTCTGATTTGGATTCAATGCGTTACACGTAAAGATCAAACGGTATGTCAATTCAAGTGTCAGAACAGAACATTCCCCGCTGTGATATCAAATCGCCACATGTCTGGTTTCAGCCTACCGTTAGGTGCACTGGTCGATGATATCACATTCAGTATGTAATACATTGTCTTTCAAACTTTGTGTTTCAAACGGAAAGTCACACACATCTAAAGCGCTGTTAGAGACATCTCGATTCCATATCGTTGATGTCTTCTGAATGAAACTGCCTGACCTCCAAAACGTTTGCTGATTTTTCTGGACGTTGACAGCGCAATGGTATGTGATATGCGGTCAATAATTGTTTATTTGATAGGTTTGCGTGTATTAAACCAACTTTGATAATGTGAATTCTGATGACTTTGACCTCGTAAACGTAAGTAACAAATGCCTGACCTCGATCATGTCGCAGATTATGCATGGTGTGTTCAGTCCAAATCTATTCAAGTCATACCTTTCGAACCTTATCTGTAACGACGCCTTATAATACGAGATTGCAAGGTTTAATTAACAAAAGCTGTGCGGAGCATCTCTTCATTGCATTGTTCATTACAACCATTTCGACTTGTAAACTATATACAAAGGCAACGGTATTGCCACATGGATTTTGTATTGATAAATTTGAGCCTTATTATTTTTTATTTGAACGAGAGAGTGAGAGGCAGGGAGGTTGGAGAGAATCAACAATGTCGAGAGAACGCAACTGAGAAGTTGTTATTCACTAGCGCAAGTCACGTGATGATCCGAAAAACGTCAACATAGGGAACAGTATCAGTCATCGCGTGCCTAGTCACTCTACATACACATTATACACAGTATGTATACGGAGAGACTAGGTATTAGTCTACACACAGGATGACTGATACTGTCTCTATGTTGACTTGTGTCAAATGTTCCCGTGCTTTTTTTCAGAGTAACAACTAACGCATGTAAACTGAAAAGGAACCCCGGGGAGACTAGATAGAGATTTCTGAACCCGAGGATATCTAGACTTGCTTCATTTAAGCCTTTAGCATTGCAGAGGGCTTGGCAGTAGGAAAAATAATGTGGTTCAGGGACTCTTACACAGACAATCGTGTGTGTAACTGATTGGTTTGACATGAGGGTGTCTCCAATGCAGCTTCATCGAGGTCTGGAACGAAGTAACCCCGTCAAACAACTTGTTGCCCTCTCTGAATTACCACTAAGAAACTGCTTAACTGCAACTACTGAGTGTATTAGTCCTACCTCGCTCTCACACTGTGACGTCATAGATGATGCCAAAGGTCAGGACTAGGTACTAAATATTATGCACAACTACGTCAGAACTTGCAATATGAGCCTGCACTTTGAAATCGGCAAGAGGAATGGTAATGTTGATCTCAGTGTATCTCAAGCATAATGATGATATCAAGTATATGAGGCAAATGAGAGTTAGTTTATATCCTCGTGATCAATTTACACATGTGACATTCGGTGTACAGATGCGTTCAGTGTTGTACCAAGCTCCTGACAGACCAATCAACCGTCAACGGTCAGTAGTAGAGCGGTATTCTTGGAAGCCAGCCCTCTGTCTGTGATCACGAGTCGTCATATACTTATATACTTATGCAGACTAACAACTAGTCTCTGACATGAATATATTGTACTGAGAAAGGGTTCATTGTGAATGAAACTAAAATGAAATGAAAAGGAGCCCTGAGACACCCTGAAGCTGTGGAAATCTCGACTTTCTAGACTTCGGTTGACTTTCTTGGTGATATTTGCTTCAAGGTGTGTACGAGAGACTAATGCTTATGTTAGCTATTGGTTTCCTTGAGTAATCTTCCTGTCTGGCGGGACGACATTATTTCCCTAGAATGTGATAAGTTTTCATGAAATCCTTACAGGTTTATATGTCATATGACACAGTATGGGGATATGATATCAATACAACACAACAGTTTGAGAATTGTTATTGGAGAGTTACAAGGGCATGTAGATTTCCCTACTAAATGGTTAGTTCGACAGGAACATTCGTTGTGGTTATTCACACATTGGAAAAATTGTGCATGTAATATTAAATTATGACTCACTTTGCGATAATAAAGATAAAAATATTTTATTTTAATCATTTATAATAGTCACTGTTTAGTAAAATGTCCTTTTCTGAACATATTGATATTATTTTGCAATGGATCGTTATGTCATTACAGTGCTGCGGTTACGCAATGTTGCCCAGTTACAGTAGATATTTGTCTTGGACCAGGTGACCTCAGCATGCCGTTTGTGTCTTTGTGTGGGCATGTTATCCGAAACTCATACTCGTGTAAGGGCAGTGCCATGCCCTGTTTCCTTGACTATTCATATCTTGTCGTAAACATCGAGACCGATAAATGGCCCTTCTCTGATATACTGGACTGCCAGACACTGGGTAGAGCGATTGTTGTAGAAATACTGCAGTCGACCTCACACACAATGAATGCATGCGCTAGGCTTTCCTCGTTTCATCATTAGCCACTGGCCATATATGACCCAGCGGCAACTATAAATACTAAGTAATGCAAGTTGGCTTATCATAACAAAAGGTTAATAGTGAAATTCATCAAAGTGTCCCTTACTGACATGTCATTACGCGACCATTCTAGACGGGGCCGGAGGGGGTGTTCATGTTGTGCATCTGAAGCTAGTCAAGGGACATCATTCACAGCTGACGCGGAATCTCAGCTGCCCCTCATCCGCAGATGCTAAATTGGCGAGTAAATGGTCACAAACGCGATTATCCTTAACGATCCCTGATCTGAAGAATCACTGTTATATCTTTATCCTGTCTGGATAGGTCGTGTCCTCGGTTACCAGGAAGGCTGCAGCAGGAAGGATATGCAAGTTAACGGCAGGTCATTCCAGAAAGTGCAACTGTCAACGTCTCAAGTAGGAACAAACTAGCTACAATACGATTACCGTTCCTACAATGTCATTGTTTAGATACCTTGACCAGCTTGTAAAGATGCGCAAACGAACATCACTAACACATGGGCGTTCGTTAATGTTTTATTGATATGCATTTAGTATTTGTTACAGAGCATTCACCTGTGATGCCTTTATTCTCTTGCACTCAGTAAAATTGCACCTCACAGCACCACCACTCCCCACCACCACCACCCACCCCCGACCACACACACGCACACACACACGCACACACGCACGCACACACACACACACACACACACCACACCACACCACACCACACCACACCACACCACACCACACCACACCACACCCCTTTGCGGAGTCATAAAGTCATGCAGCCCCGGAGCCTTCTAACCTCATCAGTCTGGAGTAAGACCTCGGAGCAATTGACGACAACACACGTTACCACTTAATCTCCTATGATTAGATGTCCCCCTCGTAGTCTACTCCGATTGTCTACAGAATATATTATCAGAAAGTGTCCTCCAGCTGGACTCAGTTCAGGGAGCTAGCAGTACTCAACGGAAGTCCTCCACACCTCCAGTGGTATATTGCGAGATGCGGTATCCACTACCTGCACTGGCGTTTAGACGCGTAGTGAAGCACCACTCTCATGAGTCTGACCAGTTGATCGGTATTACCAATGTATCTCGTGTGCTGTTTAACAATATCACCTCCCGTGTGGCATGTTCTGATTCTTATTGACAGCAACACAATCATACACTGCTAAGTCTTTTGTTCCTTCATTGACCTTCGAGGAATATAGGAGAGGTTCATTTAAGGTTCCTTCATTGATGAAAGCAGTGGCAGATTATTTTATCAGTTTATGCATTTCCTTTGCTTGTACACTTGACCAGTCTCATAAGAATAGCTCAAGAGCATGTTCTGCAAAGTGATAACTTGCATTAGACGTTAAGTCTTGGCTGGTTGTACATACTATGCAGTTATACTTATAGCGAGAGGCAGTCCATGTATTAGATGTGCAGATACATAATCGTTCTGAAATTAAAACTCTAGATATTAATCAGTCTCGAATGTTTGTCATGATGCATTAAACCTTGAAGGGCTAAATAGTAATGCAGGACTTAGTCGGTGCTGATCATAGGTGCCGTTGTGAGTACGTCCTGCACTGCCATCAGAATTTGCCACTCCCACAGGGCACATCAGGTGCCAAGAGGATCTCTGTGTGGACTGATCACGTTATATTTAGATTGCTGAATTCAGAGTGGCAGACTGCTCTAAACGGTCAACGTTGCCTGCATACTGAGAAATATCCTTGCAGCTCAAGCGTTTGGTGTCCATATTCCCCGGACAGTGAAACTTCGATAAAGACGTTAGTTGCAACTAGCAGAACTCCTCGTCCTCAGTGAAGCCTTACTCTTCAAGACACCACAGAGGTCTTTACTGAAAGGTTGCATTGACTTTTTCAACTGTTCTGAACTTTACAAGGTTGGCATCTACAAATGGACATATTTCTACAATGTTGTTCAGTTGGGTTTTGGTAAAGATGTCTAATAGTATTATGACATTCGTAAGATTGTGAGAGCAGGATCTAATGTAACTGTTTTCACAAAACTCACATCACACTTGAGGCTAAAAGTGACTGAAACAGAAACAGACAGCAAACTGAACACAACCAAAAATATACTGAAAACAAAAAGTTAGGGAACACCCTAAAATGTGATAGTATATACCAACACGTGGTGACTTCATTAAGACTCTAAGATAAAGGTTACGTTTGAGAACTGGCACTGAAGCAACTGATTCAATATTCGCTGCGTTTGAATGAAATGAAACATTGACCAAAACGATGAAAAACAGAACTGAAACACACCAGCACTTGGTTGTAGTCCAACACCCACTCGCAAGCATAACAGCACAGTGCATGTGGAAAACAGACTTTCCATGTAGCTCGTGACAACGTTTCCTTGAAAAGAAGTTACAAGCAGTATTGAGGCTTCACAACTTCTTCACCATGCCACAGCGCAGACCGGAAAACGCCCACTACAGAAGGAGGGACACTGCATGGTAACAGGATGCTAAATCCACAAGACGTGTTGCTTGCCGTTTTCAGGTGTTTCCCTCTGCCATTAACAGACTGAGGAACAGGTTTTAAACTACTGTTATTGTACAGGACAGACCTCTCTCTGGACGACCGAGGAAAATACAGGGGTAGATGACGAATGTGTTGTCACTAAGCCGTTCAAAACCTATTCACAGCTCCTAGTGCCCATTTGCCACAAGCTGCATGGGACCTATATGTCTTCCACATGTACTACACTGTTGTGTTTCATAGTCTAAATCAAACCATGTCACTCACATTCAGCTTCAGTTGCTTCAATGCATATTCTAACATGTCGGTTTTGTTTGTGGTATATTTCCTCAGCCAAATAACCTTGGCAACTTAAACATTACTCATTTCTGTATTTTAGGAAACGCTAGTCCATTCGTCTTAAAACTTTGAAAATCGGAAAACAGATGATGACTTTGCATGAAAAGCAGATCAAGTATGCATAATGAAAAACACTAGCAGTATATAGGAAAACGGATCAAAACAACCGCTTGCAGAATAACTTGAAAAACCATCAAAATTGCATTCTCACCAAAGGCAGTCAGGTCACGCTTTCCCCTACGCCTGGATAAATACGTCTAAATTTGGGGTATATTCATTTGCCTATGACCTCTCCAGAGGCTGAAATCATACGCTTCATGATTTTTGAAAGGTCTACTCATATATTGATTTCTAGATCTTCTTGGGAACTCAAGCCCCGAACGCAAATTTTCAAATAATTGATCTCACCAGTGATTTTTCGTATTTCTTAAACATTTTGCCGTGAATGTTTACATTTGTAAAGTTATCTGTTCTCATCAGTACAAGTATCTTGTTTCCTGATTAATCCCTTCATCAGTTTGTTGGGACAATAGCACTTGACCAAGTTGAGCAAAACTTCGTGCATCGTGACGTTTGTCCTTCAAGTAAAGTTTGAATCATTATCAACATCAAATCAACGGTGGGATGTACATAAAATGAGCTGAAGGTGGTGTTTTCACGAAATGGGTAATTACAGAGGTGACCGACTAGCGCTAGTGGGAATACAGAGGAGACCGACTAATGCTTGTGGGAATACAGGGTTGACCGACTAGTGCTAGTGGGAATATACAGGTGACCGACTAGCGCTAGTGAGAATATAGAGGTGACCGACTAGCGCTAGCGTTAATACAGAAGTGACCGACTAATGCTTGCGTTAATACAGGGTTGACCGACTAGTGCTAGTGGGAATACACAGGTGACCGACTAGCGCTAGTGAGAATATAGAGGTGACCGACTAGCGCTAGCGTTAATACAGAGGTGACCGACTAATGCTTGCGTTAATACAGGGTTGACCGACAAGCGCCATTGGGAATGCAGAGGTGACCGACTAATGCTTGTGGGAATACAAAGGTGACCGTCTGGCGCTAGCTGGAATACAGAGGTGACCGACTGATGCCGGCGGGAATACAAAGGTGACTGACGATGTAAATATGCAAGTGATCACTGTCAGCGACATATGTGCCATATTTGGGATTACACTTTCTCAGTAAAACACTTCGGCTTCCCCCAAAATGTAAGTGAGACAACTAGTAGTGAAGATCATGGGATTCGTGCATTTCGTGTGGGGAGTGTAAAACAAACCAGTATACATCTATGCTAGAACATGTGCCGGTAATGCAATATGTCTGACAAATCGTAAAGCGTAGAATGGTAATATGTGTTGTGGAATCGCAGTAGAGGAGTACCTTGAAAAAACTGGAATTGTCTGACACGTTTCATGTTGAACACGTCAACCGAAACGAAAACACATTGGTTATTGATCCTTCGCTGTGATATAAGAACGCTTGAGTTATTTGTTTAGCTCTGGACAGACAGTTGGTATTTGGATGGTCTGATGTATGCTGTCAAATATCTGACAGTCAGTGAAGCGATGTGATTGTGAGTAGCTGGGGTTACATGTCTGTATGGCAACTGTTGATCGAGTGTATTCCTTGCCTGGCATCTATAGGCCTGCTACCCAGTCATGTGTACATCACGGTACACCTAAGCAGAAAGGTAGGGATACATACCTGGGCACACGACAGTGCATCCTCACTATCTACGAAAACGAACACGTGTATCTGCACGTTAGAAGAGCTACGCTCTTGACCTCAATGATAGTGATAATAATAATAATAATAATGTGTCCATTTATAGAGCGCCAAACACCAGGCATGCTCATAGCAATAACAATCACAATACCCCGGAATACCCAAGCTGCCTATGAGCAGCAAGAAGGCCAACAGTCACATGACCTGTCCCTTCGGGTACCCATTCATTGCTGGGTGAAAGGAGGCAATTTTAATCAAACTCACTTGCCTAAGGTGAGAGCTATCCCATGTGTGGAGCAGGACTGAAGTCCTACAAACTTTCATGAGTCAAGCTGCCACACATGGTCACCCATCAAACGACTCACCGCGCCCAACGGTGCTGGACTTCAGCTGACTGTGACTTGAGCTCTGCGCACAGGACCACACATCACTACCGCATGACCATCTACAAAGCACCCTAACGAGCACCTGTACCTGCCAATCAGTAGTCTGTGATGGTGTACCCTTCATCCATGACGATCAACATGATGTGGAAGTGATTTTCAAAAATGAAGTCCCGTCATAGTTGTTTTCCTGTACCTATTCCGAGTATTCCCCGAGGCGATATTACAGTATGTGAACCAGCATGTAAGTATTCTCTATGTATAATGTTTTGTCATCCAGCATTATAGGCCATTAGCATCACAAGCAGCCTGACATTAGAAACGGATTCGGCATTGGGGATTCGAATCCGAATTTGAACTTTTGTAGCATTATACAAGTTTAGAGATGGACTTTTGACGGCGTATTCGTATTCGTGAATGATTTGCTTTTCATTTCTCCTGTGTCCAGGTGCACAGACATAATATTTTCATAATTGTGCTCACAGACCACTGTACGTTTACAGTTCAAACTATGATGTGATTCGTTAAACATTTTATACATGCAATTCCATCTTTCTTTTATGTTACTTCAGGTGTCTCTAATGTTACTCCAGGTGTCTTTATAAGGTAATGCTTCAGAAATCTCTGGAAAGGCCTATCAGGTTGTGGCTCTCTCCTGAACGCGCACAAGTCTAGATAAAGAGGACCTCAATTTCTGAATGTCAACAGTCTGTCCAGTCTGATGACCACAGCAACGTTGATAACCCCCTGCATAATTGTAATACACGTGTCCAACCACTGTTGGCTCAAGAAGTAACAACCTGTGGACTCTCCAATGAAGTTTGAGATAGACATGTTGTACAGCGTTTATGGGCATGGATGTAAAGTGGACTTTTACATTCGCCTCTAACACCATAAAGAGTTGTCATATCTCTATATGCAATTTCTCTACACCTCATATATATATTTAAACACACCGATTTTGCACTATAGAAAATACTAAGATACGCTGCGCGACTTGATGCTGTTCCTGACATTTACAGACACTGCCACTCGATGGGCATATTCCATAGTTCATGTGGAAACAATCGATGTACACGAACATTGTGAACTAATGAGGCGGATGTTCACCGCCCCTTGTCACGTGTCTGTTGGGTATGCTTCACCATCTGTGGTCAGGGCTTTGTGTAAAGATGCTTACGTCATGAACAACCACCGTCACTGATATTTGGAAACTGGATATATAAACCTATATAGAGATACACCTACACTACATGTTTAGTGTGTTTATAACAAGGATGTTTGGGGTCTCAAGAGTCATCCTGCAGTCAATACCATGTTTCCAGAAGTGGCTGTGAAAATTAACTCAGAGAAAAACCATCTTCAAAATGTTTGTAGAAACCAATTTTCATTTTATTTATCCATAAACTGTTGATCAACGTTTATGATGGGTAAACCAAATATTACCGGTTGACGAAGTCTCATACTGGCGTATTTCTCCACCCTGGAGAGACAGAGAGGAAGAGAGAGAGAGAGGGGGGGGGAGGGGAAAGAGGAAGAGGAGACAGAGATAGAGAGAGGGAAAGAGAGAGAAAGATGGTTAATGGTGACAGCGTTGTAAATCTGAAGAGCCTGTTTAGCACAATTTCTCAATGCTCTGTCCCAAAGACGACAATCTCTTCATGTCAATGTCCCAGTTCCATCTTCTGTAGGACACAATAGCACAGCATCCTCATCTATAGGACACAATATCTCAACAACGAGTAATGTGTAGAAGTCTCAGTGTCGTCATCCGGAACACCGTGTTTCATGCCATGTGACAAATCACCGGCAGCCATGGAGCACTTTGTGATAACACCGTGATGTGGATCAAGGGAGAACACTGCCTGCAACACGTCATCCTGAGCTCAATGCTCCATAACACAATGTACCAGCATGAACAAGAAGTTTAACAATGCTACCTCAAGAAAAAACTCAGTTCAATGTCTAAACGTCCTGCTAGAACGGCCTTGAACACCGAGTGTACAAATGTTTCAATATTCTCTCCAAACAGCCAGGGTCGGTATTTACCCACTAAGTACATCACAATTCTATGCGATTGGTACCGGTGTCATTTTATTATCCCTAAAATCCCACGAAGTGCCACCATTTCTGCTCAAACCATGGCAGAGAGCTAGAACCCAGCATTAAAAAATCATTTTCAGTCGCTTCTTTGCGTTAATACAGCAAGGAATCGATGAGGACAAATGTTGCCACTTAATCCGGTATAATGCGCAACCCCTCATGCAAGCCCTTCAGTCGGACTGCTGGCCTGTAGGAAACGCGGTCACTGTCACAGAATTCATCATAAGACGATCCGTTCGTTTCCTCCATTTGAACGCAAGCTGACGATAAGAACACTGCTCTTTTGCGGTCCGAAAGCTCCATGACATTGACCACACCATTACTGATGGTGTATGAGCATCACACATGTGTATTCAGATGTACATTTGCTTCATGACGTCATTCATTGACGTTGTTGAAACTGTGGGATTCCTGTAACACTAACTGACATAGTCCATCATGATTAACTATACTATTAACTATTCTGACAACCAGTTGTTTAACATTCTGTGCTTTCATCGCTCACCCTTTGGTGACGTTCATTATCTAAAGTATGGTGACCCTGTTTTTGGATGAGTGCCAGAAAGAAACAGCTATGTCCAATAATTCAAGAAATGAAAGCCTTCATTTTTGTAACGATTATCAGATGTTTTGTTAGTTGATTTGAAGATTGTTTGTTGTAAAGAGCCGCACTTGACAATCTGGACCACACTATCTTACGACTGACATCAGGACAATCGTGCTGCGCACTTGTCATACAATAACAGTCATCGACCACTACAGGCAGCCTGACCACTTGATCCCGTATGTTGTGTTTTACAGCAAACATGAGTTGCTGGAGACCAATTCTAACACAGATTGTCACGGTTCCTATCAGAATCGTTTATGCGGATAAATATATGTTTAAAAAAATCATACTCCATGTTTGTCCGTGTGAGCGATTAATATGAAGCTAAAATGTCCCTACAATGCTGATTTGTGACCGTATCAGGCAGAATTATACAAGATCCGAGTATCCACGGGAAAACACGCTGTGAGAAAACAAACACCCCCAATATTTTGAATGACAACAGTTCATTCAAACTCATTGAAACTTGACAAAAATACATCTTGCTTGTTGTAAAACGCCGACTTAGTAATGTCTGTGTGTGTGTGTGTGTGTGTGTGTGTGTGTGTGTGTGTGTGATGAAAAGCATGTGCAAATATCGTGCATATGAGCAGCTGTGTTTTGCTGTAATTTTGTCAGAGAATTCGCCAATTTTCACCGATTGTTATAATGTACTGAAATCATGACAATAATATTTTCAAAGTTGCAAATCTATTTTAGAATACATGACTTCAAGTGTAAACAGTACCTTTTATCAGTGAAGAATATCAGTGTGCAATATTTCACAAAATGTAGTTTAGAACTGTTGCTTGAAGTCGCTATACCTACGAGACATCGCTTTCGACCAGACAATTATGCATTTCTACACATAGCTGAGAAAGATGGCATGCACGACTTGGGTATTTTCAACCACGTGCCATTTCTAGGGTTGAGTATTTTCAACCATGTGTCACTTCTAGGGCTGAATATTTCTCCACCTATGTGTCACTTCTACGGTCGAATATTTCTCCACCGTGTGCCACTTCTTGGGTTGAGTAATCCCTCCCCCCCCTTGTGCCACTTCCAGTTTTGAGTATATTTCCACCATGTGCCACTTCTTGGGTTGAATATTTCTCCACCATGTGCCGCTTGTAGGGTTGGGTATTTCCAACCATGTGCCACTTGTAGGGTTGAGTATTTCTCCACCATGTGCCACTTCTAGGGTTGAATGTTTCTCCACTATGTGTCACTTCTGGGGTTGAGTATATCTCCACCATATCCCGCTTCTTGGGTTGAGTATTCCAACCATGTGCCCCTTCTGGGGTTGAGTATTTTCAACCATGTGCCACTTCTAGGGTTGAATATTTCTCCACCATGTCTCACTTCTTGGGTTGAGTATTTCTCCCCCTTGTGCCACATCTAGGGTTGAATATTTCTCCAATATGTGTCACTTCTAGGGTTGAGTATTTCCGCACCATATGTCACTTCTAGGGTTGAGTATTTCTGCACCATGTGTAACTTCTACGGTCGAATGTTTCTCCACCGCGTGCCACTTCTTGGGTTGAGTATTTCTCCCCTTTGTGACACTTCCAGTTTTGAGTATATTTCCACCATGTGCCACTTCTAGGGTTGAATGGTTCTCCACCATGTGCCACTTCTAGGGTTGAATATTTCTTCACCATGTGTCACTTCTACGATTGAATATTTCTCCATCATGTGTCACTTCTAGAGTTGAGTATACCTCCACCTTGTGCCACTTTAACGTTCGAATATTTCTCCGCCATGTGCCACTTTTCGGGTTGAATATTGCTCCACCATGTGCCACTTCTACGGTCGAATATTTCTCCACCATGTGTCACTTCTTGGGGTGAGTATATCTCCACCATGTGTCATTTCTAGGGTTGAATATCTCTCCACCTATGTGTCACTTCTAGGCTTGAGTATTTCTCCACATGTTCCACTTCTACGCTCGAATACGTCTCCACTATGTGCCTCTTCTAGGGTTGACTATTTCTACACCATGCGTCACTTCTAGGGTTGAGTATATTTCCACCATGTGCCACTTCTAGGGTTGAGTATATTTCCACCATGTGCCTCTTCTAGGGTTGAGTATTTCTCCACCATGTGCCACGTCTAGGGTTGAGTATATTTCCACCATGTGCCTCTTCTAGGGTTGAGTATTTCTCCACCATGTGCCACCTCTAGGGTTAAGTATATTTCCACCATGTGCCACTTCTAGGGTTGAGTATATTTCCACCATGTGCCACTTCTTGGGTTGAATATATCTCCACCATGTGTCATTTCTAGGGTTGAATATCTCTCCACCTATGTGTCACTTCTAGGGTTGAGTAATTCTCCACCATGTGCCACTTCTACGTTCGAATACCTCTCCGCTATGTGCCACTTCTAGGGTTGACTATTTCTACACCATGCGTCACTTCTAGGGTTGAGTATATTTCCACCATGTGCCTCTTCTAGGGTTGAGTATTTCTCCACCATGTGCCACGTCTAGGGTTGAGTATATTTCCACCATGGGTCCCTTCTATGGTTTGCTATTTCTCCACCTTGTGCCACTTCTATGGTTTACTATTCCTCCGCCATTGGCCACCTCTTGGATTGAGTATTTCCCCACTATGTGCCACTTCTAGGGTTGAGTACTTCCAATTATGTCGTCATTTTTATGGTTGAGTACTTTTCCACCATGTACCACTTCTAGAGTTAAATATTTTATCTCCATGTGCCACTTCTAGGGTTGAATAATTCTCCATCATGTGAAACTTCTAGGTTTGAATATTTCTCCACCATGTGCCACTTCTTGTGTTGAATATTTGCAACCATGTGTCACTTCTAGTTTTGAGTATTTCTCCACCATGTGCCACTTCAGGTACTTGCGAACGCTGCATGTGCTCAACCGATTCCTCAATATGACGTCATCTGCATCGACAGCGGTGGGTCATAGTATCAGTCGGAAGACGGTGTCAAGGAGACTTCGTCAGCATGGTATCCGAGCCTACAGACCTACAGTGGTGTTGCACTGAGCCGTGCGTCTACATCAACGTCGACGAGCGAGATGGGCACGTATCGTTCAAGATTGGAAGCGTAGGTAATGGGACAGAGGTTTATTGTTCTACCCTTCCTATAACAGAATCCAAGAACCGCCTTTCAACAAGACAAAGCCCGAAGTAACTCAGCTCAACGTGTTTAAGGCTTTCTCAACGCCAACAACGTTGCTGTCCTGCATTTTGTATCATGTTCCCCGGATCTTTCACCCACTGACCATTTGTGGGACTATCTTAGGAGACAGATTCGTGCCAGACAGTTCGACCCAGTGAACAAACAAACCCTCATCCATGCTTTTAGCTTCATCTAAAGATGGCAGGGCAACATGTATAGATGTAACAAGATGTGGTTCTACCTGTAAATGGCGGGGCAGGTTATACAGATGTAACAAGACATGTCTCCGTCTGTAGATGACAGGGCAGACTATAGATGTAACAAGGTATGGCTCCACCTAGAGAAGATGGGGCTGTCTTTTTAGATTTAACAAGACATGGCTCTATTTGTAGATGACGGGGTAGCCTACTGATGTCGCAAGACATGGCCCCGCCTATAAATGGAAGGGCAGTCTGTAGATGTAACAAGATATGGCCCCACCTGTAGATGGCAGGGCAGTCCGTAGACGTAGCAAGACATGGCTCCACCTAGAGATGGCGGGGTAGCCTGTAGATGTAATAAACCATAGCTCCATTTGTAGCTGACAGGGCAGTCTATAGATGTAGCAAGACATGGTTACCTATAGATGGCAATGCAACCTATAGATATAACAAGACAAGGCTCCGCTTGTAGATGGCAATGCAGCCTCTAGATGTAACAAGACATGGCTCCACCTATAGATGGCAATGCAACCTGTAGATGTAACAAGACATGACTCCGCTTGTAGATGGCAATGCAGCCTCTAGACGTAACAAGACATAGCTCCACCTATAGATGGCAATGCAGCCTCTAGATGTAACAAGACATGGCTCCACCTATAGATGACAGGGCAGCTTGTTGATGTAGCAAGACATGGCCCCAGCTTTAGATGACAGTGCAGTCTATAGATGTAGCAAGACATGGCTCCACCTAAAGATGGCAGGGCAGTCTATAGATGTAACAAGATATAGTTCCACTTGTAACTGACAGGGCTGCCTGTAGATGTAGCAAGACATGGTTCTACTTATAAATGGTGGGGCAAGTTACACAGATGTAACAAGACATGTCTCCGACTGTAGATGACAGGACAGTCTATAGATGTAGCAAGGCATGGCTCCACCTAGAGAAGATGGGGCTGTCTTTTTAGATTTAACAAGACATGGCTCCACCGAAAGGTGTAGGTGACGGTAGTGTTATGTGTATGTAGTGAGAATAGCGTATATAGTATGATATACATACATATGTGTAATTATATATGTATGTTTGTATGTATGTATGTTTGTGTGTGTGTGTGTCTGTCTGTCTGTCTGTGTGTGTCTGTCTGTCTGTCTGTGTGTGTATGTATGTATGTATGTATGTATGTATGTAAAGTAAGACTTTTAACCATACTCTTTGATACCTGTTTTGCCAGCATTGAAGCTGTTATTAGAATTGTTGTGTGATCTCTCCACTCATACCAGTAGTCTTTAGATGTAACAAGACATAGCTCCACATATAGATGACAGGGCAGTCTATAGATGTAACAAGACATAGCTCCACATATAGATGGCAGGGCAGTCTATAGATGTAACAAGACATAGCTCCACATATAGATGGCAAGGCAGTCTATAGATGTAACAAGACATAGCTCCACATATAGATGGCAGGGCAGTCTTTAGATGCCACAAGACATAGCTCCACATATAGATGGCAGGGCAGTCTTTAGATGTAACAAGACATAGCTCCACATATAGATGGCAGGGCAGTCTATAGATGTAACAAGACATAGCTCCACATATAGATGGCAGGGCAGTCTATAGATGTAACAAGACATAGCTCCACATATAGATGGCAGGGCAGTCTATAGATGTAACAAGACATAGCTCCACATATAGATGGCAGGGCAGTCTATAGATGTAACAAGACATAGCTCCACATATTGATGGCAGGGCAGTCTTTAGATGCCACAAGACATAGCTCCACATATTGATGGCAGGGCAGTCTTTAGATGTAACAAGACATAGCTCCACATAGTTCAGCCATGTTAATTATTTTTATTGACTGAGGAAATACCATATCTTCACTCCCTGAACAGTAGGTCATGTTGGGTCAAAGTGTACGAGTCTGTTGTTCCCATACATTCATACATTCGCAGAGCACTATAAACACCACCTTGA
Organism: Haliotis asinina; assembly: GCF_037392515.1. Classification (NCBI taxonomy): domain Eukaryota; kingdom Metazoa; phylum Mollusca; class Gastropoda; order Lepetellida; family Haliotidae; genus Haliotis; species Haliotis asinina. Next base: position 77,571,318 of record NC_090284.1, on the reverse strand, counting down.
ACGGGATGCCGTGTAAATCATAAGAAGCTGCCGCTCGGGGTCAGTCGCCTTTGCACGTGGAGCGGTCAGCCAGTCATCGCCCCGTACATATCTGATGCGAGTTATCAAGACAACCTAATCACAAGATAGACATTCTGCTCCTCCACCGAACACTTCATTAATTCGCCGCTGGCCTTTTCATGATAACTTTAATTTCATCAAACAATTTAATTACGCCGTGCCCAGCAAACGGACCAGGCTAGTCACAAGCTCCATCTACTTTTGTCTGTGTGACCAGTAGTAGCTGGTCAGTCGTTCGTGCCAACTGCCTCCTATTTGTTACTCAATGGTTAGCTACAGGATCGATGAAGTTCTAAATTGGTCTCAAATATAAGCATTAATCCTAGGAATGTCGCCAGTAACACTTACTGACTGATAGTGCAGATACAGATAGATGATCTACATGTGTAGTAGATAAGTGGCGCGCGCGCGTGTGTGTGTGTGTGTGTGTGTGTGTGTGTGTTTATGTGTGCACGCACGTACGTACATATGTGTGTGTGTATGTATAGATATATATGTATGTATATATGTGTGTGTGTGTGTGTGTGTGTGTGTGTGTGTGTGTGTATATATATATATATATATATATATAACTGGTGGTGTACATGTATATAGTTGACACAAACAACAGCGTATTCTTAGCACAATAATAGGATGAACGAAATGTTATACTACACATTTACGTTACTACTTTGAATCTGACTGATGAAAATCTCGTACAAAAATGCATAGTTTATTTGAAAACGATACGTACAATGTATATGTGGAAATGTACAAGCAACAACATTGTACAAAATGTAGACAGTCGGTATGTTTGTATGAAAGGCTTGTGCATAAACAGCAGACAGTCTGTACACAAACTGTCCTCAGTCTGAATACAAACTGCAGATGATCTGATCACAAACTGTAGACAGTCTGTACGGAAAACGTTCGCAATCCGGTCAGCAACGTCCCACGGTTTGTCAATTAACTGTACAGAGAGTTACAACTAAAGTTGGTACCCAGCATTGTAGTACCTGCCTCCCCTGTATAACATACACCTCACCGTCAAAGGCTTACCGGCACAGACAGACAATGCAACAATATATCACATGCAACAAATACTGTTCAGATATGTTTAAACGTCCACTCGTTTGTATAACAAATATATTTAGTAACTTAGCAACATGCTAGACCGACTCGGTCGACAACGGAAATATATTATACCTAGTTAAACAAACTACGAACTCTGCCATTGCCTGTATTCCTATGTTGCGTCTGAGAAATTTTGCGTCAGTGACCTCCCGCAACGTGAACAACTTTGTTTTGAGAGCGGTGAATGTGTTTCCATCGTAGTGCTAATGGAATAAATATGTCCTTGCTGTTTCAGATACGTGTAGTGCTGATCCAGAGTAAGCTGCTATCGATGTACATCTGATCAACATGCGAACTGGAGTGACTATGTTTACGAAAGTTGACATCCTATATAGTAACGGTACACGTTTTGGCACACTGTGACGACCGTCGTATATGCGTCAATATTCAAGTGTAAAAAACATGACGACAGTCAGCATTGTCAGAGAACATGTAAAGTATCTAGGAACGACATTGACAATCAACAGGTACGTTATATAGCCCACGTGAATATGGCATTATTATGTACATATGTGGAAACAATGGAAGATAACACTTGGAAAACATCTCCTGAAACTACGCTCCACCCTGCTGCACGTCTGCCCTGCCACGGTTGTACGGCCATCAGCTGCTTTCCTAGGAGGGGGAGGCAAAGTGAGGTCAGCGGCTACTGGTGCAGGTTGGCGGTGGTGGTCGGGTGTTTGTTTCTTCCATGTTTGTTGTTTACTGATGCACGTGACATTTGGACACTGACAGTCAGCTGAAACGAAAATTGCCAAAACATGTGTTCCTGATTCTCACTATTACCGACAGTAAGTAGCTGCTAATTACATGATAGAACCACCATGCTGACGCTCCAGACATTAGTTCTCACTGTCAGGGAAATGTAAGGGCAACCACTGATCGTCTGGAGCCAGGAGCCAGCAGCCAGCTGGATCACAGAGGCTGATGATGTAACCACATTGAGCACCATCTTATACCCCTGTGTGCAAACTGTATTTCAGCCACCAGTAGATATCCCGACTGACTTAAGACTCAGCCACGTATTTCTGCTGTGTAGTGACAGCGGAGTTAAAACAAGTGAGCGTCAATTTGTGTTTGATGAGCGCTGAGAGCCCCCACGTAATGTGATTTACATTGTCAGGGCGTCTGAGTACTGTGTTTATAAAGTGTGCTAACAACATTCGCTCGATAAGTGACTGTCAACCCCGCTTAACATTCCGACTACTGGTCTTCTATTATATTACGAAAGGAAGGCACAATATACAAAAATGTAAACGGATTGGACTGCAGTCATGTGAAGCTGCATCTGTCAACATGACGCTCCTACGCTGATGTGGGGATTGTAGGGCTCTTCCGGTGTTACGTCTCGAACCCTAGAAATTCTCTCAGTGACAAGAAGAGGGGCGGTATCAGGCACAATAATTCCATTGTTGGTCCATGTAAGATCTATCGGATGCAATCACCGCCGATTAATGTTCCGTTTTGGGGGGTTTGGAGGATTTTTTCCCCTGCTAAAGTGTGTTAATCTAATGTACAACTGACGTGCAGCGGTTGAGTTTCAGCACAGCTAGAATCAAGATCATGATAAAAGCCTACTCAGGGCCCCTGTATAATCCATGTGAATTGTCACTTGAAGGCAAGGTGTAGTGACAACCCACATATGTACAATCCCACCCCGTGATGTGCCACCTAACAGCAAGGTGTAGTGACAACCCACAGTTGTACAATCCCACCCCGTGATGTGCCACCTAACAGCAAGGTGTAGTGACAACCCACAGTTGTACAATCCCACCCCGTGATGTGCCACCTAACAGCAAGGTGTAGTGACAACCCACAGTTGTACAATCCCACCCCGTGATGTGCCACCTAACAGCAAGCTGTAGTGACAACCCACAGTTGTACAATCCCACCCCGTGATGTGCCACCTAACAGCAAGGTGTAGTGACAACCCACAGTTGTACAATCCCACCCCGTGATGTGCCACCTAACAGCAAGGTGTAGTGACAACCCACAGTTGTACAATCCCACCCCGTGATGTGCCACCTAACAGCAAGCTGTAGTGACAACCCACAGTTGTACAATCCCACCCCGTGATGTGCCACCTAACAGCAAGGTGTAGTGACAACCCACAGTTGTACAATCCCACCCCGTGATGTGCCACCTAACAGCAAGGTGTAGTGACAACCCACAGTTGTACAATCCCACCCCGTGATGTGCCACCTAACAGCAAGGTGTAGTGACAACCCACAGTTGTACAATCCCACCCCGTGATGTGCCACCTAACAGCAAGCTGTAGTGACAACCCACAGTTGTACAATCCCACCCCGTGATGTGCCACCTAACAGCAAGGTGTAGTGACAACCGAAACCTGCACAAGAACCCCACTCATTGACGTGTCCCATAAAGGTGAGTTGTTGTGAGACCGCTACCTTATCGTCTCCCCATCATAGGAGTGCCGTGCAGTCTTTCGAGGTGGTGGTACTAGTGCCAACTTCATTTCCGCTGGACGACGACTGTCGCGCGATGCCTGACTTATTAACGCTGGCGTAGAGGCCTTCGGAGACGTCGATGTTGGTGGTGTTCTCCAGTGTTGTCTCTATACGGTACTCAGGTTCCGGAGCTTCAGGGCCCAGCTGCATCACTGCATCCTGCTCACAACAGAGAAGGATCACACACTACACACCACAAGATTCAGGCAACCACTTCCCTGACAACTTTATGGAAATATTAGAAAGAACACATTTGTCTCGTTTTGATTTAAGCGGTATGATGCCTCACATTAACTAAGTTTGAAAACGACATCTGTAGGTGAATAATCATTGTACCGTGACATAATGTATTGTAATCGAGATAGGTACAAGTAAACCAAACAGTGTGAAACAGACGGGTACAAGTAAACCAAACAGTGTGAAACAGACGGGTACAAGTAAACCAAACAGTATGAAACAGACAGGTACAAGTAAACCAAACAGTGTGAAACAGACGGGTACAAGTAAACGAAACAGTGGTAAACAGACAGGTACAAGTAAACCAGACAGTGGTAAACAGACAGGTACAAGTAAACCAGTAAACCAGACAGTGGTAAACAGACAGGTACAAGTAAACCGGGGGGGGGGAATGTGTGTGTGGCATAAATGACCAAATGTGTGTGGATAAACTGAGTGGCACAAGTAAAGCAACGTATGCTAGACGGTGGGAAACAAATTACTATTTCAAAATGATGGGCACGCATTAACCAACTTAGTGTTATACTGAGGGGCAATTCCTAAACAGTGAATTATCTCAGATTAATCTTGTGCCTCTATATATACTACCGACAAGAAATAAGGGAACTAATGAAATAATAGCGAATTTGAAACTGCTTTAAATATCCACTAAATCAATTTTAGGCGTCAAGTTCAGTATCTGGTGTGTCCACCATGTTGGGCAACACATTCACGGCACCTTGGTGGCATGCTGTTAATCAATTTCCGGATGGTTGCCCGTGGTATTGCCCGCCATTCCTCCGGGAGAGCTGCACCAAGCTGGGACAGGTTGGCGGGTCCTGGGTCCCTGGCGTACACACTTCGACCAAGAACGTCCCAGAGATGTTCAATTGGGGACAGGTCTGGGGACTTAGAGGGTCAGTCCAATGTCTGGATACCTTCTTGTCGGAGATAAGCGGAGACAATTCGGGCCCGATGTGGTCTGGCATTATCATCTTGGAATACAAAATTTCGGCCGATAACTCTAGCCAATGGAGCCACAACAGGACTCAATATTTGGTCAACGTATCGCTGACCAGTCATGGCTCCGTTAATGAAGACCAAATCTGACATGTGTAATCCCACCCCACACCATGACAATATACCTCCTTATCGATCATGGTCAAGAGTTGCTGCTCTGGCATATCGCTCCCCGCTCCGACGCCAACAACGTTTTCTGCCATCTGTGAATCGTAGGCAAAACCTTGACTCATCAGAGAACATGGTGTAACGCCAGTGGCGCATAGCCCGTCCCTGATGCTGCCTAGCCCATGCCAATCTTTGGCGCGTATGGTGAGCTGAAAGGGTGACACCCTTAAAAGGCCGTCTTGCTTTCAGACGAGCTTGATAGAGTCGGTTTTTAACGGTTGAGGCTGAAATTCGTCTTCCAGTGAGTGTGCGGAATTCTCTATTGATGGCAGGGGCCGATTTAAACCTATCGCGTAGAGCAATTAACGTAATGAGACGATCCTGTCGTGGTGTCGCTGATTTTGGTCTACCACGCCCAGGTCTCGTTGCAACCCCACCCGTTTGACGGTACTTATGCGACAGGCGTGAAATTACACTTTTTGATTTACCCATCTGCCGGGCAACTTTCCCCCCCCCCCCCCCACCCCACCCCTCCTACTCTATCATCCCCACAATTCTCCATTTTGTTGCTTCACCGAGATACTGCCTCGGAGGCATTTCTGTCAGTAAGTGTCAATCTCTATTGCATTAGTGATTGCGGCTTCTCCAGTACATTTACAGGAGTTAACTTCTGTATGCACGTGTAGCACGTGCTGGGCATGCATTATGCGAAATTCCATTGTCATTGGATGTAGCGTTTGGGAGATACGCCACGTGAACGGACCCTGTCACAGTCAAAGTCATCTACATTCAATTTCTTGGTTCCCTTATTTTCTGTCGGTAGTATATATTTCATTTAGTCTTCAGGAAAATAAACTTACAGGCGCGGATTTACAACATAATGAAACTGAAAAGAAGTTGCAAGATTCCTGAGCATCTGATACTGAGGACCCCATACAGTTTCCTCGGCCTTTTTCGGAATGACTTTGAAGTTTATGAAGATATCAGCGAACGTTCGGTAAGTGCAAATATTATATAGCAACGGTAGAAACAGACAACAACGACAAAGAACTCTGCCTGACATGGACCTCGTCATCCAGCATGTTAGTTTTGCAGAGTTAAGGCGACAAAGGCAAGTAAGAGGCCTATTTACGCAAACAATCCAACATCGTAATATGATGGTTAACTCCCTTGTGTTAGAGTCCGTTCCTGTGTCGATTGCAGTGGGTTGGTGACAGAAAGCAAACCTGTGGCGAGGGAGAGATGCCACAAGGTACAGGCGAACGTGGGTCAGGGAGAGATGTAACAAGCTACAGGTGAACGTGGGAGAGCGTGAGATGTAACGAGGTACAGGTGAACGTGGGAGAGCGTGAGATGTAACGAGGTACAGGTGAACGTGGGTGAGGTGAGATGTAACAAGCTACAGGTGAACGTGGGTGAGGTGAGATGTAACGAGCTACAGGTGAACGTGGGTGAGGGTGAGATGTAACAAGCTACAGGTGAACGTGGGTGAGGGTGAGATGCAACGAGCTACAGGTGAACGTGGGTGAGGGTGAGATGTAACAAGCTACAGGTGAACGTGGGTGAGGGTGAGATGTAACAACCTACAGGTGAACGTGGGTGAGGGTGAGATGCAACAAGCTACAGGTGAACGTGGGTGAGGGTGAGGTACAACTGTACATTTATGATATCTTACCCTTTCTTCTATGTGAGGATTATTCCTGTAACAAGAATCATGTTTGTATTATCGACAGATTTCCTTAAGATGTATTATAATGTTGTTGTCGAGAGATCGACTTGTATTTGTCACACCATGGCGAACATTGCTCTAGGGTCAAACATTAAACATGCGTGATATTTCCTCCCTGCTACCCGTGATACCGATATATAGGAGCTGAACACGCGTGCGGTTCTTCTTGGGATTTTGAGCTATTATGCTTTCGTTATATACCTCTGACTTTCGACACAGTATGTTTAGCTCCATTCTACCATAATCGCGTTATTTAAATATTCAAAAGGAACTATCTACCGTCTTGACGGTGCCCCTTCGCTAATCGGCTCAGAGGCATATCACGTACTTATGTACTTCTGAATGACTTACTCAATCACAATCTAGTTATTTGCTGAAGTCATGGTAGAGCTCAGTGCATTCTAACAGTAAACACGAGGAAATGATCGACTGATCGCTCAACTCACACTATACTCAGTGGTTTGGAATGAAATACAGTGAGAGATGAATATGTGAGGACCTGTTTCATACATACCATCTTTCAATCCAGGAACCTGAAACCATAACACACGTCACGTGTACTGCAGGTAGTAAGGAACATCTCCTTACAAACATATACATACAACAATCCCAGGTAAATATTATAACTACCCATGAACAGGAGCACATGGACCAGCATTGTACAACAACCTGGACAGTTTTAGTCACGGAATACATTACGCAGTTCCCACTACTCAATAGTCGATGCTCGGAACACGGTACATTTTAACCCGGGAAGAAAACCTACCTCTGTCCGAGATGACCTGGGTCGTCAGGTGTTGTTCGGAGGAATGACGGCTCAACATTTTCATCACTTCCATTTTCTTCCGTTCGTGTTTAGGTATTAATTCATAACCAAATGACCTGTAAATTGCGCCACTGCGAAAAAAAGAGCAAAATCAAGAGTCATCAGAAGAAGACATATCCCCCTGACCCCAACATATTTGAAAGGACAAATCATCTGAGACTTACTTGAGTTTTTTAGACTAAGTTTAAATCGTTTCCATTGAAACCATGAACAACATTTAAGTGCAAGTAATGGATCGCGATATAGTGATTTAACTGGATGTGGTGCAGTCACGTGGATGAGCTCAAACAATCAACCTTTGCATGAACAATGGCCTCTTCTGCTGTCCATGATTGGATTAACGCTATACAATGGAGGGATCGGGACCTAGATTTTCGAAGCCCTTAAGATGTTTGTAAGGAAATACTAATGTATGGCACATACGACTATCTTAGCGCTACGACAGCTTCGAACAAAATCTAGGCCCTGGTCGATTGGCAAAGTCAGTGTTCCATGACAATGTGAACTATTGCTCATAACATCAACCACTTGTTCAAACTTTGTTCTATGCCCAGGCCTTGCGAAATATATAAAAGGATCACTTTCTTGCTTCAGCTGTGTTATGCCTTGAGCAAGTGGTGTTTGTATGTAGAGTGTCAATGCCCCCACATTCGATGATATGCTGTGTAAATGTAAATCTTCGGGCGTGATACAACAAGGACTGGAGATACTTACCAGTTGTAAAAGATAATTCCCATCACTACACACAAGATGAGGAGGAGGATGGCCACTGTGCAGCTGGCGATCAGGTAGTCGAGGTCTTTGGTTTCAGCGGCGATCACTAAAACACACCAACATATTACGTTACTGGTACCTTTCCACTCACAGTGGCATTTTAGTGGAACTTCCATCTCTCTTCTCAGACAAATTCCATGACTCGGCTCAGCTGTACGTAATCGTTGACAGCGACTCTGACAGAAGAAATACGGCCGAATATCATGATGGTAACGTGTTTGAACTTCTTTGGAGAGTGTCTCTGGTGATGTGATTTTTAAGACGCGTTGTTTTATTACATTGAAGATTTTTCGTATCAAATAAACTATTCAGCTTTAGTTATATCTTGATCAGAGGAATGCATATGCTTGATGACCCGAGGAATGAGTTCTCACATATACATATGTGATACGTCTGTTGCGCGGAGTGATCGCGGTAACCACAATGCGGAAGTTTCCATAGTGACGTATAGCGTCAGATTACAGCAGTGTCATGGAAAGGGTGTGTAATAAATACAGAACGTGACACAAGTGACTTCAGACACAATGTGTTGAATGAGAAGATGTTGGAGAAAAACTATGACATCGAAGGACAATCCAAGATATGTTATTATGACGTTCTTTATCTTTGTTTAGCATCATATATCAGGGGAGAAATGGGAGAGATGACGGGGTCCCAAACCAAAACATGATAACATGGCAATACAGGACTGGTGTGTTCAATACGCAGTGTTTATCTGGTGTGTGGATGGTGTGGATGTGTGATTGGTACACCACTAGAGCACATTGTGTCCCAGTCCAAAATTGATTGATTGCATATCTCATCGCAGTCATAAAGAAACAGCCTATATCATAGTTGTTTAGAGATGATTACATTATCAGAATTTGATCAAACATGCATTGGTACAATTTCATTGATATACTTTGAATGTATAAACGATCTCACAGTAGCAAATTATTTAGCTGTCCCTTAGAGACATCATAACGCCCCACAACATAACTGTAGACTATAACATGACCACCTGTGTCTAACTGTAGAATGTACACGCAGAGCTACGTACCTGTAGACATACATGCCCAAGCGTGTCACTGTAGACTAAAACATGACCACCTGTGTCTAACTGTAGAATGTACACGCAAAGCTATGTACCTGTAGACACACATGCCCAAGAACGTTACTGTAGACTATAACATGACCACCTGTGTCTAACTGTAGAATGTACACGCAGAGCTATGTACCTGTAGACATACATGCCCAAGCGGGTTACTGTAGACTATAACATGACCACCTGTGTCTAACTGTAGAATGTACACGCAAAGCTATGTACCTGTAGAAATACATGCCCAAGCGGGTTACTGTAGACTATAACATGACCACCTGTGTCTAACTGTAGAATGTACACGCAGAGCTATGCACCTGTAGACATACATGCTCAAGCGTGTCACTGTAGACTATAACATGACCACCTGTGTCTAACTGTAGAATGTACACGCAGAGCTTTGTAACTGTAGACATACATGCCCAAGCGTGTTACTGTAGACTATAACATGACCAAATGTGTCTAACTGTAGAATGTACACGCAGAGCTATGTACCTGTAGACATACATGCCCAAGCGGGTTACTGTAGACTATAACATGACCACCTGTGTCTAACTGTAGAATGTACACGCAGAGCTATGTGCCTGTAGACATACATGCCCAAGCGGGTTACTGTAGACTATAACATGACCACCTGTCTCTAACTGTAGAATGTACACGCAGAGCTATGTACCTGTAGACATACATGCCCAAGCGTGTCACTGTAGACTATAACATGACCACCTGTGTCTAACTGTAGAATGTACACGCAGAGCTTTGTAACTGTAGACATACATGCCCAAGCGGGTTACTGTAGACTATAACATGACCAAATGTGTCTAACTGTAGAATGTACACGCAGAGCTATGTACCTGTAGACATACATGCCCAAGCGTGTCACTGTAGACTATAACATGACCACCTGTGTCTAACTGTAGAATGTACACGCAGAGCTATGTACCATTAGACATACATGCCCAAGCGTGTCACTGTAGATTATAACATGACCACCTGTGTCTAACTGTAGAATGTACACGCAGAGCTATGTACCTGTAGACATACATGCCCAAGCGTGTCACTGTAGACTATAACATGACCACCTGTGTCTAACTGTAGAATGTACACGCAGAGCTATGTACCTGTAGACATACATGCCCAAGCGTGTCACTGTAGATTATAACATGACCACCTGTGTCTAACTGTAGAATGTACACGCAGAGCAATGTACCTGTAGACATACATGCCCAAGCGTGTCACTGTAGATTATAACATGACCACCTGTGTCTAACTGTAGAATGTACACGCAGAGCTATGTACCTGTAGACATACAAGACCAAGCGGGTTACTGTAGACTATAACATGACCACCTGTGTCTAACTGTAGAATGTACACGCAAAGCTATGTACCTGTAGACATACATGCCCAAGCGGGTTACTTTAGACTATAACATGACCACCTGTCTCTAACTGTAGAATGTACACGCAGAGCTATGTGCCCTTAGACATACATGCCCAAGCGTGTTACTGTAGACTATAACATGACCAAATGTATCTAACTGTAGAATGTACACGCAGAGCTATGTACCTCTAAAAATACATGCCCAAGCGTGTCACTGTAGACTATAACATGACCACCTGTGTCTAACTGTAGAATGTACACGCAGAGCTATGTACCTGTAGACATACATGCCCAAGCGTGTCACTGTGGACTACATCATGGCCACCTGTGTCTAACTGTAGAATGTACACGCAAAGCTATGTACCTGTAGAAATACATGCCCAAGCGTGTCACTGTAGACTAAAACATGACCACCTGTGTCTAACTGTAGAATGTACACGCAGAGCTATGTACCTGTAGAAATACATGCCCAAGCGTGTTACTGTAGACTATAACATGACCACCTGTGTCTAACTGTAGAATGTACACGCAAAGCTATGTACCTGTAGAAATACATGCCCAAGCGGGTTACTGTAGACTATAACATGACCACCTGTGTCTAACTGTAGAATGTACACGCAGAGCTATGTGCCTGTAGAAATACATGCCCAAGCGGGTTACTGTAGACTATAACATGACCACCTGTGTCTAACTGTAGATTGTACACGCAAAGCTATGTACCTGTAGACATACATGCCCAAGCGTGTTACTGTAGACTATAACATGACCACCTGTGTCTAACTGTAGAATGTACACGCAGAGCTATGTGCCCTTAGACATACATGCCCAAGCGGGTTACTGTAGACATACATGACCAAGCGTGTTACTGAAGACATACATGGCCAAGCGTGTTACTGTAGACATACATGCCCAAGCGTGTTATTGTAGACATACATGCCCAAGCATGTTACTGTAGATTACACTATCCGTGAAGATCCGGGTTGGCACTGTTCTACAGTAACCCATGTTATCGGATAGGTCGGTCACGCTCTGTGACTTTGGTGGCACGTGTCATCGTATCGAAATTGCGTAAACCCATGTCCACGGCGTTGATCAATGGATTGTCTGGTCCAGTCTCCCTTATTTACTGAGAGTGGCGTAACACTAAACTCAGAGTAGACTACACGTGACCAACTGTGGTACTGTAGACTAGTTCTTTGAGAGGTATTTTAGAATGGAAACCCGAGTTCTTATTTCAATGAGTGAAACGTTTCGACGCAGGTACAAACACCGTTATCAAATTTGAATTGAAATTGAATTCAACTCGGTCACTCTGTAACTGTAGACTATATATGGCCAACTGTATAACTGTACAGGCGGTATATCTCGCCCTCAGGCTAAGGAAGGCGCGTCTTCGTTTATGCTTTGTTTATGGGTACGTGTCATGTTTGGATGTGTAGATGTGTGTTAAACAATACGCCATGTTCGTCAGCCGTCGTAACTGTCACACGCCTGAGGTGTGTTATGCAGACATTTCGATGTGTTGCCCACTCTATGCCATGACGGTATTTCCCGGTTGTAAAGTCGTGTTATTAGACAACAAGGTGTTCAGATACATGCCACACAGATCAATGATCTGCACAGAGACGGGATACACGGTCTTCACTCACACTGGCGGTGTATGATGACATGTGTCGAGGGTACTGCTGCGTAATATATCATATGCAATGTCAAATGTTTGGTATGAAGACCTGCAATGTGAAACGAAGAGCCCAACCTACATGCTCTTCACATGTGCACACATTTTTATTTCTTAGTTTAGTTAATGATTGGGAGTATTTATTACTTACAATTTTCTCTTTTCCCTTCTTCCCTTGGTATCGCTTTAGTTTCTAATTAGTATATGCCCTTATAGTTTGACACAACTATGGTCAAGATTGACAAGCCTTTGTTTAATCCAAAATATGCTGGGATTCGTTTTTCTGTTATACATTTATGTTTCTCTTCCTTACAATCAAATACAATCTCTGACATATCCGACATACTGCGCCACGTGTTCTTTTTACCTGACAACCAAAGGGAATTACCATATGAATTTAGAAGCACCAGACACTCAAGAGAGGTGACTCGATTAATTACAAAAAGCCGCCACACAGTTGGAATATTTATCTCAAATGTAGTGTTTTTATCCCACATGTAGTGTGTTGTCTGATATGTTGTGTTTTACATGACATGTAGTGTATTGTCTCATATTTTTGTTTTGTCTCATGCCTATTGTGTTTTGTGGTATATCCATAGCCTATGTTTAGTCAGCGTCGTTACATCCTTGAACCTGACACTGTCCTGACGGCGACATCACAATGATTACAGGGAAATATATTACTGTACCCGTAACTAATTACAATGATTACAGCGACATATATTATTGTACCTGTAACTACCTCACCGACACCACTGACCTTACTTGACGATATTCTTCATCACCCTTCTGTTCTTAGATAATTGACAGCAATAATTATCTGCAGTGACTGAGAGTTCTTGCAGCAATGTGTTCAGGAACGTCAGGCGAGACAATCTGCTCAATTAAGTCACGTTTTGTAGGTATATCTACAATGCATCAATCGATGTGTAACAAAAGTTTTCACTATAACGCAATTCCTTGAGGCGCGAGATATATCCAATAACCCTGTATATTGTTGTCATCCAATATGCCTTTTATATTGTTGTTTACAGGCTAAAAGAATGCCAGCGGCAATCTAAAAAATAAAAGCCAACGACTAATTCCAATATCAGTTACAACATGGTGACATGATTCAACTGCCACCAAGTAAACAGAGTACCTGGTTGAGCAGGGTAACCGGACTTGACACGTAAGTGTAGTCCTGTTGTCGGGTGACGACAGTACACCAAGTCAGTGATGTATCGTGGATCAGAGATATCAGTGGACACCCAGTATGAAGGATGTACAGTGTAATCCTCTTGTCGGGTGATGATAGTACACCGTGACGTTGGCGTATCGTGGATCACAGACCTCGAGGGACACCCAGTATAAAGGATGTACATACAGGGTTTTAAACAGTATCCATTCAAGAAAGTACATTCAAGTCTAGAATATGTGGCAAGTCTACTATAGATTTCCACAGTTTCAAAATGAAGAAAGTCTCTGGGTTCCTTTTCATTACAACATGTTATTATTTGTCATGGACAGTATTTTTCTGTTCATGTGTTCATTTCAGAGATTAGGTGTTAGTCTCTGTTCATGTGTTCATTTCAGAGATTAGGTGTTAGTCTAGCTGTGGCCATGAAACGTCTGCTTCTTGAAATCCTTAAACTATGCGTGGATTCATCTCTATCGGTTCTGAACATATGCAATGAGCAGTCCGAGTCCATATACCACTTAAACACACTACCCCCATCATACCTTGACCCGTCTAGCATTCAGAAATACAGATGGAAGGTTGTAACGTCCTGTGGTGCCGAATGTACTGTGAGAAAGTATGGTTTCAGCAATATTCAGTATCCATGGTTCTGGTGACTGGTGCAAGCCGCACCTTTGTGCTGGTGACATGTCTCATGAGCAGTCAGTGGCAGTGGCAGTATTGTCCGGATAAACGAGAGCCAATAAATGTGCCTGCGCGTGTCTGACTGTCAGCTCTCCTTATCTGGAGTTAGGTGTGAACAATTAACGAGGTATGTTTAGGGCGTGCCTCGTCGTTCAGCTTTTGTCGGGGATGACTCGGCGCTGGTGGGTACAGAGTTAATCGAATCATTGGAATCACATTTCAGTAACAGACGAATTCAACAAAAAGCTTTTTCCATGATGATTATGTTTCGCCTGTCCATTTCATACCGAGTAGCCCATACAGGGCTGTGGAGAACACATATTACTGGGAGTTATCATCTGTGGTGTGTAACCCTGACCCTTCCCATATTGGAAGTAGGGAAACACGTCTCTCTGACCCCAAGTCGAGTCAGGGCGTGGTTTGCCGGGTCCGTCTCCCATACAATATCTGTGATATATTTATTTATAGATCTACACGCACAATCCCGTGCCACGATGTGACTGTGACGTCATCAACATTCATTCATATACGCACTGTCAACTGTCATATCTGTGTGTAGCTAAAAGGTCGTAATACTGTTAAATCTTTACAAGGTCGTGGCAATGACGCATTTTATTGTTTGGGGATATTGGGATAACAAGGAAACCGTGCGCTAGTAGTTTCAATACTTTCCCCCAATGGACCCTATATGGTGCTGATCCTGTTGTAAGGTGCTGTTGAGCATACAGAACATGTTGGTATTATTATTATTATTATGTCCAACTAGCATATGAATATTGGGGTATAGTGTATAAGTGGACATTGCAAAAAAGCTGAATGAGGAACTGGGTAAGTGAGTGAGTTCAGTTTTAAGCCACACTCAGCCACATTCCAACTATGTGGGGGCGGTCTGTAAATAATAGAGTCTGGACCAGACAATCCAGTGATCAACAACATGACCATCAGTCTGCTCAATCGGGAACCGATCACGTGTGTCAACCAAGTGAGCGAGCCTGACCACCCGATCCCATTAGTCGCCTCTTACGACAAGTATAGTCGCCATTTCTAGCAAGCATGGGTTGCTGAGGGCCTGTTCTACCTCGGACCTTCACGGGTCCATGTATCATACCCGTACTGCGTGAAGGTCCTCAGTGTCAACACTAGACAGGGTCTAGATTTTGATCACTCAATGTGACCACTAGACGGGTTCCTCAAGGTGACCACTAGACGGGTACAAAACATGTTTGACAGTTGTTTTTTTTTTGTTGTTTTTTAAATAACCTCTTGACACGGAACCTCCGTTTTAACACAGTGACGTTAACTGACGGAAATAGTGCGTGGCGGCTAAATGTGTAATCGAGGTATGTGTATTTCAGATGTGAGTATCTTTTTCAAGCGGACCTTCTTTAACCTATTGTCCTGCCCAATGGGGACTGAATCGGGTTTCACGCACAGATGGGATTGCACTTCCTCGTTGAGGCTGAACATTGTTTACAGCCAATAGCTGCACATTGTGCTGCCGTGAGGAAACTTGTGTCCTTCAGGGGAGTCATCGTATCGTCTTTCTCAAAAGGTGCACTATCAACAAGTCACGTTTATGTAACATTTTCCATGTAAGCGGTCTACATGGGAATGGATTTGACCCCGCAGGTCAAATGTTCTCGTGGTTCTTCACATCGACGTTTTTGCAGCACTTATCGCGAGGCCACACTGAGGCTTCATATCGTACTTTGAGGGGCAGCAAAGATGTAGTATATACGGTATTAGGATAGACCATGTCAGCTCATGTCACAAATCTGTTTTATCTTACCTCACACACGCATGTCGTTTCTTGATTGGCTGTGCGCTCTTCTCGTATTTTCAATGTACACTGTTAACAAGCGAGTAACATTTTTCTATTCCCCGCAAGGAATACTGTGGGACTTCATTTGGTAGTTCGTGTTAGTAATTCTCCAATAATGGATCGAGTCTCGTATGATCTAAGGAAATTACCGATGTTTTCCGAATGAAAATCGATGAAAGAGAGATAACTCTGAAGTTGTTTTTCTTGTCGTCTGTCATTGTCGAATTTGGCTAATTGCCATACTCTGGTTCTTCTAAACATTGTCCGATACTCATGCTTCAAACTGGTCAAAATTTACATATATCTTCGGTACGATATATACGTTGTTTACTGCTCCCTCAAGTCCCATGGGTTGATGTACCTACTACGTTTATGTTTGTGATGAGTAGTACTGTCACGTACGTCTGACCAACAGGGTGTGGCGAGTAGTACTGTCACGTCCGTCAGACCAACAGGGTGTGGTGAGTACTACTGCCACGTACGTCTGACCAACAGGGTGTGGTGAGTAGTACTGTCACGTACGTCAGACCAACAGGGTGTGGTGAGTAGTACTGTCACGTCCGTCAGACCAACAGGGTGTGGTGAGTAGTACTGTCACGTCCGTCAGACCAACAGGGTGTGGTGAGTAGTACTGTCACGTCCGTCTGACCAACAGGGTGTGGTGAGAAGTACTGTCACGTCCGACAGTCCAACAGGGTATGGTGAGTAGTACTGTCACGTCCGTCTGACCAACAGGGTGTGGTGAGTAGTACTGTCACGTACGTCAGACCAACAGGGTGTGGTGAGTAGTACTGTCACGTATGTCAGACCAACAGGGTGTAGTGAGTAGTACTTCACGTCCGTCAGACCAACAGGGTGTGGTGAGTAGTAGTACTGTCACGTCCGTCTGACCAACAGGGTGTGGTGAGTAGTATTGTAACGTCCGACAGTCCAACAGGGTGTGGTGAGTAGTACTGTCACGTCCGTCAGGTTGAATCAGCTAACGTTTTCATACTTAGGTCCGGACACGATACTCGGTGTTGATCCGATTGTATCCGTGGATGGCCGGCCACGCGCGCTGAAAACAGCACCCGCCGGTAGTGAAGGACAGTAAAAAGCTAGTAAAGACTGACAACAGCGCTACTGATATGTAGAGATACTAATATTGTATACAAGAGAAACCCGTTTTTAATCTGTACAATCCTGGTTTCGGGTTGGTAAGGTTTAACGATTAATTAATAGACGACTATCAAGGCGGGACATATCATGAATGGAATACTATATTTGGCAGAGCGCTAAAGGCGCTACTGTTATCTTGTGCTATATTGTATACACAAGTAGCGGTACTCATGACAACATGAACAAATTGTGATATTACAGCATTGACACCATTCAAACCTAACGACAAAGCATGGAATACTTTCTTCCGTTCCACACTCACAACATCAACGCGTTTCGTAGTAACATAATATATACTTCATGTCTGCCGTTTGCAGTTAGTTATGTGTTTGGGAGAGTTTAGCTTTACGCCGCACTCGTCAATAGTTCAGCTAAATGACGGAAGTCTGTAATACTATAATCAAATCGGGACATCCGAGCCCATACAATCCAGTGATCAATAACAGGAGCATCGTTCTACGAAATTGGTATACGATGACGTATGTCAACCAAAGCAACGACGAGCATGACCACCGGATCCCGTTAGTCGCCTCTTACAAGCAAGGGTTACAGAAGACCACTCCCTACCCGGATCTTCACGAGGTTGTAGTTAGTAGTACTGGGTAGTACTGGCTTCATCATTACTTTCTGATAGCCGAAGGAAAACTTGTACGATTAAAGACATCATTTGTTAACTTAAAACGAAAATATAGATGTACATGTACAAGTTATTGTATAAGGAATTCTTTCCACTTTGGTAGTGGAGTAGAAAACAGTCCCTGCCCTATGTACTCGCTGTGCCGGGACGTCGTCGTCACATACACTGGCTAAATGCACGGAATGGACATGGTGACAGGAGGAAACAATAAGAGTCTGAACGGTATTATTGTCATTTGCCTGATTCTCTATTCCTATATTTGTTCAAAGGATCATATTTCCAGACCTGTACATCCAGATATCACACCCGGGGAAGCTATGAAAGCTGTAATCACGTTATGTAAACATGTATATAAAGTGTGTGCTGTCATTTGGCCATATCTGCCACGGTGGACCCTGCCTGACCCCCTGCCTAGCTAGATCTGTGTCAACCTGCCTGGGTAGATCTACGGACCCAGTAGTTTACGTACGTGTATGTAGGTCAGCGTTTGATCATACTGAGAATATACATGTTCAATGCAGAACATTTTTAATAGAGAAAATCCCGAGACAGGAATCCGTTGATTGACTAATCTGAAATATATTTGCAACAACAACAAAAAATGAATCACCCATTTACTGCTCGTTTGTCGTCAAATGAAAACGATAAACTGCAAATTAACTCAAAATCAGAAGTCTATGAACATTCAGTTCTCTGCCAAATGGGTTGATAATTAGACAGTTTTGGGTATGTCCCCTCAGAAGCTGAAACATGTCCATCGACGGCATTGTAGAACTCAAGGTTGATAATTAGACAGTTTTGGGTATGTCCCCTCAGAAGCTGAAACATGTCCATCGACGGCATTGTAGAACTCAAGGTTGATAATTAGACAGTTTTGGGTATGTCCCCTCAGAAGCTGAAACATGTCCATCGACGGCATTGTAGAACTCAAGGTTGATAATTAGACAGTTTTTGGTATGTCCCCTCAGAAGCTGAAACATGTCCATCGACGGCATTGTAGAACTCAAGGTTGATAATTAGACAGTTTTGGGTATGTCCCCTCAGAAGCTGAAACATGTCCATCGACGGCATTGTAGAACTCAAGGTTGATAATTAGACAGTTTTGGGTATGTCCCCTCAGAAGCTGAAACATGTCCATCGACGGCATTGTAGAACTCAAGGTTGATAATTAGACAGTTTTGGGTATGTCCCCTCAAAAGCTGAAACATGTCCATCGACGGCAATGTAGAACTCAAGGTTGATAATTAGACAGTTTTGGGTATGTCCCCTCAGAAGCTGAAACATGTCCATCGACGGCATTGTAGAACTCAAGGTTGATAATTAGACAGTTTTGGGTATGTCCCCTCAGAAGCTGAAACATGTCCATCGACGGCATTGTAGAACTCAAGGTTGATAGTTAGACAGTTTTGGGTATGTCCCCTCAGAAGCTGAAACATGTCCATCGACGGCATTGTAGAACTCAAGGTTGATAATTAGACAGTTTTGGGTATGTCCCCTCAGAAGCTGAAACATGTCCATCGACGGCATTGTAGAACTCAAGGTTGATAATTAGACAGTTTTGGGTATGTCCCCTCAGAAGCTGAAACATGTCCATCGACGGCATTGTAGAACTCAAGGTTGATAATTAGACAGTTTTGGGTATGTCCCCTCAGAAGCTGAAACATGTCCATCGACGGCATTGTAGAACTCAAGGTTGATAATTAGACAGTTTTGGGTATGTCCCCTCAGAAGCTGAAACATGTCCATCGACGGCATTGTAGAACTCAAGGTTGATAATTAGACAGTTTTGGGTATGTCCCCTCAGAAGCTGAAACATGTCCATCGACGGCATTGTAGAACTCAAGGTTGATAATTAGACAGTTTTGGGTATGTCCCCTCAGAAGCTGAAACATGTCCATCGACGGCATTGTAGAACTCAAGGTTGATAATTAGACAGTTTTGGGTATGTCCCCTCAGAAGCTGAAACATGTCCATCGACGGCATTGTAGAACTCAAGGTTGATAATTAGACAGTTTTGGGTATGTCCCCTCAGAAGCTGAAACATGTCCATCGACGGCATTGTAGAACTCAAGGTTGATAGTTAGACAGTTTTGGGTATGTCCCCTCAGAAGCTGAAACATGTCCATCGACGGCATTGTAGAACTCAAGGTTGATAATTAGACAGTTTTGGGTATGTCCCCTCAGAAGCTGAAACATGTCCATCGACGGCATTGTAGAACTCAAGGTTGATAATTAGACAGTTTTGGGTATGTCCCCTCAGAAGCTGAAACATGTCCATCGACGGCATTGTAGAACTCAAGGTTGATAATTAGACAGTTTTGGGTATGTCCCCTCAGAAGCTGAAACATGTCCATCGACGGCATTGTAGAACTCAAGGTTGATAATTAGACAGTTTTGGGTATGTCCCCTCAGAAGCTGAAACATGTCCATCGACGGCATTGTAGAACTCAAGGTTGATAATTAGACAGTTTTGGGTATGTCCCCTCAGAAGCTGAAACATGTCCATCGACGGCATTGTAGAACTCAAGGTTGATAATTAGACAGTTTTGGGTATGTCCCCTCAGAAGCTGAAACATGTCCATCGACGGCATTGTAGAACTCAAGGTTGATAATTAGACAGTTTTGGGTATGTCCCCTCAGAAGCTGAAACATGTCCATCGACGGCATTGTAGAACTCAAGGTTGATAATTAGACAGTTTTGGGTATGTCCCCTCAGAAGCTGAAACATGTCCATCGACGGCATTGTAGAACTCAAGGTTGATAATTAGACAGTTTTGGGTATGTCCCCTCAGAAGCTGAAACATGTCCATCGACGGCATTGTAGAACTCAAGGTTGATAATTAGACAGTTTTGGGTATGTCCCCTCAGAAGCTGAAACATGTCCATCGACGGCATTGTAGAACTCAAGGTTGATAATTAGACAGTTTTGGGTATGTCCCCTCAGAAGCTGAAACATGTCCATCGACGGCATTGTAGAACTCAAGGTTGATAATTAGACAGTTTTGGGTATGTCCCCTCACAAGCTGAAACATGTCCATCGACGGCATTGTAGAACTCAAGGTTGATAATTAGACAGTTTTGGGTATGTCCCCTCAGAAGCTGAAACATGTCCATCGACGGCATTGTAGAACTCAAGGTTGATAATTAGACAGTTTTGGGTATGTCCCCTCAGAAGCTGAAACATGTCCATCGACGGCATTGTAGAACTCAAGGTTGATAATTAGACAGTTTTTGGTATGTCCCCTCAGAAGCTGAAACATGTCCATCGACGGCATTGTAGAACTCAAGGTTGATAATTAGACAGTTTTGGGTATGTCCCCTCAGAAGCTGAAACATGTCCATCGACGGCATTGTAGAACTCAAGGTTGATAATTAGACAGTTTTGGGTATGTCCCCTCAGAAGCTGAAACATGTCCATCGACGGCATTGTAGAACTCAAGGTTGATAATTAGACAGTTTTGGGTATGTCCCCTCAGAAGCTGAAACATGTCCATCGACGGCATTGTAGAACTCAAGGTTGATAATTAGACAGTTTTTGGGTATGTCCCCTCAGAAGCTGAAACATGTCCATCGACGGCATTGTAGAACTCAAGGTTGATAATTAGACAGTTTTGGGTATGTCCCCTCAGAAGCTGAAACATGTCAATCGACGGCATTGTAGAACTCAAGGTTGATAATTAGACAGTTTTGGGTATGTCCCCTCAGAAGCTGAAACATGTCCATCGACGGCATTGTAGAACTCAAGGTTGATAATTAGACAGTTTTGGGTATGTCCCCTCAGAAGCTGAAACATGTCCATCGACGGCATTGTAGAACTCAAGGTTGATAATTAGACAGTTTTTGAAAACGTGAAATTATTCATTTGAATAACATTTTTTAAATGTGCGTGTGACAAAGACCGTTATATCCCGAACGTGGCTATAGAAAGCATGTACTTATGTTAGATATACATCCGATATGACACTATGATCTGAAGGTATTGGTATGTCTGTCGGTTACTCCCGTGGGTGGGGGCTCCGGGGTCAAGTCAGGACTCACTATGCAGCCATGTCTGTCAACCCCCTGCCGCGGGCAATGCTCCTTTATCTTAAAACGTCTTTGTAGTTACCACGCTTCATCAAGCACGTCTATGTATGTCAAAGAAAACCTGGTTTATGAGGGGAAATAACAACCGGTCCAGCTGTGTGACATAACTTGAAACTTATATACACGAAATACACACTGACCACTAGTCTCTGAAAATAGATGTATGTTCAGTTGGTTACATATTAAACTGTCACATTATCGTCTTCCAGTTAAAACTGGTAGAAAGTTGAATACTGATTAAAATGACAGGAAATATACTTTTTGCACCTTAACTGTATTAGGAGATGTGTACCACTGGCACTACCTTTTTAACTGTCAATATTTGACGAAAGAAGATAAATGTTTATTCCCAAAAAGTTCATTGCAAAGCCTTCAATATTTAATATGGACAATACATTTCCGAGACAATGTGTCTACTTTTAAAAGATTGTCCATAATTCAGCCGTTATGTGCTGCGTACATTCAGATAAACACTCCTTCAATGCATTATTCATTTATATTACATCAAAGTATATATTTGGCCATTTATACTATTGACAATGTCTCCTGTAAATCTCGCCATGTTATATTGTATTCGTCGTGAGTAAGTAAAGACAGGTGAAGTAAGTCAGGTAAAGTAAGGTCAGGGTCAAGTTGTTATGAGATTTCTTGTTTCAAACCTATGGACTGGTACAGTGCAGTCACGTACACACTGAAATGCAGACATGAGTGTCGGCTGACAGGCACATATGTACTGTTGTAGTTATACAATATTATAACAAACACACACAGGCGCGCGAGTGCACACATGGAAAAACATCTTGTTTTTGTTTCGAAACTTTAGTTTGAAATATTTCAACAGCATGTCGTTGTCCAGATACTGATCGATCGTTTCGACACCACAAAACCCGGTGTATTTTTAGTTTACGTGTCGTGTCTACACCCGGTCGTGAATGAAGCAATTGTTCGGTCTACCATGACGGGTCTGCTTCTGTTCTCGGCGCTGACAGCCTTCACTGGGGACTCACGATCTGTGGCAGTTATTGCCCGAGAATGTGTAAAACACGCAATATAATGTGTGTGCTCTCTATAAACAGACCCATGTTAGAACGATAACTAGCGTATGTGTATTAAAGAGGGAACACCGACAGCAGGACCGTGTTGCTGGAGTCAATAACGTCAGTGCCTCGCCTATAACAAAACCGGTTACTGGTTCCCTATCACTGCACTAACACAATAGACAACATGTGAAGGCAGGAAATTGAGAAGTATTTAGCGCTATAGCGAGGCCGGTATGACAGTACTACACGTACTTCCTACAAACACAACGTTTAAGAACGGAGAAAGAAAAATAGCGAAAATTTTACAGTTGAGTTAATCGGTATTTCCCGTGTAGTGTGACCGATGCAATATAGGTCATGTATATGGAGCTAATGTTGACATGGTAGTCTGGATCAACTTCATACACTCGGGCTATCGCCATCTCAATACATCTGCCACGTTTCTTCAAGTTTAAATATTTCAGTAAGTCATCATACGAACGGTACGTTTGTGTCGTGTAACATGTTGACAAGCGTTGTCCACGCTTGTCACTGAAACCTACAACATCCTCCTTGATAATGTCCATACTAAACATCGATAAACGTCGATAAACAAAACCCCACTGACCTGGAATCAATGTTAAGAAGACTATCACAGTCTCACTCAGTAGAGATGTCATTTTGATCCTCCTGGGTATGATCCTAGACGGTAATATCAGCACCCGACTAGTCTTCCGTCCCAGTCTGTTGGCGACACTGTGATCACCACCGTACTGTCACTATAGCGAGGTCAAAGTGGGCTGGGGTTGGGTTACCTGTGTCGCCGCGCAGCTACCTGTCCCCTGAGTGGGATGGGTGTGTTGGGGAGGTAAGCTGATTGGTCCACTCACACACGGATTTCGTAAATAACCTATTATGTCAGTCCTATTGTTTAATTTGTGGATAGAACGTTCTCTGTATACGCGTGATAAGTTATCAGTTATGTATGGCTTCCATATTGTTTGTTCCCTTTCAATGTTTTTAATATATTCACGTGGTATACATAACGGCATATTACTTGCACACATGACAACGTTCACGTGATTCGGTGTTATTTACGGAACTATTGTGTGTATTGCAGAACTCAGCATCATTGTAGCATGTACGCTGCTGTACCTACGGGATCACCCCTCAATTAACTGGCGGTGATTATCAAGGAAAGTAATGTGGTTTGAGTGTAAGTTCGAATCCCTCTGTGAATTCGATGTCTGTCTGTGGTGTACATCATATATGAAGGTGTCGATGTAGTGGTAACACGTCACCGGTTTCTTGAGCGTTACTTGACTCTTCTGTGGCGGCACGACACGTCATGTGACTCATATATCACCGATAACCACATGGTCTGTTTCCACAGCATCCTGATGTCCATACGATGGTTGGTGATACGTGTGACGTATTAGTTGAAATGCCTCAGTAACACAGCTATATTGAAATCGACCGTCCGCTTATTTCCGCGTGTTATACGTAATACTGGTTGCTAAGGGCGACCGAATGGATTGGGTGGTCAGAATCGCTCCTCCCAGGTCTCCTTTTGTCCTATATACAGGTTGCTAGGGGCAACCGAGTGGATCAGGTGGTCAGGATCGGTCCTCCCAGGTCTCCGCTTGTCCAGAATGGAATTTTGCAAACACAATGTTTACCTCACACAATACACGTTGACAATACACCATGTAAAAGAAGCCGTACACTATGATGGGTCTCCTGTTTGTCTCTAAGCAAACGTATGCGTATTTTCTGCGGAGGTTGTAAGTACCACAAGGATGAATGCATGCTAGGTTTTTAGAAAACAAAACGCACATGTTGCCGGATGTTGTCAAGTCTTGCCCTGTCTTTCCTCGTGGGCATTTGTAGGTTGTAGTTGGTTGTATGAAAGCGTCTTTCGTGGTCAGGTGTACGGGTGATAACGTGTGTGTCGCCACGCAGTGGAACAGTGTTCAATCGCTAGCCCGTGTATACTACATCATCAACAAACACGGCAATCTCTCTCCGTGGATTGCGTGTGAAACTCACACCGCTCACAAACGTGTCCGATTACACTTATTACCAAACAATGACAAGAAATTCTATTCTTGCAAGTTATCTAAGCGCAGCTTCCCAGGCACTTCTGCCGCAGTGCATGCCGCTCATCACGACAGCAAAGTAAGTAATTGACAATGACTGGTAAAGTATTTAACACAGATACATGTTTTTTATATATAAAGACATTAAACATTTTGCCAGACATATTTTATTGACACCAATGGTAAACTTTATGACACAGTGCGAGGTCAAGGACAACTAGACACTGCCCACGCCCAGTTGCATGTCTTGTAGAGAAGGTCAAACACCAGTGGGGACTGGCACCTGAAGGTGTGTACTGTACCCTGCACACAGCGGTAGAACGCAGAGCAGTCCACGTCGCTCCTACGCCATTCTGCTGACGTCCCAGATGTACACTCAGATACAATATCTGCAGCAGAATAGATGGCGTTAAGGTGTTGATGGTCAAATCAAGATTGCAGTGATGTGCGCTTGTGCATAGGACAAAGGTCACATGTTAGTTACGTTAATTATAAAGGAGAATCCTAACGAAAACAAAACTATTCATATAGGTAAGGGGATTTTAAAAGTCATCCTCCGGCATTAAAATTGAGCAAAACGATTGTAAAAACACAAAAAAACGTACTTGTATTTCCGTTTATTACGAAATGTACGTTAACGAACATGATGTCATGGGTGTCTGTTGCTAATGCCCTTCTTCTAGATTTTACCTCACAACGTAACAGTGCCTATAGATTCTGAGTGAGTGAGTGAGTGAGTGAGTTTAGGTTTACGCCGCACTCAGCGGTATTCAAGCTACGTAGCGGCGGTCTGTAAATAATCGAGTCTGGATCAGACAACCCAGTGATAAAAAACATGAGCATCGATCTGCGCAACTGGGAACTGATAACATTTGTCAAGCAAGCCTGACCAGCCAAACCTGTTAGTTTCCTCTTACGACAAGCATGGTTATTGTCGGCCAATATTCTAAACCGATATTCACGAGGAGACACCATTCCACATGTTTCAGATAATACCCCACATGTAAGATAAAACCACTCCGTGTCAGACAGTATACATACATACATCCTAACAATTAATCAGGTCATACACTCACATGTGGCAACCCAAGCAACGAGCCTGACCACCCGATCCCGTTAGTCGCTTCTTACGACACGCCTAGTCGCCTTTTATGACAAGCATTGGTCGCTGAAGACCTATTCTACACCGGACCTTCACAAGTCCTATGGATTCTAAAGCAGTCAAAGATCTTCCTGATGTTACTTTTGAAATGGCTTCTAAACCGTATCAATACGATCCGACTGTAAATACATCCTGCAAGACAATCTTCCAGTGAAGATAATAAAGAATCAGGCGAAACGGGGACACCGCATGGTGTGAAAATAGTGTGAAAATAGACCAAATCATTATTTGTCAGCAAAATGTGATACGTAGAATAAGTGTATATGGATGACAACTTCTTTAATACTTGAACACGACGTTTCGATACAGGTTCTTGTATCGTTTTCAAGTGTACATGATACAGGGAGAGAACAGGCGATATATATACATAAACTAATTAACAAGTGATGATAACGACAAAGGGGTAACAATGGATACAAGGATAACATGGAAGCCAGTAATGCACAGAGCCTAATATGAATACAAGTTAACAATGTGATGATAACTAAGTTAGCCAGTGAGGCACACAGAGTGGGTTGTTTGTACAGGAGGCTGGAGTGGTTTGATGAGCTCATCGTAAGCCGTGGGGATGGGGTAACCTTGGTCTGATGTTCCTTGATTCTGGGTGTAGACAGGCCTGGATGTTTCTCCTATGTATGAGTGCCCACAATTGCAGTCAATTTTGTAGATTACATCCATATACCCTTATTTTATTTACTTCCAACTTCTAAAACATGCCTCTCAAAAATGTGATACTGTCCAACCAGCAAACCTACTCCTATAAATAAATGACCAGTCCCCAGGAAAATATATTTTTGGAACGAGGGTGCAGTTCCTTTTGTACCACATGGATGACTCTGGGGTGTCTGGGATTTACAAACAAATGATTACGCTTCAGCTGGGAAAAATAGAAGTTATGTGCTCAAACATTACCCTGGAATTATTTTGCTGAGTTTCCATACATGAATCCAGTCTGGTCGAGCAGAGATGATATAAGTGACGCAGATAAGTTATTTTGGTGAAAACTGTCGAATTATAGAATACTTGTCAGGACAATGTACATTTCCCTAATCCTAAACTTAGAATGGCATTCTGTCAGCCACAGAAAATACAGAACAATTTTGTCCTTAAATGGATGACTTTGTTCGAAGATACCTCTGTTCAAGAGGTGAATGGCTGTCATGTGAGATGAGATGGCTTTGGGTCTGTTAACCTTTCATCGCCTCACAAGCGTAATAATGAACGCATGAAGGTAGAAATTTCGTATCATAAACATACCATTGTTAATAGGTGATAGTTACTGAAACAATAATGTCAGCACGTATCCATAGATTAATTTGCAATCGTTATCTTTTCGGAAACATCATCTAAATATTTGGCTGTGTCTGCCATACCCAAGTTGATAATTCTACACACAACAATGCAAATACAATGTTATTCCAGCGGCACCAGAGACTGCAGACACAGAGTTGATCATGGTAAAACACACACATCAAGAATGATATATATTAACGGAAAAAGTAACTGTGCATAGCACGACAATGCAGAAACACGAAAGAGCAGGATAACCACATTCGGGTGTTCCATCTAAGGAACCGATTCCAGACTGCCAGACTGACTGCTTGGACCATTCCGTGTGAGTGCCAGGACGTTACGGAATATGATATCCAGCCCCAGCGGCGTGCTAAACGTGCAGTTTTGCTTCAGGATTTACCCCATCTCATGATCGGACACCTCTTGTCATTGTCAATGGCAGTCTGAGACAGCAGAACACTCCCTGGTCAGCTGTCCCCAATCGAGCACACTTGGGAATGCAGTGGAGCGTCTTTGCGTCAAGCCGGGAATCGGCCACTGACGTCAGCTGAATTGGGACAAGCGTTAGTTCAGACGTTGGAACGACATCAAATAACACATAGCTACTTTATTCCAGTAGTATATAAATACCACCTACCATTAAAATTGCTGATTATCGTTGTCGTTGATGATGGCTCTGTTGTTGCTGAAGTAGTGTGTGAGGTTGTGGTTACAGATGTTCTCACAGATGTGGTGGGAGAGGTAGTCGTCGCAGATGTAGTCGTTGGAGATGTTGTAGTGGTGGTGGTGGTTGCAGCAGACATAGTTGTAGCAGATACCGTAGTAGATGTGGTTGTTGCTGACGTTGTTGTAGGAGATGTAGCAGACGAAGCCGTTGGAGATGTTGTAACAGATGTGGTTGGAGCAGGTGTAGTTGTTGGAGATGTTGAAGTAGACGTGGTTGTGATAGATGTAGTTGTTAGCTCTGATGTAAAAGATGTGGTTGTAGGTGACGTAGACGTTGTAGCAGATGTAGTTGTAAGGGAAGTGATGGGTGAGGTTGCTGGTGAAGTGGGAGGGGATGCAGCCTGGCATGTCAGCTCTGCACTAAGTACTGACACCAAAGGATATTCCTTGCCGCAGAATCCTCCTGTAAAATCGTCCATGTCAAGAGTCCAGATCATGGCGCCGCCATAACCATTGTCCTTGATATACTGCATCTGGGAGGAGAAACAATGAAGTCCAATATACCGACGCTATATGTTCGTTAGTACTCTAGCTCTACGGCTTTACAAATAGTCTACCTTCTGGCGCAAGCTGTCTTCGTCATCATAGCCCACCCATTCCGTGTGTCTGTTCCGGGGCCCGTGGGAGAAGGGGACACCCATAGACTCCACACGAACCGTGCTGAATCCATCATCAAGCAGCGGGCATATCTGACAACAATGTGTAACAGGCATGTAGCCATAGGAAGGTATGAGAAATGCATCAAATACACATATATTAACGCCAACAATCATGTATATCCACCCTACTCTATGCTTAGTGTCAGTAAATCACTTAACACGCCTTCTGGTTGTGGGCTTCAGTGGCTTGAGATAGCAAGAAACATCCATCCTGTGAAATAACCCTCTCCGGCTCTGTTTGACAGTGCTGGGCAGAGAACTCATACTTACTTCATAGTAGCTGAGCGAGCCTGCCATGCGAGTGTAGAGACCAGCGGATCCTGCTGCCGAAAAGGGAGATCTGATGGCTGTTTGGGACGGATCTGACAGACGGAAGTGTCTCCCATAGGTTGGTATTCCCATCAACATCTTGCAAGGATCTGCTCCTTGATCCCGCCAATACCGCATCGCATAGTCCTGTCAACACAGTCGAGACAGTCAACACACTTCAACGTCCTGAAGACATATTGACAAAGTCCTGTCAACACAGTTAACACATTGAAACATTTAACACACTGTGGGCATATGTATTTATCATCCAAACTTGTGTTCCACAGGAGATATCGCTTGTGTGAGATCAGACGAGAGAGATATCTTTTTGACAGCAGATTTTGCACAATGCCCTGACAATGCCCTGACAATGTTGTGACATCATGAACTTGAAAACGTCACAATGCTATGCCATCACTGCACTATAAATCTAATGGCAGTACTGTGTTAAGACGTACATGTTTCACTGAAAACTAAGGAAGAATGATTTGTGGATGATAAACAGAATGTAATCCTCGTGTCGGCTGATGTCAATTATATCAACACTCGTTGAAAAAGGTAAAAATAACCTCGGCAAGCCTTTGATATTTGTTACTTTATCAACTCGATATATTTGGTATCAGCAGACAATAGGCTGAGATTCTGTATATACTCAGGTCAACACATTTAACACGTTACAACAGTCTACACATTGTATGTATATGACATGGTTCTGTCAATACAGAGAATACACACGCGGGAGCACTGCTGTACTCAACATTCAGAGCATTATATTATCTTCATACATCAATTCTATATACAACATAGGTCTGCATTAATCCCACCTCTTGTTGTGTAAGCATGATTGTTTCTATGCTCTGATCAAGCACTTACAGGCTGAATGAGTAACGTATAGCTCTGAAGTGTTGTCATACAGAATGTACTTCTTTAAACAAATTCAATCCCTTCACACATTTCATCACTGGCACGCACTAGCAGTATGTTGTGAACATGTCTTTAAGTATTCAAGTACTTGCCATCAGTTGCCAGATAGAAGGCCGGTTAAAGTATTGAATATCAGACATTAATAATAGTCGACCAGAGAAAAAGAGAAAGAGAAAGTTTGAAATCGGAACACTCCGGAGTCACTTTCCACGATTTAATCAACACGATGGGATGTGTTTAATCAACATTTACCAGCTATATCGACCTCATGGATACAGAGCTGTGTAGTAGAGTTGCTGGCTGGAACTTGTCTAAGGTGTGTGACTGGAACCCATTGGTTGACAGGAGTCGTAACTAGTGAGTTGTTACGACAGGAACGGCCTAAATGGACGTTGAACTGACGAGCAAACCTAACAGTGCGAGATACCAGACGGAAGCAGCGCCCACATAATTCTCCACCCGTTACCTTCACAGGCGTGGCAGGTTGTGTTTGTTTCAGAATGAGATCAGTGATTTTGTCTGAGGCCGTACTCGGTAGAACAAAGCGTCTGGTTGTCAGACCTTTTAAAGTGAACATTGGTAGCTGCCCATGTTTCTGTAAGTATCGTGCAGTTCGAAAACGAACTGCTTGATTGCATTTCTTCAACCATTTGCACATATTCCCTGTCTTGTTCCTTTTGAAACATTCATTCACAAGATCACTAATGAAAAACATTACATGTCTGTAAACATTACCTCTGCCTTTGAGTGTACCGGTACAGAACCAAGCGACGTGTCTGAGCGTGGTCCGGGTCTTCGCGCTAGTTAATGCAGGTACGGGGCGAGAGTGAGGACGTACCGTGTAGTAGATGGCGCTGCGCTGGTTAGTGCAGGTATGGGGCGAGAGTGAGGACGTACCGTGTAGTAGATGGCGCAGCGCTGGTTAGTGCAGGTGCGGGGCGAGAGTGAGGACGTACCGTGTAGTAGATGGCGCTGCGCTGGTTAGTGCAGGTACGGGGCGAGAGTGAGGACGTACCGTGTAGTAGATGGCGCTGCGCTGGTTAGTGCATATATGGGGCGAGAGTGAGGACGTACCGTGTAGTAGATGGCGCTGCGCTGGTTAGTGCATATATGGGGCGAGAGTGAAGACGTACCGTGTAGTAGATGGCGCTGCGCTGGTTAGTGCAGGTATGGGGCGAGAGTGAGGACGTACCGTGTAGTAGATGGCGCTGCGCTGGTTAGTGCAGGTATGCGGTGAGAGTGGGGACGTACCGTGTAGTAGATGGCGCTGCGCTGGTTAGTGCAGGTATGGGGCGAGAGTGAGGACGTACCGTGTAGTAGATGGCGCTGCGCTGGTTAGTGCAGGTATGGGGCGAGAGTGAGGACGTACCGTGTAGTAGATGGCGCTGCGCTGGTTAGTGCAGGTATGGGGCGAGAGTGAGGACGTACCGTGTAGTAGATGGCGCTGCGCTGGTTAGTGCAGGTATGCGGTGAGAGTGGGGACGTACCGTGTAGTAGATGGCGCTGCGCTGGTTAGTGCAGGTATGGGGCGAGAGTGAGGACGTACCGTGTAGTAGATGGCGCTGCGCTGGTTAGTGCAGATATGGGGCGAGAGTGAGGACGTACCGTGTAGTAGATGGCGCTGCGCTGGTTAGTGCATATATGGGGCGAGAGTGAGGACGTACCGTGTAGTAGATGGCGCTGCGCTGGTTAGTGCATATATGGGGCGAGAGTGAAGACGTACCGTGTAGTAGATGGCGCTGCGCTGGTTAGTGCAGGTATGGGGCGAGAGTGAGGACGTACCGTGTAGTAGATGGCGCTGCGCTGGTTAGTGCAGGTATGCGGTGAGAGTGGGGACGTACCGTGTAGTAGATGGCGCTGCGCTGGTTAGTGCAGGTATGGGGCGAGAGTGAGGACGTACCGTGTAGTAGATGGCGCTGCGCTGGTTAGTGCAGGTATGGGGCGAGAGTGAGGACGTACCGTGTAGTAGATGGCGCTGCGCTGGTTAGTGCAGATATGGGGCGAGAGTGAAGACGTACCGTGTAGTAGATGGCGCTGCGCTGGTTAGTGCAGGTATGCGGTGAGAGTGAGGACGTACCGTGTAGTAGATGGCGCTGCGCTGGTTAGTGCAGGTATGCGGTGAGAGTGAGGACGTACCGTGTAGTAGATGGCGCTGCGCTGGTTAGTGCAGGTATTGGGGCGAGAGTGAAGACGTACCGTGTAGTAGATGGCGCTGCGCTGGTTAGTGCAGGTATGGGGCGAGAGTGAGGACGTACCGTGTAGTAGATGGCGCTGCGCTGGTTAGTGCAGGTATTGGGGCGAGAGTGAAGACGTACCGTGTAGTAGATGGCGCTGCGCTGGTTAGTGCAGATATGGGGCGAGAGTGGGGACGTACCGTGTAGTAGATGGCGCTGCGCTGTTTGGTGCAGGTATGGGGCGAGAGTGAGGACGTACCGTGTAGTAGATGGCGCTGTTAGGGTTGTAGAGCGGGCTGTGGTGATCCACCTCTGGAGGAAACGTCCACGCTCCCTGGAAGTCGTACGTCATGATGCTTAGGAAGTCCACGTAGCTGCAGCAGTAATTAACATCACAACACATGACAGAACCTGATAGCATGTTTGACAACATCACTGCCTATCTACACTCTTCAAACAATAATGTGAATATTTGAAAATAGTGGACTCACGTAGATGCGCAAAAAAAAAAACAATACAATTATAATATTTCTTACTTAAAACGCCATCTTTTTGTGATTGCAAAAAGCTCAGGCGACAAAATCGACCAATTTTAAATTTTTCACTTTTCCAAAGAACTGTTTGAAGAAATATTGGCGAAAACCTGACAAAAAAAACATGTAA
Source organism: Haliotis asinina (assembly GCF_037392515.1). Lineage (NCBI taxonomy): Eukaryota > Metazoa > Mollusca > Gastropoda > Lepetellida > Haliotidae > Haliotis > Haliotis asinina. Next base: position 77,538,273 of record NC_090284.1, on the reverse strand, counting down.
AGCTGGACGATATTTGAACGTTCATCCGAACGCTATACCTCGCCTTCAGGATCGATTCCGGCAGACCAGTTCTGCTCAAGATCGAGAAGCGGCCGCCCAAGACCGCTCATACGGATTCCGCAGTTGAGATGTTGTATTGCGACATCTGTGGAGAGTCCACAAGGCATCCATGGTTTGGGAAGATTTTCCGACCAAGCTGTCAGGAATCTATTGCGTGCATGAAGGTGGGATACGACCATGACGGCCAGTTGTCGTCATCTTTTGAGATACATCCAATTTACTGACCTAGATAACAGAGGTATAATGTACCGTTGAGCAATCCGAACCAGATAACAGAGGTATAATAGGAGGGCGGTCATCGCTGCAGTCTGAAACCTGTGGCGGAGATGGGTCACCCTTATCCATCTGTCCTGTCTTGGCGTTGTTACACGTGGACGTCCAGAACGTGGCCGATCGATGACGTCATTTGTGTTCTCGTTTCGCCTCACCAATGCAGAAATGTTGTTCCGGTGGCAGTGGAAATGTTCAACCACTTGTAGTTGAGACATACCCCAGCGGACCATCCCAATGGATTCATAACGTTGTGCACACGTTACCCTTGCGTTTCAATAGCCGTTTAATGTTGTGAACGATAGCAAGGGTAGGGGTTGAGCTTTCCAAAGTGACAGTATTGTGTGGCATTCATTTGCTCTGTTTCTCTTTCCCGGAATGCACGTGCAACAACGTATTACAGGTCTCAAGGACGAAAGCACTGACGTCACGGAACGTGGCGCGTGCATGCATGTTAGATACGTGTCACTTATCTCTGTGTTTAAATCTTTATGTGTCTACATAGGTGTGATGAATTTCGATTTTAAATTCGTATATCTACAGTTTCTTTGTGTGCCTAGTATATAATGTACCGTGTTTCCAGCTGACCTAGATAACAGAGGTATAATGAACCGTGTTTCCAGCTGACCTAGATAACAGATGTATAATGAACCGTGTTTCCAGCTGACCTAGATAACATAGGTATAATGAACCGTGTTTCCAGCTGACCTAGATAACAGAGGTATAATGTACCGTGTTTCCAGCTGACCTGGATAACAGAGGTATAATGTACCGTGTTTCCAGCTGACCTAGATAACAGAGGTATAATGTACCGTGTTACCAGCTGACCTAGATAACAGAGGTATAGTGTACTGTGTTACCAGCTGACCTAGATAACAAAGGTATAATGTACTGTTACCAGCTGACCTAGGTAACACATGTATAGTGTACTGTGTTACCAGCTGACCTAGATAACAGAGGTATAATGTACTTTGTTACCAGCTGACCTAGATAACAGAGATACAATGTATTGTGTTACCGACTGACCTAGATAACAGAGGTATAATGTATTGTGTTACCGACTGACCTAGATAACAGCGGTATGTTGTACGAGCCGTCGATGATGGGTTGGCCGGCTGACACCGCGGCGGCAAGAATAAGGCGCTTCCGGTCCCCTGTGAGAACTTCTTCATCAAACTTGGTACGCAGTGTCTTCAACCGAGAAAACACACCAAATTCAAAATTCAGGCCATACCAGTTCCATACCAGTCATTTACAACATCACCATTCGCGTGAAAACAAACGTGCTGTATGGCAAGATTTCCAACCTGAGTTATGTTATGATAACAAACTAAAACTATTACACATTTGGAAATGCCAGCATATCGGCTCCTTAAACCTGCTTACAACATGTTATTGCACTATGATAATCTTGGTAAACTCACTTGAGCTTCTCACATCCGTACGTTATTCTTCTCTATTGATTTTGAATATATATGACTCTCACAATCTGTGGAAAATGTTGATACGTTCATCACCGATTATCGACAACGTTAGATTGATGACTTTAGGCAAGACTGGGCATCTACCTTAAGAGACAGTTCACGTCATGCCACCTATGTCTATTTTAAAGATACTTTAGAACCTGAAAAATATTTATCTGTGTATTTCAATCAAAAATATTACAAACGCAGCTGTTCGATTTAGGCTAGGTCTTAGAAGTCTAATAATCAATGAAGGTAGAAAAGGTGATCCAGATAAGTCTTTACGATTATACACTTTGTGTAGTTCTGGAATTAAAAATGAATTCCATTTTATGTTTTTATGCCCAACTTTTAAGTACTGCGAAGAAAATATCTTGGCGAACACTACTGTCCAAATCAGTTATACCGTTTTCGCTAATCTCATGGCTTCCAAAAATAAAGCAATTTTGTTTGATCTGGCATTGATAGTGTGTGATTGTTCTACCTGCACACTGAATGTTAATATAAATGTATATAAACAATTGAATCAATGACTACAGCAGCATGAATTAGATTCACATATTGTATCTATGGATTGTATATAGGCCAATGGCCTTTCAGGCAATAAACACTTTGACCTTGAACTTGGCCCTGGCTTTGTTAGAGGATCTAGCTATAGGGGCCTTCTGATCAACAGACCTCCATCAGTTCCGTGTGCTGCGCCTTGTGGCCGGTCATGGACGGATATTCCCAGTCTATGTCGAGCCCGTCGAGGCCGTGAACGCGTATGAAGTTTATGGCGTTGACGGCAAAGTCTTGCATGTCAGTTGAAGTCTGTGTGACACCAATAAAGCCTTGTATACGCTGCCAACCACCCAGTGCAGCAAGAAGCTTCAGGTCCGGGTTGATCTGTCTGACGGCACGTAGTTGCTGTAACATAACTAACCAAGGATCCCGTGTCACCAAATCAAACCAAAAGTCTGCATCAATGAGTTAGTTAGAACCTAGATACGACTGGATGTCAATATGTTTTGAGCCTTGAGCATTTTTCACACCCAGGTGTCACAGCCTATAGTACGACATTGAACCTTGGGGTGTAGCTGATGTGATATATAAGCTTTGGTATCCTACTCTCAGAAGTTATTCAACAGCTCACATTCACAGAAAGAGACCCCCGTCACGGCAGTGAAAATGAATAAAATTGTGTATAGGGCAGTAATTAAGTTTTTAGTTCTTGAAGGAAACTCGGCGAAGAACATTGAAGAAAGGCTTTCAGCAGTTTATGGGAAGTCTTCCCCTTCATCTGCTACCATCAAACGATGGGTGAATGAATTTAAGAATGGTAGAGAGAGTCTTGAAGATGACACCCGCCCAGGTCGCCCAACAACAAGCACTAGTCAGGAAAACATTGACAGAGTGCATAGACTTGTGCTGGAAAATCGTCGAATCACACTCCACGAGTTAGAGGAGACCACAGGCAATTCACACGTCGAGACAATTTTTCATGAACATCTCGTCATGTCTAAGGTATGCGCAAGATGGTTGCCAAGAATGCTTACAGATGAAATGAAGCAAACAAGGGTCACCATAAGCAATTCCATGCTAACCGGATACAACAAGAATCCAGAAGATTTTCACTTTAGGCTAGTAACCTGTGATGAAACCTGGATCCACCACTATGATCCTGAGAGCAAACAAGAATCCATGGAATGGAAACATGTCACTTCTCCCAGGACCAAAAAGTTCAAAGCCTCCAGATCAGTGCAGAACGTAATGGCGACAGTCTTCTGGGATAGCAAAGGCGTCATCCACATAGATTACTTACCAAAAGGAAGAACAATGAATGGGGAATATTACGCTAACTTGTTGAGGCAAGTGCGACAGTCAATCAAGGAGAAGCGCCGGGGCAAGATCAGACGTGGTATTCTTCTACATCAAGACAATGCTCCTGTACACACTTCTCGCGTTGCAGCCGCTGCTGTCCAGGAATGCGGGTACGAAATCATGCCGCATCCCCCCTACTCTCCAGACCTGGCACCAAGTGATTACCATCTGTTCCCAAATCTCAAGAAACACTTGCGTGGTCGTAGATGTCAGGATGATAATGAGCTTATTGCTACTATTGAGGCTTGCTTTGAGGACCAAAATGGCGCCTTCTACAGAGATGGCATCAGCGCCTGGCAGAAAAGATGGAATAAGTGTCTTGACTCACAAGGGGACCATGTTGAAAAATAAATGTGGTTCATACCAATATTTTGTGTTTTTCTATGCAAGGCTCAAAACGTATTAACATCCCCTCGTAGCATGTATATCAGAAGTAGAAAACAGTATCAGATTACGCATAACTTACAATTTGCCCCAGGTGCCGTACAATAAATTGGTCTAGGATACTCCGCGTGACATTTAGATCATCGTAGATGGCTACGGGCTAAGGGGTTTGGGTTCACACAATCATGTGGGGTCGTGCTAATTTTGCATTGGCCCTTGAAGCAGGGAGGCGCAAATCCATGCCAACGATGTCTTGAGACTGTACGGGAATCGTGAGGCCGCCATGCTGTTTGAAGCATCATCAAATCTCAGTAGACACCATCACTCAAAAGTTCCCATTTGTCGTGGATCACGATCACACATGAACAAACTAGGACTGTAAGTTTAGCCAACAACACAATATGTCTAAAGCAAGGTAATGGAGAAACGGAAAGAATTCCTAGAAGGACTCACAGCCTCTGAAAAATGTTTGACCAACCACAAGCTGGCTTCACGGAAAAGACACGAAGTGTGAGGATCGAGCAAGGCACATACGACATGTCTACGGACTACGGACTTAAGAAGTTTTTCAGTTTGTACATCCAAAGTCGAATATTCACAGGGCTAGAAGCCTAGGCGGTGTGCGCAGCATAAGCTGGCCGTGTTCATTCGCAATGCGTGAGAACGTTCCTCTAGCCGCGACTCGCGATTGGTCAAACTCTGACAGTCTTACGGCTTTGGTACAACTTCAAATTCGTAGAGGCTCACTGACTCACTGTCAGCCCACACATCAACGCTCATAGACTCCATGTCCCCCGCACACATCAACACTCATAGACTCCATGTCAGCCCACACATCAACACTCATAGACTCCATGTCCCTCTACACATCAACGCTCATAGACTCCATGTCCCCCCACAGATCAACACTCATGTACTCCTTGTCACCCCAGGCAGCAACACTCATACTCCATTTAACCCCACACATCAACACTCATTGACTCCATGTCACCCCAGACAGCAACGCTCATAGACTCCATGTCCCCCACACATCAACACTCATGCACTCCATGTCCCCCTAGACAGCAACACTCACTGACTCCGTGTTTCCCAAACAAAACAATACATACAGACTCTTTATTTCCCCACACAACAACACCCACAGACTCCTTGTTTCCCACACAACACACTCACAGACTTCTTATTTACTCACACAACAACACTCGCAGACTCCGCGTTTCCCCATACAACAACACTCACAGACTCCTTGTTTCCTCACACAACAACACTCGCTGACTCAGTGTTTCCTCAAAACACAACAACAGTCACTGGCTCCGTGTGGGGAAATACCGAGCCTGTGAGTGTTTTCCAATACAACAATGCTCACAGATTTCATGTCCCCAACACAACACTCACAGACTCCATGTCTCCTCACACAACAACACAGACTCCATGTTTCCCTACACAACAACACAGATTCCGTGTTTCCCAACACAACAACACAGGCTTCATGTTTCCCTACACAACAACACAGACTTCATGTTTCCCTACACAACAACACAGACTCCATGTTTCATCACACAACAACACAGACTCCGTGTTTCCTCACACAACAACACAGACTCCGTGTTTCCCCACACAACAACACAAACTCCATGTTTCCTCACACAACAACACAGACTCCATGTTTCCTCACACATCAACACAGACTCCATGTTTCCCTACACAACAACACTCTCAGATTACGAACAGGCATGTATAAAAGAATTGTACTGACCATTCTCGTTCCACTCTCTGTACACAATTGTCTTGGAACTCGCATCGATGTCAAGGAAGGCGTAGAGAATGTGTGTGCACAATGTTGCGTTGATGTTACTTGGCACAAACCGTGCAGGGGCTGGTCTGTACTGGGACCAGTTGGTCAGGTAGCACGCCTTCACGTACTGCTGGCAGCACTCTGTACAACAGACAGATATCAACTGTTCTATATAGACAGCAGCTACTTGCTTGTACAGTTCAGTTTCTGCTATCTCAGGACACATTCAGACAAACCGCAATCACCAAAGTGTATCAGCTGGACGGAATACACGATACTGGCAACCAACCAACCTGACTTTACCAAACGGAAACTATCTGAAGCCATCCACATCAAACGATACCGACCCCTGATCAACAGAGATCAAGATTATTTCATGTAATAACGTCAAACCTGCAACTGAAACATGAAGACATAATAACACAGTGTACTGTGATGGACGTTTTGTTATAGCAAAGGCATGTGATTAGTGGAGGACAAATGCCACCTTTTGATTTTCGGTCAGCGCTATAAAGATGCAGGAAGTCAGTATTTCCACCATACCCATATGAGTAAGCCGTGCAGAGAGAGTTTTGTACGACTTGCGTCATGTAAGGATGAACATGTCTTGATAAGCGTTCCTAATGTCTTCTGATAAAGGCTTGTGAAATCAGAAATGCTTCCATTTCAATCAGTGTTACACAAAAGTTATTTCCTAGAAGAATATATACGGAGTCTCACCCTCGTGCCTACTGATGTCAATTATATCAACACGGGTTGATAAACAAATATTCGAAGCATGCCTTTTAACCTTTATCAACAAGTGTATGTAACTAATATCAGTAGACACGAGGGTGAGCTTCTATTTTTCATAGATAATCATTCTTCATTGGTTTTCAATGAAAACTGTACATTCTATTATATACAGTACTATAAACAACATGTTTTAAACCAGTCCAGATATAATAACTTCCGACTGTAATAGACGTATTGATGGTTTGTCAATATTTTTGAAGGTTTCGCCATACCTATATAACTCGCGTAGGGAAAGTTTGTAAGACCTGCGTCATGTAAGGATGATGTTTTGACGACTACTGCTAAGTTTTCTCATTAATGCTTGTACATTTGGTAACCATGTGGGGAATCGAACAAGGGTCTGTGGTGTGACAAACAAACGCCGTAACCACTAGGCTACCTCCACCTCCCTTTTCAGACCAGAAGGGCCATGGATTTGATATTTGTCTCCGCTATTTTATAGGGAAGGTAACTTTATATTTGATGGAGACACGGGGTTTAAGGGAGGAGCATGCCCCTACGTCAAAATACTCAATAGATTTACTACCTCCGTTGCTCGTGCAGGTTTTCGTGAGGAAAGTGTTCCCTGGTTTGAGGACCTTGGCCGTGTTCACGACATAAACATAGCAGGCAGTGCCCCGTATCTCCGCTGCCACGCACCCGGTTGTCCCGTCACAGAAGTCCTTGCACTCCTGAGTGGAAGCCACTGTTTTGACACCAGCCCAGTCAGATTGATCACCTGCAGTGTCCGCTTCCTCAGTGTAGGTGCAACCCCCTTGGAAACATATAGACAGACAGACTTAAACATAGGGCACGTGATTGTAAACATGCATGTGTATTGTACATAAGATTGACAATTTCTTGGAGTGGTGTCAAGAGACTCCGATTGACCATGAACAGAGAGCAAAAATATTACACATCCTACTGCCTAGAACCAGCCCATCACCAAGTAATCTCAATCACATTGACCCTTATATCACTGGCTTCTTCCCAATAATTCCCCATAGCAACTGCCTTCATGTGCAAACATACCCTAAACTAACACACACTCTATGCATAAAGGCAGTTAGCAGTTCATTGTGTTTCACCTGCTTGATAAGGGTGTTACTTACTAGTTACACCGAAATGTCGTTCATATTACATTATAGAAGTTGTATCTCCATACAACTCTCCGCATTGTTTACCCGACAATTGAGTTGTTCTCTGAGTATGTTAAGTAAAAGCCAAACACTGCATATTCATTGACTGCAATATACTTACTACTGAATATGCTAAGAACATGTTCCAAAGCTGCACAAAGATGCATCATGCTTAAGTGTTTTTTTCAGTTAGAATGGCACCTGTCACTATTTATATAGTCATATCTGACTATCTCAAAAGGAAGGTTGACACTGTCATATCTAAATCTAGAATATGTTCTCAAATATTTGGGTCACCTCAACGTAACAGCGTTTCCATATTCATAGAGTATACGCGATGTAGTAATGCCTTCAAGCATACTTGTGATGACTGAAAGAGATTATGTTGTATCCTATATCTGTCTATATCAATGTTTCCAGCCTGCTACCCCAGGCAAAGCATAATCCAACTTTCACATTTTAGAAAGTTATATTTATACCATATTAATAAGTGGTTCCCAGGGTTTCAGATCAACACCCCCGTGATCATATGGGTTACAACTCATGCAGCAACGCACACTTGTAGTAAGAGGCGACTAACGGGAATGGATACTTGGTTGAGGGCGGTGTACAAAACAAATCAGCAACAGGCAGTCAGATCAGTAACACAGTATATCCCACGCTCAAATAGCTCAAATATAATATATCTGAGTTTAAAAGACATGCTCAACGGGAACAAATTAGTAGGTAAACACTTAAACACCCCTATAGATAATCTAACTGGAAAATATGTGTTGTATGACGTGATTCAAACTGCGCTTTAGTCATTAGTACACTCAATACAAAATGACATATTGTCACCACGAGAGCTGGGCATTAGTGATTAGTACACTCATTACAGCATGATACAATTGTCACCACGAGAACTGCGCATTAGTCATTAGTACACTCAATACAAAATGACACATTGTCACCACGAGAGCTGGGCATTAGTCATTAGTACACTCAATGCAGCATGAGACATTGTCACGAGAACTACGTACCTTAATGTAATAAGCCTGGAGAAGTCAGTGATGAGACAGTAAAATCTTCCTCTTTTTAAAATTTTAAACTGTAACAACCTGGGTCTGAAGAGTTCAGCGATGAGTCCAGAAACCGGCTTGCTGCACACTAATTCTACATACCAAAACTGGACACAACTAAAACAGGGCGCTGCATTCATTAAGACAATTTACTGTTGATAGCAGAGGCTTCATGAAACCACATTACATCGACCTTGGGGTTTGTTATTTACGAAAGCCTAATGCTGCCACTTTTGTAGCACGAAATATTTTTTTCAAAAAAAGTTCTCGTTACTTCAATTATTTACTCGTTGCTTCGAGTATTTTTTCGTTATTTCAATGCTTTTCTCGTAACTTCAAGTATTTTCTCGTTATTTCAAAAAAAATTTCATTGCTTCTTTTTCGTCGCTTCGATTATTTTCTCGTTACTTCGAATATTTTCTCGTCGCTTCAAGTTTCTTTCAAAAACTTGAAATTGCGAATATTTTCTCGTTGCTTCAAGTTTCCGTCAAAAACTTGAAATTTCGAGTATTTTCTCGTTGCTTCAAGTTTCTTTCAAAAGCTTGAAATTTCGAATATTTTCTCGTTGCTTCAAGTTTCAGTCAAAAATTGAAATTTCGAACATTTTCTCGTTGTTTCAAGTTTCAGTCAAAAACTTGAAATTTCGAATATTTACTCGTTGCTTCAAGTTTCAGTCAAAAACTTGAAATTTCGAATATTTTCTCGTTGCTTCAAGTTTCAGTCAAAAACATGAAATTTCGAATATTACTCGTTGCTTCAAGTTTCAGTCAAAAACATGAAATTTCGAATATTACTCGTTGCTTCGATTCCTTTTTCTTAATTTCTAAATTTGATGGAGGTAGCATGTATATTTTAGGAGATTTGCTCCGAGCAAGATGACACCCTCATAGTCACAGCCTAAGTCACGTGTCCATGGATACAGCAAAAATATAATTCATATCTGAGTATAACCATCAAATGGCATATCTATGGATCATGCTTGGTATGTGTGCCAAATTTCATGAAGCTAGCATGTATAGTTTAAGGAAATCTTCTAAGAACAACATGACATCCTCATATCCACAGCCAAAGTCACATTTGGGTGGAAACCGCAAAAGGTTCATATCTGGGTTTAAACCCCAAATGGCATACCTATCTAACATGCTTGATACGTTCTCCTAGTCTGAAGAAGTTATCATGAACAGTTTAGGAAATATGCTTGGGACGGTATCAACAGACCACTTTAAACAACACATTTTATGGTTGGTTGCACAAGGCTTAATTAAGCTTTTTCGTTGAAAATTGTGGTATGTGTCCTGATTAAAAAGACAACATTAGGTTTAGAAATGGTTATACGACCTCTGGCCATATGCAACTTTAAGTGTTTTTGAAATTGTTCATTTAATATTTTCAAGAATACTGCTTCGCCACATGTTGTATGTGGAGACTGAAGCAAACCAATTCGTACTGATATTCATACCAAAATGATAACTATGCTTTTTGAGGAAATTGACTTCAGTCAAATCCTCAAAGTTATCGAATATATGGTATCATTTCATAGTTAAGTCTTATTTGCGGTTCACTCCAAAATGACAGACCTCTTGTAAGATAAATTCAGTGAGTGCACTAATTAGCTCAGCCATGCTCTCCACCCCTATACCATTAATGAGTTCACTTGGAGTCAGTACATAGTATACAGTCTGTTCAATCTTGGAATTCAAGCGATACTCACTCATCAGAAGGATTTCATTTCACAATGTATGAAATTGCACTTATTCCAGAACCTTATCTTAAATTAACCTTGCAAAGTAGAATTTCACTGACCAAATTTAGGACAACAAATCATAGGTTACCAATGGAAACAGGGCGCTGTCTGAATGATTTGAAAGAAAGCCGACTTTGTAATCTTTGTAGTCAAGCCATATGTGACGAATTCCATGTTTTACTAATATGCCCACCACTTGTCGAACAACAACGAATATTTTTCAACAAAATATTTCTGTGTGAATCCCTCTACCTGTACATGTATTTTTCTCATGAAATGTGATTATCAACCACTCACTCTCAAATTATCCAAATATATGAAACAATGTGCCTTTTCAAATGATATCATGTAAATATATTAATCATATTCACATATACATGTATGTTCTATGTTTCACCTTTCGTGTTTTTGAGAAAAGAATGAAAATTCTGTTTGTTCTTCTACCAGTCACTACAGAGTATAGTAACAACACCTTTCCATCTTTCTTAGTTCACTTGTAGTTAGAGTGAAAAGTAGTCGAGAACTAAGTTGCTTGAGAAGCTTAGAATGTTCTCAAGCACTTTTAATATAAAAAGTCTTGATATAAAAATCACAATTCATTACACGAATTAAAAAAAACTATAGTTTCCATATCTGGGCACATGTTATTGTTATCAGCTTAAATAAGCCTTATGCAACCACCCCTAAAGTGTGTTGTTTTAAGCGGTCTGTCTTTTGTGAGGTCTGCCTTATGGGAAGATACCGCGGTTGCAAGGGTGCGCATCCTCCCTATTGAACTGAAAGTTTGTTTTATGACCACTGAAACTTGGGTGGTGTAGGGTGTAGGGTGTAGCTTGTAGGGTGTGTGTGATGTCATCTTGCTCGGGGCAGATCTCCTAAAATATACATGCTAGCTTCATCAAACTTAGAAATTATGAAAAATATAATCGAAGCAACGAGTAATATTCGAAATTTCATGTTTTTGACTGAAACTTGAAGCAACGAGAAAATATTCGCAATTTCAAGTTTTTGAAAGAAACTTGAAGCAACGAGAAAATATTCGCAATTTCAAGTTTTTGAAAGTAACTTGAAGCAACGAGAAAATATTAGAAATTTCAAGTTTTTGACTGAAAATTCTCGAATTTACGAAAAATTAATCGAAGCAATGAAAAGTTTTTGAAATAACGAGAAAATACTTGAAGTTACGAGAAAATTTTTGAAATAACGAAAAAATACTCGAAACAACGAGTAAATAATTGAAGTAACGAGAACTGTTTTTGAAAAAAATATTTCGTGCCACAAAAGTGGCAGCATTAGGCTTTCGTAGTTATTAGCAGCGTATAGCAGATTAATTAAACATTTGATAGAAGTGTTGATTCTCCAGAAGATTTTCTGGGGAAATACAGTGAGTTGTTTAAAGGTCATAAGCTGTCATTCCAGATCTGATTGTACTAAGTGTCTAAAAGTATTTATATCATAAATATAACAAGCTGTATTTTGAAAATAATCAACAAACCATTATACCCATAGTATACAAATATTCTACAAGTAACATAACTGCTTCCCTTCGTGTTAAACTTATTCCAAAAGTAACGTGTGGATAACATCACACAAATGGGGGCGTCTACAGGGCAGTAGCCTCCCAAAGTCAAGAATACACAGTCACGGCATGAACTGCATAAGTCTATGAAGTCTACCCTTTTTGTGTTTTCTATTTATTTGGCGTTTTGGGTTTTTTTCTTTTCTTTTGCAGTTTGTTTGGTGAGTGAGTGAGTTTGGTTTTACGCCGCTTTTAGCAATATTCCAGCGATATCACGGCGGGGGACACCACAAAATGGGCCTCACACATTGTACCCATGTTGGGAATCGAACCCGGGTCTTCGGCGTGACGAGCGAACGCTTTAACTACTAGGCTACCCCACCGCCCCGTTTGTTTGGTTGTTACTCTTGGTGGTGGTGGTGGTGGTGATCGTGGTGGTGTGTGTGTGTACGTGCGTGCGTGCGTGTGTGTGAGGATGAGAGTATATTGCTGAGTGAAAAAGAGAACATATTTTCGGAAAAAGTCATTGTCACGCAATCGTGGAATTCACACTATGAGCAATGCGTAGGAACATACCTGAGTATAGCGGGAGGAGACACAGCACAGCGAACACACGGAGAACCATCATCCACACCTGTAAATACTGATGTTGTACAAACCTTAATCTACTGTTATATTCCATGTCTAGCATACGGTGGGCAGTCAGCAGGGTGCAGCGGCGTGTTCTGTTTAGACACAGAAGGTTGTACAGGTTAAAGCGTCACTCTGACTCAAGTTCCTTGCTATATGAAATGTGCCTTCTCTTGAACCACGTCTCACATTTCGTTTCAATTTGCCAGAAGACCGGCACCTGTGTCAAGATCATCTAACCATGGATACTCAACAGGGGCTACTATTTTGAAACTTGACCATTTTTAAGAGAAAAAAATCATTATTGCTATGATCTCCCTCCTCCCATCCTTTACTACCACTATCATACCTCCTCCCATCCTTTACTATCACGATTACGCTCCCTCCCATCATATACTACCACTGTCATACCCCTCCCACCCTTTACTACCACTGTCATACCCCCTCCCATCCTGTACTACCACTGTCCTACTTCCTTCCATCCTTTACTACCACTGTAGTTCCTCCTCCCACCCTTTACTACCACTGTCCTACCTCCTTCCATCCTTTACTACCACTGTCATACCTCCTCCCATCCTTTACTACCACTGTAATGCCTTGTAAGAGTTTATATAAATTTGGAAACTTCGTTTATTTTAGAATGCACTTAAAATTACCTGTCACATTGCTTTGTTTGTTGACTTCAAACCAAGTTCCTTTACTGACTGAATTCCGCTTTAACTACTGCCGTATACGAACCATGCTGATACATAATGACACCATAACATTGAACCCACACTGCATTGTGATGTGTGATTGCTCTGTCACAGACAAACCCGTTAACTTTTACAAGAGGCGAATCCATTTGGGTGAATTATAAAATTGTAAAAATTGCTTCCGAGATTAACGAAAACAAATTCATATTGAAATGGTCTTTAAGCTCTAACCTGATCTAACAAAATCTACAGCAACTTTCATAATGCTTATTTTACATTACCAAATCTCATAGAACATATGACTAAGGTCGAACAAAAACTTTGAAACGATGAGAGTAACCACTTCTGGACACTACAAGGTGTAATAGACGCCAGTATAGTAAATATTGAAAATAAGATGGACCATGTCCAAAATGGTCAGTACTAGTGTTGTGTTGATACACTTGATGCTTATGTGATGGTAATGAATAGTGACTGGTGATGTGGCTGATTACTGGAAAACATTGATTTACTGATCTAAGAGGATGTAAAGCACTTGTGTCAACGGGTCATAGTTTATGAGTATTTATATGTACTAATGTAACTTGGAAATAAGTCTGTTCTAAACCCAGTAATATTTAGATATAAATGGTGAGCAACTGTCGTGCACAATTCCGCATCTCAGGCCAGCAAACAGACTCCGCTTCCTAAATCTCATCGGAAGTTCTGACCAGCATATTTCATTGCCATGAACGAAGAAATTTCATATCAGCATTATCTAGTGTAAAAGAGACCGTCTAAGTTAAACATGACCCTTTCCAGGACATTTGATGTTAAGATCAAACATAAGACTACTGACTGAACAACTGTATGGTGCGAGGATTCGGTGATTTACTTTCATTCCACTGAAAAGTTGTATTTGTCTGCCTGTTTGGTAAAGCTGGACACATGGGTGTTAGACAGTTTCCGTGTATCTTCTCACGTCAGAGCGTATGCACACTGAATAGGTATGTCGCCCTGCCGTGTACTGAAGAACGATAAAATAACATGATGTTACAACATGACAAAGAAGGTAAAAGGATTTTGATAACAGATGTCAAACACCTACTTTTTATCAACTAAATAAAATCCCTTTGTTTGAACAAAAGGTTGAATTTTCAACGATATTTATCAACAGAAATGGTTGGAAAAAATTCAAAATCCACAAAAAAGTATGTATGTATGTATGTATGTATGTATGTATGTATGTATGTATGTATGTATGTATGTATGTATGTATGTATGTATGTATGTATGTATGTATGTATGTATGTATGTATGTATGTATGTATGTATGCATGCATGCATGCATGTATGTATGTATGTATGAGAGGAGGAATTACAGCGGTGGTGGCCATGTTGAAGGGAACCTCCTTATGGCACGTAACAGTGTAGTTGATAGTATGTGGTGCATGGGTAGGTCGTGGTGCTAGGTACCCGTGTTGAAATAAATATGGAATATAGGTTTGATCTCTTCATTATATCCCTCAAAAAATAGCCAGAGATTTAATTGTTGGTGACATCAAATGCACTTTGGAAATAAAACAATGAATATAATCATAAAGACAGTGAAGGGTAATATTTCAAGCATTGTAACAGTGACCAGACCAACAGGCACCGGCTGAGTATTCCGGGTGGAAGTGATGGCTGCAGAACCCCTGGACTTCTTGTTATGTAGGATGACAGATGCAAAGACGTGCCCCTTATATACATGCATAGTATAACTGTTCCTGGCGTTTCTAAAGTATTTGCAGGGTAGGTCATCTGTTTCATCTGTGGCATTTCAGTTGGTGGATAATGAGGAAATACAAATGTATGGATGACTGCCTGTAATGCTAATATCTTATAACAATGTTCACATCCATAAAGTATCTTATTTTCTGTGTAGTTGGTATTGTAGGAACGGTTAAATACGATTGTAGCAGCTTGTCGTCCCTCCCCGGACATTCACTCGAAACACAGCACAAGTCGGACACAATATATTTTATTCATGCCTAGTCTACCGAAGGTCAACAGACACAGTGTAATATTCTTGATCTTGATTTTACAATGAATAACACTGCCATATAAAATGTTTCTCAGTTATAAATTGTATTCTGATCTGAGGTGTCGAATTACTCGAAACGAACTAGAATGTAGTTGATGTTGAGTTCGTTTACTTCAAAGCCTTTCTTGTGCTATGAACTATTATACATATATCCTCGAAATGTATGGTAAAAGGTAGATATATGCTTACTTTGTTAAAGGTTGGAGAATATTCGTCGTGATATATGGTGTAAAAACAATTTGATACCTGTATCATGGAACTGAAAATGAAATTCAGTTTGGATTGGTATGCCCTGTGAAAATAGTGCCAAAAGTAGCCGATGTTTCAGTGGTGTTCCATGTTTATGCCGATAGAAGATGACAAGACAATAATCTGATGAGAACATTCTCCAATATTCCACAGATTACGATACAGATGGAATAACTTTGTAATCTCCAAAATATTTGTGACATTTTCTTTTGCAGTTATTTTACGAATAGATTCATTGCATGAACCGTATTTGTCGCACATATGACTCTTTACGAAAACGTCATTAGAACTACAGATCAAATAGATCATCATTTCTTTTATCCTTGCGTATTCCCTACCGGTATGACCCGTGTATCAGACCAAACAGATCATCATTCCTTTATCATGGCGTATTCCCTACCGGTATGACCCGTGTATCTCAAACGGTTTACATTCCTAAGCAAACATTTGGCATGCTATAAATACGCTTGTCGTAAGAGGCAACAAGCGGGATCGGGTGGTCAGGCTCACTGACTTGGTTGAGACATGTCATCTGTTCCCAGTTGCCCAGACCGATGTTCATTCTGTTGATCATTGGATTATCCGGGTCAGACTCGATTATTTACAGAATGCCTTTATATGGCTGGAATATTGCTGAGTGGGGCGTAAAACTAACCTCACTCGGTCACTCACTCAATTTACAAATAATTTAGATTTCAGGTGCAGTTAGATAATTTTTTATATATAGACAGTTACCTGTCTCATTGCATATACCTGCATATAACGGGCAGGATATCAAGCCTTCTATTTACATGTTTCAGCACTACTCTTTAGTATTGACGTGGATCGGGAAAATATTCTTTTTCTTTTTCGCAAATAGTCGGCGTCGTTCTCTAGTTGTCCGAAGGGAATCTTGAACAATACCGCTTTCAACACTTTTATACGTTTGATTCAACTGACAAAATATGAAAAATATTACCTTTCGTCAGTGTCTCGAGATGTGTTCTGTGTGGGTGACTCGCTTGTTAACGATCACAAACGAAATGTCTCCGGCAAGTTTATATGAAAGCAAACAGTGGCTATAAAACATCCCCTTCAGCATATACCCGTCTGAATACAGTAGTCCCCCCCAGGCAGATGTTGAAGATGTTTAACTACAGGATGATACATGTTTACACTGGGCCCTGAGGTGCCTGAGGTGACTTTATATGAAAAAGAACACTTTATGTCGCTTCCAATGCTTATAAAATTCTGTAAAACTCGGTGTGGGCGAAATGACTCATCCAGCTATATATTGTAACAGCTATCTGTAGAGGTATCTGAGCATCATCGTCCAGGCTGTCATGCTGCAAACGTACATATTTCCATACATTGATCCTGACATTTAGAGCTATGCGGCATTTGAAATGGTCTAGTTGTTCCTTCGTCTGGACAAATCTTTAAGCTCAATACCTGGTAACAACAAATGAATGACGATCCATCAAGGTAGATGTCATGTAACGCCTATATATGCACACGCTAGGGTCAGATTATGAAATCAGTCATTTCAAGAAATGAGTGATTTCACAATCTGACCGTAAGATATAGCTCCGGAAGGACGTTCAACACTCACAACTACATGTCTCTTGACCACTGACACAACTGGCGTGTGATGATACGCAGTGTGAGGATGTTCATATATGAAATCATTGTTAGTGTACTTGCTGTAAAGCGTCTCCCAAACACACCCTGTGGAGCATGTGTAGAACCGAACCACTAATATTAACAAGTACAGTTTGTGTACGTGTCCCACGTCGCTATTTAATGTGCATGAGGTACAATGTTCAGTCATTTTAGATTGCTAATCTGTGTACTCATTCCCTGTCCAAGGCGACACATACGACGAACATATGTCCTGACTAAGGACAATGATTTTGTGGCGAACATGTGCATTTGACTTTCCTCGATCAAGGGAAGACACGTGACGATCATTGTGCCTTTCACTACCCCTGACAAAGGGAACACAAGTGACGAACAGGTGCCTTTCACTACCCCTGACAAAGAGAACACACGTAGCGAACAGGTGTGCTTGACTTCTGACTAAAAGAAGGCACGTGGCGAACAGGACCAGGGGTGATTGACTACCCTTGATCTGGGAAGACATGTTGCTTGCGCATTTGACCTATGGAAACCACTTAACAAAACCGTGCATTAGACGTGTAGGTGTTATATACGTGTTTTATTCCTCCCCATAATAAGGGAAGACACTGAAACTAAGGACTGAGTGGCTGGTTATCTGCCAAATGTGGTTTAATATGCGCAGTCTTTCTATGCCAGTTACACTGCGGTATGTCGGCTGGAAGCGAGATGACAGCCCAAAGTCTTCGTGGCCTTAGAACAAGGCGAAGGGTGTTTCGATATCATCATAGATGCCTGATGGACAATATGGGTGAGGATACACACCGACATGTGGGGTCACAAACCACTTCGATATGCCGCTCCAGCATGCTCTGAACGAATACAACATAACAGACATTACTTCCCAGGATAGCCCAAACTGCCAGTGGGGCACTAGAAGTCAGATGCCAGATCCCAACGGGTACCCATTCACTGCTGGTTGAACAGAAGCAATTCTGAATAAAGTCACTTGGCTACGGTGAGATCACATTTTCTTAAAATGATTTTGAGTTGACTTATTGTCATGTGAAGCACTTTCAGTCGGGTATGATCTAAAACATACATTTTAAAAAATTCTTTCATCCCCGCAAAGACACGAGGACCTGTGTGGGCCTGTGAATCACATGCGTCACTTGGTACATAAAAGCATGAATGAAACACATATTCTCCGTTGTAATATATATCACGTAGCATTTACAATATAGCTGACATAGTACAAAGAATACAAAAAGTCTGCATAAACTGAGGAAAGTAAATGTCTAAACGGGTTGGGTGAGGGTGACTCTATCGCTGGTTAGTACAGTCGGGAACCAGGAATGCCCAGTTACACACTGAGTACCTCGTGTCGTATGCCAGTCCAGGGGGACACGTGAAGGACGTAAGAATGCCGTTGCTGCACATGTAGAAGACGGTGCAGTTGGCGCTGATGCCGGAGTACGTCCAAGAACCGTCAATGCACGTCTGCTGCAATTCTGAAGAGGAAACAGCAAAGGAGATGCATGATTGATACGCATGCAAGCAGATGAACAGAGTGTGGGTTTTGTTTTTTTGTTTGTTTGTTTTTTATATACAATGTATTGCCGAAGCGCCATAAAATATCACATACAGGTGTCATTGGTAATGTAGTGTTATGATGGACATAGTTAGCTACAACAATATAGAAAATATGAGAACGTCTATGTCAATACATTTCTGTTTGAATTCAATTAAATACTGCTGCATATTGACGACAGGCTGATCCATCGACACATGTTCAAAACCACAAGTAAACTGCTTCTTTCTTTAACAGCCTAACACAAAACCGCACACACGCGCAGGCACGCACACACACGTGTACGCGTACATGTAAATACATAACGTTTAGACAAACCTTGTTCAGCCATTACTGTCGTCGGAGATGTCCGGGATGTTGGCGAGGTTGGTGAAGTTGGAGATGTCGGGGATGTTGGCGAGGTTGGTGAAGTTGGAGATGTCGGGGATGTTGGAGATGTTGGTGAGGTTGGAGATGTCGGGGATGTTGGCGAGGTTGGTGATGTTGGAGATGTCGGGGATGTTGGCGAGGTTGGTGAGGTTGGAGATGTCGGGGATGTTGGCGAGGTTGGTGAGGTTGGAGATGTCGCGGATGTTGGAGAGGTTGGTGAAGTTGGAGATGTCGGCGATGTTGGAGATGTTGGTGAGGTTGGAGATGTCGGGGATGTTGGAGATGTTGGTGAGGTTGGAGATGTAGGTGACGTCGGTGAAGTCTGTGATGTTGGAGACGTCGGTGATGTTGGATTAGTGCCGTGCGAACAGCTGAGGACGCCTTTCATTTGTGATATTAGAGGAAAACTGACGCTCCCATTACAGAAGGATCCATCGAAGTCATCAAAGCTGTATGACCAGACCATGGCGCCGCCATAGCCGTTGTCCACCACGTACTGAAGCTATACATCAAATATAGGTATGGTAAGGACAAGTAATGCATCTTAAAACCCGTGACAACTCAGTGTTTATTTATTTGTATATAAGTTCTTAGTTACCTTTTCGCGAAAACTCTGACTGTCGTCGTAGCCCACCCACTGAGTGAGGCCGTCTTTGGACCCGTAGGCGTAAGGCACCTTCATGTCGGCCATCCAGACTCTCGTCCAACCTTCCCTCTCGATAAGCTGACAGATCTGAAATATGATGCACGAGGCTGTCACCATTTGGAGCATTTCCAAAACTAAGTATCGTGTGTTCGACAATTGGCCCAAGTCTCCAAACAAAGCAGGCTTTGTCAAAAGTGAAAAGGGTTTGAGGTCCTCGTGCTTACCTCAAAGTACCCCAGAATGCCTCTGGATCTGGTGTATGGTCCAGCTGTTCCCGCCCCAGAGAAAGGCGCCCCGATGTTGGTATTGGAGGGGTTTGAAAGGGCGAACGAACGGCCGTATGAAGCCAGCCCCAGGATGAGCTTTTGAGGGTCCGCGCCGCCTGCTCGCCAGTACTTCAAGGCCCAGTCCTGTGGACAAACGATAACAGCAGTCAGGTATGTAACACTGAAACATGGAGGGTAAGGCGACACGCCCACACATGCACTACTGACACATGACAAGCTCAGAGGAAGCAGTGAAACATTCATCTCTTGTCTCTCGTCTTTGTGATGAGGAGTACAGGGTGAATTGTGAATCCTTCTCTCTTTTATACTGAGAGTTTCTGGGTGAATTAACAGGTGACAGAGTTTAAGGTTGTGAACTTACCACAGAAAACTGGGAATTAGGGAACACGTCGCCTGCCTGGGGATAGAGAGGACTATGGTGGCCAACCGCTCGGGGATTGTTCCATGTGCCAGAGAGGTCATACGTCATCACATTGATCAGGTCCACAAGGCTGGAAAGAACATCAGAAGCATTCAGGATACAGTACTCTGAAGGCGCGGTGGTAACACGGAAATCTTCACAGGGAGCAACAGTGTTCATGAATTCACTTAAAGACAGAAAGGATGGCCTACAAACGACAGCAGGGACAGTATAGCTGGCCTACTAATGACTGTAGGAGCAGTATAGTTGATCTACTAATAACAGCAGGGACACAGCAGCAGAGCTGTTAAAGCCGGCGGGAATGATGTAGATGTGTTACCTGGATACAACGGGGATGTTGTAGGATCCGTCGATGTTGTACTTGCCGGCAGAGACAGCGATGATTAACTGCAGTTTGTTCAGGCCTGAAGTTAGAGCTTCTCCGTCAATCTTACTCCTCATTATCTGGAACAATATGCAGATGATTGAATTTAAATTATATTTTTAGGCTTAGGTTGGGGAAGATCAACCTCTTCAATCTTAAAATTGACCCTTTTCATTTCTGAAAGCTTTTATGGAAGACAATCAAAGTGCGTTTTATATGAAACGACGTGTATAAGCAACCTGAAACCTGAACATTTCATGAGCATTTGATTCCAGAAAATGTGTTGTGCTGAACTAAATGTCACAGCCGATGAATGCAGCCCCAAGTCCTCAGATGTTCCTCACTTATGGAAACCATTGCTTAACGACAGTTGCAAACAGGTAAGGAAGGCATGGATTAAGACTGAACGCTATTACCGTCGCCATCCTTTGGTCCATAATCTAAATAGGCAAAGAAGCAAAACAAAGTAGATGCCAGTCTGGGCAACATTTTGAGTGAACAAAATTCATGTATGCCAATGTCCAAGTTATGGATATGGTACAAAGTAAGGGTAACCTAGTATCCACTACCTTGAAATGGAAATGAAATATTAACAGATACTTCAGATATTGCAAGTGAACTAAGGCTTTAACCACCAACATTCCTCCTCGTTTAACCACGGACCAGCAAGAAAACGAAACTACTAATTCGAATTCAGAAAACGAGGAAGAAGTGTTTTCAATTAATGAGCTTCATAAAGCTCATGAACAAGCTCATGCTACTGCTGCAAGAACTGATAACACATAGGATTAATTCATCAAGCACGATCACTCCCATCACTACGTACCACCCACATGCAATGTATCAACCACCTGGCGATGCACCACTCCCATCACGATGTACCACCCATATGCAACGTATCAACCACCTGGCGATGCACCACTCCCATCACGATGTACCACCCATATGCAACGTATCAACCACCTGGTGATGCACCACTCCCATCACGATGTACCACCCATATGCAACGTATCAACCACCTGGTGATGCACCACTCCCATCACGATGTACCACCCACATGCAATGTATCAACCACCTGGTGATGCACCACTCCCATCACGATGTACCACCCATATGCAACGTATCAACCACCTGGTGATGCACCACTCCCATCACGATGTACCACCCATATGCAACGTATCAACCACCTGGTGATGCACCACTCCCATCACGATGTACCACCCATATGCAACGTATCAACCACCTGGTGATGCACCACTCCTATCACGATGTACCACCCATATGCAACGTATCAACCACCTGGCGATGCACCACTCCCATCACTACGTACCACCCACATGCAATGTATCAACCACCTGGCGATGCACCACTCCCATCACTACGTACCACCCACATGCAATGTATCAACCACCTGGCGATGCACCACTCCCATCACGATGTACCACCCACATGCAATGTATCAACCACCTGGCGATGCACCACTCCCATCACTACGTACCACCCACATGCAATGTATCAACCACCTGGCGATGCACCACTCCCATCACTACGTACCACCCACATGCAATGTATCAACCACCTGGCGATGCGCCAATCCCATCACTACGTACCACCCACATGCAATGTATCAACCACCTGGCGATGCGCCACTCCCATCACGATGTACCACCCACATGCAATGTATCAACCACCTGGCGATGCACCACTCCCATCACTACGTACCACCCACATGCAATGTATCAACCACCTGGCGATGCACCAATCCCATCACTACGTACCACCCACATGCAATGTATCAACCACCTGGCGATGCACCACTCCCATCACGACGTACCACCCACATGTAACGTATCAACCACCTGGCGATGCGCCAATCACATCACGATGTACCACCCATATGCATCGTATCAACCACCTGGCGATGCACCACTCCCATCACGATGTACCACTCACATGGAATGTATCAACCACCTGGCGATGCGCCAATCACATCACGATGTACCACCCACATGCAATGTATCAACCACCTGGCGATGCACCACTCCCATCACGACGTACCACCCACATGTAACGTATCAACCACCTGGCGATGCGCCAATCACATCACTACGTACCACCCACATGCAATGTATCAACCACCTGGCGATGCGCCAATCACATCACGATGTACCACTCACATGCAATGTATCAACCACCTGGCGATGCGCCAATCACATCACGATGTACCACCCACATGTAATGTATCAACCACCTGGCGATGCATCACTTCCATCACGACGTACCACCCACATGTAACGTATCACCACCTGGCGATGCACCACTCCCATCACGACGTACCACCCACATGTAACGTATCACCACCGGGCGATGCATCACTTCCATCACGACGTACCACCCACATGCAATGTATCAACCACCTGGCGATGCGCCACTCCCATCACGACGTACCACCCACATGTAACGTATCACCACCTGGCGATGCACCACTTCCATCATGATGTACCACCCACATGCAATGTATCACCACCTGGCGATGCACCACTCCCATCACGACGTACCACCCACTTGTAATGTATCAACCACCTGGCGATGCGCCAATCACATCACGATGTACCACCCACATTCAATGTATCAACCACCTGGCGATGCGTCACTACCATCACGATGTACCACTGGCATGCAATGTGTCAACCACCTGGCGATGCGCCAATCACATCACGATGTACCACCCACATGCAATGTATCAACCACCTGGCGATGCACCACTCCCATCACGATGTACCACCCACATGCAATGTATCACCACCTGGCGATGCACCACTCCCATCACGATGTACCACCCACATGCAATGTATCACCACCTGGCGATGCACCACTCCCATCACGATGTACCACCCACATTCAATGTATCAACCACCTGGCGATGCACCACTCCCATCACGACGTACCACCCACATGTAATGTATCAACCACCTGGTGATGCACCACTCCCATCACGATGTACCACTGGCATGCAATGTATCAACCACCTGGCGATGCACCACTCCCATCACGACGTACCACCCACATGTAATGTATCAACCACCTGGCGATGCGCCAATCACATCACGATGTACCACCCACATGTAATGTATCAACCACCTGGTGATGCACCACTCCCATCACGATGTACCACTGGCATGCAATGTATCAACCACCTGGCGATGCACCACTCCCATCACGACGTACCACCCACATGTAATGTATCAACCACCTGGCGATGCGCCAATCACATCACGATGTACCACCCACATGCAATGTGTCAACCACCTGGCGATGCACCACTCCCATCACGATGTACCACTCACATGCAATGTATCAACCACCTGGCGATGCGTCACTACCATGACGATGTACCATTCACATGCAATGTATCAACCACCTGGCTATGTGCCCCTCCCCTGACGTTGTACCACTCACATGCAATGCATCAACCACCTGGTAATGTACCGCTCCCATCACGACGTAACACCCACATGCAATGTGTCAACCACCTACCAATCACGATGTACCACCCACTTGTAATGTGTCAACCACCTGATGATGTGCCTCTCCAATCACGATGTACCACCCACATGCATTGTATCAACCACATGGCGATGCACCACTCCCATGACGATGTACCACTCACATGCAATGTATCAACCACCTGGCGATGCGCCACTCCAGTCACGATGTACCATTCACATGCAATGTATCAACCACCTGATGATGTGCCTCTCCAATCACGATGTACCGTCCACATGCAATGTATCAACCACCTGGTGATGTGCCTCTCCAATCACGATGTACCGCTCACATGCAATGTATCAACCACCTGGCGATGCGCCACTACCATCACGATGTACCATTCACATGCAATGTATCAACCACCTGGCTATGTGCCCCTCCCCTGACGTTGTACCACTCACATGCAATCTATCAACCACCTGGTAATGTACCGCTCCCATCACGATATACCACCCACATGCAATGTGTCAACCACCTACCAATCACGATGTACCACCCACATGTAATGTATCAACCACCTGATGATGTGCCTCTCCAATCACGATGTACCACCCACATGCAATGTATCAACCACCTGGTGATGCACCACTCCCATCACGATGTACCGTCCACATGAAATGTATCAACCACCTGGTGATGTGCCTCTCCAATCATGATGTACCACTGGCAAGCAATGTGTCAACCACCTGATGATGTGCCTCTCCAATCACAATGTACCACCCACATGTAATGTATCAACCACCTGGCGATGTACCGCTCCCATCACGATGTACCACTCACATGGAATGTATCAACCACCTGGTGATGCACCACTCCTATCACGATGTACCACTGGCATGCAATGTGTCAACCACCTGATGATGTGCCTCTCCAATCACAATGTACCACCCACATGTAATGTATCAACCACCTGGCGATGTACCGCTCCCATCACGATGTACCACTCACATGTAATGTATCAACCACCTGGCGATGTACCGCTCCCATTACGATGTACCACCCACATGCAATGTGTCAACCACCTACCAATCACGATGTACCACCCACATGTAACGAATCAACCACCTAATGATGTGCCTCTCCAATCACGATGTACCACTGACATTAGTTGTTTCAAAGGCGTTTAGAAGTTGGAGGAATCAAACTAAAAGTGCTTTATGGTTCAACTTCTTTATTATACAAGGCCACAACGTTTCGAGACAGATTCTAGTCTCTTCTTCAGGTGAAGTGAGGGTAAAACTAAAGGGTTGTAGTATATATACACATAACAGTAGACTGATTACAATGGGTAGGTAACAAGATATACAGGTTTCTATTAATTGATGTACAGGAAACAACTTATACGAGGTCATCAAGGAGATGCGGCAGTCTCAGCGCTCAACCGATTCAACAACTTGTTAATCAAGAAGACTCGAAATGACATTCCTTACATTCCTTCTGAGATGCCGGGATAACAAACTAGTCCCTAAAGGACTGCAACTGAAAACCTCCCTCCGACGGTCAACACCAGCTATTGTTAAGATCCTGCATGAAGCCAGCAGCAAGATACTGAAACACCAGATAAGCAACCTGAGGCAAGACAGGAGTCACCTTCACCAAGCCATACAGAATGGTAAGTCAACCCTTAAACACCAACTGGAGTCAGACATATATGAGAAGATTCAGATCACGGCCACCTCATCTAAGTCACTTCACGGCAAGATCAGAACCAACTACATCAAGAAATTCCAAGACCTACTCAACCATAATGTCAAAAACAGGAACAAAACACCTAGGAAAGACAGAGATGAATACCTGAACAAAACAGTAATAAACCTGAGCAGCAAACCCTTGACAACCTCACAGATCTCACTCCTATCCAAAGGACTAAGCTATGTGCCGACCAACCCACGTCCCAACCCAGATGTGTACATCAGCGACATAGTGAAAGGACTGCAACAACTGGCCCCTAATGGCAATGTGGACTACCTACGACACCAAATAGCTGACATCATCCGCAAGACTCCAAGCCAACAGAACAACCTGTCCAACAATGAGGGGAAAGCAATACAAGAACTCAGAAAGGACAACGGGATCACCATCACGGCTGCAGACAAAGGGAAAGCCACAGTTATCATGGACACTCCAGAATTCACTCAGCTAGTAGACAAGACCCTGGAAGACTCCACAACTTACAAACCTCTAAAGAAAGACCCTACAGCCAAACAAGAGAGACAGCTAAAGAAAACTCTGAAGACTCTCCATACCAACCGAGAAATCAGTGATTCCATATTCAACCACCTCAATCCCAACAACTCCCAACCGCCATATGCCCGTGCCACCGTCCAAATACATAAGAACCCTGCAAAGACTAGAATCCTTGTGTGCTCTAGTGGATCCGTCTACTACAACACGGCCCAACATCTATCCCGCATCCTAGTCCCACTGGGAAAAACTGGCAGCTCTTTGTGAAAGATTTGGCATCCCTCGTACAGCAACTGAGAAACACCAGTGACACAATAAAGTTAGTCAACTACGACGTGGTAGACCTATTTACCAATATACCCATCAAAGAAGCCATTCACATCCTATCTACTAGACTGGAAACATCTCTACCAGACCTAGACACCAAACTCACGGCCCAAAGCATCGTCGATCTCGTAAGTAAATGCTTCGAGACTTCATATTTCAACTGGAATGGCCAGCTCTACCAACAGATCCATGGATTGCCAATGGGATCCCCTCTATCACCACTACTGACAGAAATATACATGATTGCCTTTGAAGAAACTGGCCTGAAAACTGCACCATTCACCCCAAAGCACTGGTTCCGCAAAGCAGATGATGTCCTAGCCCTCCTGGACGACAACCAAGATCCAGAGGCCCTGCTGCAACACTTGAATTCACAACACCCAAGAATTCAGTTTACAATGGAAGAAGAGACACACCAATAGCTTCCTGGACATTCTTCTCCACCGACGCCAACAATCCATTGCCACCAGTGTTTACCGTAAACCAACACATACGGATCAGTATATTCATCACCAGTCCAACCATCATCCCCAGATCAAGAAAGGCATAGTAACTACCCTGGCGCGAAGAGCAAAAGCGGTCTGCAGCCCAGACAACCTCCACAGCGAATGAAAACACCTGAAATCAACCTTCCAAGACCTTAACGAGTACCCACCCTATCTAGTCAGCATAACCATCACAAAGCCCTGAAAGAAACTCCCAAGTCAACTAAACCAGAACCTTCCCCCATCAGAATTAACATACCATACCATGGCCAGATAAGTCATCGCATCAGCCGTCTCATAAAGAAAACAACAGGAATAGACGTCACCTTCCGTAGCGACACCAACCTGAAAACGCTACTATCAGCTAATGGACGTGGGCCAACAACACCTAAATGCAACAACCCAGCAGGATGCATCTACCAGATCCAATGCAGTTGTAAAGAGACATATATTGGTGAAACTGGTCCACCACTGGCCATCAGGTTAAAAGAACACAAAACATCAGTTCAAAATTTGGATCAGAAGTCTGCTGTACGTGAACACATCATGCACAACCCCAATCACAAGATTGTTTGGGACAACACCAGGACATTAGTTAAGAACGCCAGTGACTTAAAAAAACGGAAGCTCCTAGAAGCCATTGCAATCAAGCGGAACAATCCCTCAATCAACAGAGACGGAGGTGCTTACTTACCCAATGCATGGAACCACCTTATCCTCAGTGACTAATCTTTATCCAAACATCTTTACCTGGAACTCGTTAACCTAATCAACACAAGCCTGCACACCAATCAGTTGAAGCCTGCACATAAGTTGAAGCCTGTACATCTATCAATCGAAGCCTGTACATCAATTAATAGAAACCTGTATATCTTGTTACCCATTGTTATCAGTCTACTGTTATGTGCATATATACTACAACCCTTTAGTTTTACCCTCACTTCACCTGAAGAAGAGACTAGAATCTGTCTCGAAACGTTGTGGCCTTGTATAATAAAGAAGTTGAACCATAAAGCACTTTTAGTTTTTACCACTGGCATGCAATGTATCAACCACCTGTCGATGTGCCACTCCCATCACGGTGTACCGTCCACATGCAATGTGTCAACCACCTGGCGATGCGTCACTTCCCTGACGATGTACCACTGGCATGCAATGTATCAACCACCTACCAATCACGATGCGCCACCCACATGTAAAGTATCAACCACCTGGCGATGCATCACTCTCATCACGATGTAACACCCACATGTAATGCACCACTCACCTGCATCAGTGTTGTAAACCGAGCAGACAACCCGGAGTCAGCTGGAAACTCCCAGTCTATGTCAATACCGTCAAACCCATGTTGCCTCGAGAAAGCGATGGCGCTGTCGACGAATGTGTGGATGTTGTTGTCGCTCGTGACAACTCCGTTAAACTGCCACGACACTCCGAAACCTCCAATAGCTAGGATGACTTTTATGTCCGGGCTAGCTGTCTTTAAGCTCATAATCTCCCCGTACAGCGCTGAAGAACAGAAATCACTCACTCAGTGACGATCCGTGAAGGTCCGGGCTAGAACATTGGTCTTTACCCATGCTGGTCTTAACAGGCGACTGACGGGATCGAGTGGTCAGGCTCGCTGACTTGTTTGACACATGTCATCGGTTCCCAATTACGCAGATCAATGCTCATGCTAATGCTGTTGATCGCTGGATTGTCTGGTCAAGACTCAATTATTTACAGACCGCCGCCACATAGCCACTGAGCGCGGCGTAAAACTAAATACAATCACTCACCAACATTATCCTGTATTTGTGTTGGTCCACCCACGAACACAGACCACTAGTCGCGATATACAAAGATTCGACCACCTGCCCTGCCCCACCCACTGCACCACCATAGCTGATCGCCCCACCCAATGCATCACCAGGCCAGCTATTCTCGAAATGTTCGTAGCCCTGCGAACTTCTGAAGCCCATTCTTAACATATTGGCAACGATCAAAGTTAAGAATTCTTAGAGTTACGAACGCTTCGAGAATAAGGGCCTTGGACTGCCCCTCCCACCCATCTAATCACCAAGGCAGCCCGTCCCACCCACCGCACCACCACCACCACTACTACTACTACTACTACTACTACTACTACTACTACTACTGCTGCTGCTGCTGCTGCTGCTGCTTTTACCACTACTACTAGTAGTAGTACAGAGCTGACCTCAACCTACTTATGTCATTCCATTCGTGTGTTATGACGCTGAAGGTGGAGGTGTCGATCCTGGCGAAGGCGTATATTATGTGGGTGCATAACGTCGGGTCGATGTTAACGGGTTTGAACTTGGCGTTCCCCGTGCGGTACTGAGCCCAGCTGGTGAAGTAGCACAGTCGCTTCAGGTTACAAGTACCTATGACAGGAGAAAACAAGATCGTTACAATTAGAGAATAACGGGAAATAAGCCCGAATTGAACTAATGTTCATGGACATTAGTTTAACTTGAAGATCATATTATCAAGGACACATTCCCCGTAATCACTCGTGCAGAGTTGGTGATTCTATTTATGACAAATAATGTAATATAAAATAAAGAATCACGGAACAAAAACTACATGAAGACAGGACTTGAGACATCAAACAGATAAGTGACGGTGTAGCGTTGAATTTGTTAAATTCAGCGGTTAAAACTTGGGGAATCTAACAGGCCACCATCCCACGAATACATCTAGAAAACGTTATGTGTCACGAAGTCAATAAGCTTGAAGATTAAGCAACATTTTGTTCTGTGGAAGGCGTGTTACAGTTACGCCGTTGGTCCCAGTATAGTACGTCAGTAGAGTACGTCAGTAAAGTACGTCAGTAGTGTACGTCAGTCAAGTACGTCAGTAGAGTACGTCAGTAACATAAGGCAGCAATCCAGTCGGAATTCGAATCATGAGGAATACGCCTCTTTGGGGCAAATGGTCGACTGACAGAGAAGTCATTCGAGATGTTCAAGTGGAATACACCCCCATAAATTAGGCCTGAGAATAGTGTATGTACAGAATGAAGATTTTCGGCATGAAACAAAGACTGTAACGTCATGGCGGCAGTCTGAGGTAGAGGATGAGTGGGCAGAGTTACTAGGGTTTCACAAAACTTTGTTTTGTATGCGTGTCCGTATGGGTAATAACATGATTAAGTCAGCTGAGTAACGTACTATAGGTGTCTGCGTTCTGCATTCGCTGTAGTCAGTACTCCACTATGTCAGGTGTGTGTTTAGACATATCAGCTAAACACAGTTCTATACACAGCATCACAAATCGGTTTTGGTACGTATAATTGTCAGATTTCCACAAATAACATGCACAGACAGGTTAAACATAACACGGGTATGGGCCGGAGAGGAGGAGGAGAGGCGGTCGGACGTTAAATGACGTCACTACACGTACCTGCTGCTAGAGAGAGCGTGGCCCACAAGGTCAGGACAACTTTGTACAACATTCTGTAGACGGCTGAAACTCGATGAATTAACAAAATGTGGGAACATGTGTTATTCTGAAGGGAACATAATTCTGTTAACAATAGGTTAAACCTTGCATTGCAATTTTTGAGTAAAAATGCCTGGACAATCCAGCGTCTTAACGCAAAACCTAAAAATCGCTCTGTAACGGAAATATTTCCAAAAGTACGAAAGTTTTACTTCAGCATTTCTGTGAAATCCAGTATTTTGATAACCCGTAGTAACAGTAGTCAATATATTGTAAAATGTTCATTGTATGGATAGAGAATGATAAATAAAACATTTTAAGTCTTTGAATGTCATTTAGAAGTGAAAATACATAAGAATGAAGATTTTTATGGATATCAACTTCTTTATGAGAGAACACAACGTTTCGGAGTTAATGCTTACTCCTTCATCAGGTGATTGAGAAAGGGATACAGAGGTGTATTTATATGTACAGGTAAAACAATAACAAAGTAACAAGTGGAATGAGTTAACGAAAGCTAGTATAAACAAGCACTGATAGGAAGCCGATAGTTAAGATAACAATGATGGAAGCCAATGGTAATGCATTACAGTTGATTGGATATGTTTACATAACATGATTGGGGATAAGGATGGAAGCCAATGGTGATACATTACGCATGGTAGGATGATGTACATAACACACGATAGGGGGTGAGCATGTTTACATGAGGGTTGGTGATGTACAAACACAAGTATGTACTCGGGTAGATAGGCTATACATGAATTACATAGATAGAATGTACACAGGTAGATGAGATTAATTTATCAATAAGTCCCAGGCACTTGGTAGGTACACTCCTTGGTCGCGGTTGATGGCTGGTTTCTGTCTCCGGATCTCGATGGCCTCTTGCCTCTTGCAGTACATACTTGTGTTTGTACATCACCAACCCTCATGTAAACATGCTCACCCCCTATCGTGTGTTATGTACATCATCCTATCATGCGTACTGTAATGCATTACCATTGGCTTCCATCATTGTTATCTTAACTATCGGCTTCCTATCAGTGCTTGTTTATACTAGCTTTCGTTAACTCATTCCACTTGTTACTTTGTTATTGTTTTACCTGTACATATAAATACACCTCTGTATCCCTTTCTCAATCACCTGATGAAGGAGTAAGCATTAACTCCGAAACGTTGTGTTCTCTCATAAAGAAGTTGATATCCATAAAAATCTTCATTCTTATAAAACATTTTATTTTAAAAAGAATTTTGCACTTATTGACGTTTGAACTAAATAGGCCTTGTTGAGCATTGCACACAACAGACTCGAATTCACATTCTGAGACATATGACTAGCCTATAAACAGCGTCATGAGATTAGGTATGGCAGTAACTAGATCATACCGTATCGGGCACAAGAAGGTATACACTCGAAATTTGTACTTGACAAAAGTAAATATTTACCTATATAGAACCTTATTTGGGTTTCTGTGATACCAGAAAATAGTACGACAGCATCGGAAACAAATCATGTATGTATCATTTACACAACCTGAATCTATTCGTCGAGAACAATGAGCTCAAACCACATTTCATTTCCCTGACGTAGTTCCAACTGATGCCAACTAAATGTGCACGAACAGATATCACAGTCATAAGAAGGTTTTGGTTATTGCATAGAACGACGACTGCAGATTACTCACTTGATAACAGTGTATGAATATACACGTCGCTGTATGAAGTAATCAAGAAGAATAATGTTATATTTCGTTAATGACTCACCAACTTGTCGAATGCCGTTTTAACAATTCCTGGTGTCAATGGACAATGTAGCACTAAACTCACAGGCGCAGCACCGTGGGTATCCAGTTGCTCATTTCATTTTGCTTATATACCCGAATACACTGATCTACCCGAGGCATACACCCTTATCTCTCGCAGGGTATATAGCTGGTCCACTTCTCCCCCGGGGCAGTTGGTCATCCCCCGGACCCATCCCCGAGGATGTTAGACTGACCACACACGGCAGTTGAGGTGCTTGTTATCTACTTGCGATCATTGAGTTGTCACATGTTACAGCATGTATATCATGCCCTGCCCCGTCACAAACAATGCAAACAGGAGATAACACATCAGTAACTTCTCATGACAATGACAGACACATGTCCTACCTTATCACTCACATTAATGTGTAATCTTTTATAAAGTTCATGCTGTTAATAGATTTGTTTTATCTTTCTTATCTTTCATTTTCACCTGCAGTTTCAGTTGACTGAAGTCAAAGTGATTGATCGTAATTCACAACTATTCTAGATGCCATAGGTGTGGCAGTGTTGTGTGCACGTATGTAGTTTTCATGGTTGCATTCCTAATCCTGCAAAGTAGTAGTTTATTAACTTGTATACCTTAATTACTTAGTTCCATCTTAGGCATCATTTGCCTACCTTGCCATATATATATACATTATATAACCACTTTATATATATATATGTGTGTGTGTGTGTGTATGTGTGTGTATCTGAGAGTATATATATATATATATATATATCAATGTATTTACAGCGTGTTGAGTTATATGATGGACTGAAGAGGAGAAAATGATATTCATCTTTCATTTCCTTTAAATTACAAATTGTACATAATGAATGAATGAATGAGTGAATGAGTGACTGTGCATGCGTGCTTGCGTGCGTTTCTTTATCTAAAACAGAAAGATTTTCAGGGAAATCTTGATCCGAAGATTCCTTTTCAACGTACATTGCAGAAAAGTAGTCAAACCATTTCTCAGTACTAATATTACACACAGTGCGGGGAGTATCCCGAAGCTTCTTAAAACTACGCCAAACGTGCGTTAAATCCTTGTTTAGCATATCGTTCAGAGACTGTGAGATTTTATGCATGTAATCATTCTGTTTCTTTCTTATCATAGATTTATATCTGTTTGTTGTGGCTCTATATGATGTAAAATTTTCTCTCGACTTGTTACTACGTAGTCTGCGTAATGCCTGACTCTCCTCCCGCCTACCCCGCCTGCAATCCCCATCAAACCATTTCCCTCTAAGTCGCCTGCCAGAACTACCTCTGCTGAACTCAACCTGGAAACATTTTGCCGCTTTGTTTATAGTACTTGAGAATAAGTCTATAGATTCCTTTGTGTTTTCTGCATATTTGATTGCACTGGTACTGTCATCTGAACCCAAGTTCGTTACAAATATTTCTTTCTTATCAATATCCCAGACGTGCTTGTTGAATGTTGAACTACTTTCATCCTTGCATACATTTGCATTATAGACACATAATTAAGGTAAGTGGCTTGATTCTGATCTATTCACAACATTAAAATGAAGTACCCGGTCACTCACATCTAAACATATCAGACAGTAATCTATCAGACTCGCACCCGTATTGCCGAAGAAGGTCATTGTGCCTACATGTGTATCATTTCTATGGCGATCATTAACAATATGTAAGCCAAACACGGAGTAGAGGTCTATTAATCATTTACCGAATGTGTTAACATACATATCCTCGCTTTCTCTGATAGCAACTGTTTTGACAACGTCAACATCTCTCCTTAAACTTACATCAAAATCAGGAATACTTTCCTGTAGATCGCCCGATCTTGCATTAAAATCACCACCAATGAATATAACTGGATCAGATGTCAAACAATCTAGCTGTTCTACAATTAGATGCTCTAGCTGTATGACTCCATTACGCTCAGCCGCATTGTCATAATATTTAGACCCGTGAAGGTCCCGGGGTAGAATAGGCCTTTAGCAACCCATACTTGCCATAAAAGGCGACTCAGCTTGTCGTAAGAGGCGACTTAGGGGATCGGGTGGTCATTTGATCGGTTCCCAATTGCGCAGATCGATGCTCATGTTGTTGATCACTGGATTGTCTGGTCCAGACTCGATTATTTACAGACCGCCGCCATATAGCTGCAATATTGCTGAGTGCGGCGTAAAACTAAACTCACTCACTCATAATATTTAGAATATTGGGTGGGGTGGGGTATATACACACAACCACATAGGATATCATTTCCATGGTCAAATATTTCATGATTAAATTTAAGGAATATACCAGTGTGTGACATATTTAGAAGTGTTACAAATCTATCAATGTAGTTTCTAACTAAAACCGCAATGCCACCTGCATACCGGCCTTTCTGGTTGCCTGATGACAGTTTATCAGCATTCTTACAATATATAGAGAAATCTGCAAAATATGTTGATAAGTCAAATCGGTACCGATGAAGCCATGTTTCTGTTAGTCCTATTACATCATAAGATTTCACATAATCCATAAAGTCATTGTCCTCAAGTTTGTTCAGAAGACCTTCAATGTTCCAAAATCCAAAAGTTAAGTAAGGGATTTTACGCCTCTTTATTGTGACCCGGCCACATTCCTATTTACGAGTTTTGTCTCTACCCGTAGAGTTGCTTCTAGTCCCTCTCTGATTCCGTCTGTGTGCCCTCAGTATAGTACGTGAAGATGAAGCTTCTGGTTCCGACTCGTCTGTACTCACGTTAAACCTGGCGCCCAGGGGATCCTCGTCATCTATTTCCGTAATGCCATAGAATATAATATTGTCCCGTCTGCTCTGTGCTTCGAGTTTGTCGAGGTCATCCTCTAGTGGTGATGCCGATTCCATATCATCCTCTCTCTGCCTCACTCTGGTCTCTATGTCCCCATGATGGGCTGACAGAGATATGATGTCTAGTTTCATGATGTTTTGTTCCTCTGTAAGTCTTTTAACGTCATCATGAATAGACTGCACATCTCTCCGCAAGTCTGTTATTTCTTTCTTAACATCCTTCACTTCCTTCATGACATCCTCTAGTGTTACAGGACCCGAATTACTCTCGACATCTCCTGCTAACAACAACATCCGTTTGTTTATGTTTACACCGTTGTCAGGTATCAGGTTACAGATATCGGTCACTGTTACACCTGTCATGCCGCACGTGGGTTTCATGAGTGGATATGCAGAGCTATATTTTGTGCAAAATGTGTTCTCGCCTCTATAGACAACATCCATAGCTTTCTGTTTGCACACAATTGTACTTACATAGAATGCTTCCAAAATTGTAATGAAGAACACGCCGCAGATCACTAGCCTGTAAACAAGCTCCATCGAAGATGTCCACGTCGTTTCCGGCGTGTATGTCTCCATCGTGTCGATTTGTTTATGTCCTCGTGAATGTTTAAAGCACCCAATTCTGTTTCTCCATACCCCAATAGAGACTCCCATTGCTGTAATGAGGTGAAATCAAAGTTTGGAGGACTACACAATCACTCAAATTCAGATTATCTCATTTTCAGTGGCCGTGTCCTGGACATGTATTTCCATTACATGATCAGGTAACGCTAAGCAATGCTGGGTCCGGAAAGTCCTTGAATGAGTGACCGTGTTGTGAGCTTGACTTCCGAAGGTTTCTATGACTTCAGTGCTGACCGACAAGGAAGTACATATAATGCACGTGGTCCTACCTCAGGAAAGTGAGTTTGTTCAAAATTGCCTCTGTTCACAAAGCAGAAAATGGATACTGCTTGACAAGTATTAGATGAGCCAGCGCAGTAAATACGCTTGTGACAACAGGCGGGGCAAGTAATCTGGTCGAATACACTTGGTTGCTACAGGTAGATTGACGATTAAGCATATGCAATACATGCTGACCGTGGCGTGAAATTAATACTGCTACTGTTTAACACGTGTGATTAGGTCAGCAAGACAACACCACGACACGAGTCAGTTTTCGATTGTTTGCAGATTTCAATTAGATTAACATGTCCAAGTTAAGGAAACATGGGCAAATTGTTCCTTCTCAGGCAAGGGAGTTATCCTACTATGTTATCATTTACATGGAAAAGACATGTGCATCGACAGCAGACGCTATTTCAAGAAGTAGCCTTGCTACTGGTCATTCCAAGGCAACTTTACGCTTTAAAACGGAAGGTGATAGGGAGGCGAGTAAGCCTACTTTGATTAGTCCCACCAAGTTGCGCAAACCCAAAACTTTCAAGCACAAACTTGATGATTTTGACCGTTGTGCAGTCCGTCAATTTTTACATGGAGTACAAAAGCAACTTCCTACTCTAGACATCATATATGATATGACAAGAAGCCAACTTCACTGCAAGGGTTCACAGGAAAGTTTTCGAAAAATTCTGAAAGACATGGGGTTTAGGTGGCGAAAAACGCAGTCTAATCGTAAGGTTTTAATGGAACGAAAAAGCGTTTGCAATACTTGAGTACAATAGAAAAATACCGCGATGAAAATGGTGCAATCATCTATATTAATGAAACATGGCTGCATGCACACCACATTGTCTAAACAACTTAATGGTGAGGTTGTAATAAATGGGGTTCAGCCTCCGTCTGGCACCGGACCTTGGCTTATTGTGATTCATGCAGGGTCTGAAAATGGTTTTGTACCAACTGCTTTAATTGTATTGATTTAAAGCTCAAATCAGCAGATTATCATGACGAGATGAATTTTGATACTTTTTCCAAATGGCTGCAGGAAAACTTCATCCAAAACATTCCATCATGCACCCTTCATTGTTATGGATAATCCGCCATACCACAGCAAGCAAGTGGACAAGTGTCCAACAACGGATAGCAAAAAAGATGATATAAAAGCTTGATTACAAAGGCACAATATTGCATTTGATGCTGAAATGTTCAAAGCCGAATTGCTGTTTCTGCCGATTCTGCAATATATTGGGTCATCTAGAGTTAGCTCCCTTTGAATTATCTGCCGTTGATTTCCGTAGCAACAATATGTGCTCAGCTTTTATGTCACATCTAACAGGTGGAAATGGCTTTATACGTGGCTCCAAAAGTGCCAAAATACACACTCTACCAAATACTTTGTTTGGTGCGTTTTAGTTATTTCATATGTGACGCTTTGGAGAAATAGGGGGACTAAAGTGGACCAATCCTTTAAGCAAAGCAAGATTTAAGGAAGCCAACCTCTTGTTGTGAATAACGGAGTGTATGCTTGGTCCTTCATCAACGTCATGTAGGAGCAAGCGTACTCTCCCAAGCATCGTGCTATTCACCAAAAAAGAAAGAAATTGACTTCCATAAATCCTGATTTTCTTTCCTACATTCCACTTCAGAGATTTCACCAATATTGTATTTGGACTTATTACTATAGACTCTGGTTCTGGGTGACTATTGTTTGTTTTATGATGGGGCAAATGTCATAGTGTTATCATAAAGGCAAAAGTCTTGTACATTTTATACACTATGATGACACCGTAGTTAAGGATCTTGTTATTGGATGTCACATGAGATAATATAAATAAAGCTCAAGAAGTTGACCGAAATCACGTTATTTTTTTTATTTTGCAATTGTTCATGTCAGCATATGTGTACATTGGAGATGAATGTGCATGAATCTCTGAAATACAGTCACAAAAGTTACCTACGTATAGTTTTGCACTGAAGAAAAAACAATGATCACGTAATTCATATTATACTATTACCTTTACCATTATGTTCTCAAAACTCTGTTTGCAATACAGTGCTTAGAGTAATCATTCTACACTAAGGCTGTATATCCCTTTATTTTTCGGTAAGCCATTAGCGCTACGATGATCGTAACTCCGATTCTTTAACATAGAATTAAGGTAGTGGTAGCGCTACGATCGCTTTGAGAAACGGGTCCAGATTACTTGCCCCGGCTGCTTGTCACAACCGCGTGCACTGCGCTAGCTCATTTAATACTTGTCAAGCAGTAGTATGATATAACAATCAAAACACGATTCGCACGAGGAAATTAAACTTTTCAATATTGAGACGACCACCTGTTTCCCTCTTGTTTCAAATGAAATGTTCTGGAGGACGTTCCCATATATGCAAAACGGGGGTCATCAGTCAGGTTGTGGCTCATCTAATACTTGTCAAGCAGTAGCTAAGGTTACCCGGGGTAATAATAATCAGATTGTTTGGACGCTTCGAGCATTGTGCATGGACCAAAGCGCACGATAAATGAACTCTCATTTTCATAGTCATTATTACACTGTAGGTGACTGTGACACATTTGGTGTAGCCTGGCTAAGTTAGGGCCAATCCGTATGTCTTGGTTGGCTGTTTAACGCCGAACTCAGCAATATTCCAGCTATGTGACGGCGGCCAAGAATATTTTTTCTCTCAATAACAGATTGTTGTCAAATGACAAGTTCATTGTTGTTGCTAGATATATTTCAAACATGACTGCCTCTGGCCTTCCTATATTAGGTGACTCAGGAGCAAGTCTCGTGATTTATATTTAGGTCTCTTTACTTAGATGTAAGTCTCGTGATTTAGATCTACGCCTCTTTACACAGGTCTCGTGAATTAGGTTTAGGTCTCGTGATTTGGGTTTAGGTCTCGTTACTCAGCTTTAGGTCTCGTTACTCAGGTGTAGGTCTCGTGATTTAGGTTTAGGTCTCGTTACCTAGGTGTAGGTCTCGTTACTCAGGTGCAGGTCTCGTGATTTAGGTTTAGGTCTCGTTACTCAGGTGCAGGTCTCGTGAATTAGGTTTAGGTCTCGTTACTCAGGTGTAGGTCTCGTGATTTAGGTTTAGGTCTCGTTACTCAGGTGTAGGTCTCGTGATTTAGGTTTAGGTCTCGTTACCTAGGTGTAGGTCTCGTGATTTAGGTCTAGGTCTCATTACTCAGGTGCAGGTCTCGTGATTTAGGTTTAGGTCTCGTTACTCAGGTGCAGGTCTCGTGAATTAGGTTTAGGTCCTGTTACTCAGGTGTAGGTCTCGTTACTCAGCTTTAGGTCTCGTTACTCAGGTGTAGGTCTCGTGATTTAGGTTTAGGTCTCGTTACTCAGGTGCAGGTCTCGTGATTTAGGTTTAGGTCTCGTTACTCAGGTGCAGGTCTCGTGAATTAGGTTTAGGTCTCGTTACTCAGGTGTAGGTCTCGTGATTTAGGTTTAGGTCTCGTTACCTAGGTGTAGGTCTCGTTACCTAGGTGTAGGTCTCGTGATTTAGGTTTAGGTCTCGTTACCTAGGTGTAGGTCTCGTTACCTAGGTTTAGGTCTCGTTACCTAGGTGTAGGTCTCGTTACCTAGGTTTAGGTCTCGTTACTCAGGTTTAGGTCTCGTGATTTAGGTTTAGGTCTCGTTACTCAGGTGTAGGTCTCGTGAATTAGGTTTAGGTCTCGTTACTCAGGTGCAGGTCTCGTGAATTAGGTTTAGGTCTCGTTACTCTGGTGCTGGTCTCGTTACTCAGCTTTAGGTCTCGTTACTCAGGTGTAGGTCTCGTGATTTAGGTTTAGGTCTCGTTACTCAGGTGCAGGTCTCGTTACTCAGGTGCAGGTCTCGTGATTTAGGTTTAGGTCTCGTTACTCAGCTTTAGGTCTCGTTACTCAGGTGTAGGTCTCGTGATTTAGGTTTAGGTCTCGTTACTCAGGTGCAGGTCTCGTTACTCAGCTTTAGGTCTCGTTACTCAGGTGCAGGTCTCGTGAATTAGGTTTAGGTCTCGTTACCTGGGTGCAGGTCTCGTGATTTAGGTCTAGGTCTCGTTACGCAGGTGTAGGTCTCGTGAATTAGGTTTAGGTCTCTTAAGAATCGCGCTGGAAGAAAATATGATATAAGCACACGGGAACAAGTATTATCACACTTCATGTGAAATTCTGTAAGAAACATTGCAAAAATAAAGAATGGATCTCTCAGTGTCTATTCCTGAAGGCCTCGCTTATCTACCTAGGGTGTCTATTCCTCGCCCACCTACCTCCAGATCGTCTGTTTCACTGGTTAACGAATGACACGCGCAGAGGTTTGAGGTTGTTGGAGGCATGGATACGTAATTTTGTTGACAGTCTAGCTATCACATGTCCATGAAACACTCTGTTACGGCAAATAAAGGTGCACTGTACAGTAGCTCAGTGCAATTTTTTAATGCAAATAGGGATGACTGAAATCAAGGTTGCCGGAGAGGTAACTGACCATCGAAAGATTTGCTTCCTTGAAAAAGCATGGATAGTTGAGGGTGTTCTTGTTTTTCTCCCATATATTCTGCCCTACTTCCATGGTGACAGGAATGTGAATGTATACCACTTCCACACAGAGGTAAATGGTGGGATGAGTATACGAACAGCTATGTGAAGCTGCACTTCAAAACGTCTAGTGTTCTGACGTTACGTGTGAACACGGTGTGAAGCTGCACTTCAAAACGTCTAGTGTTCTGACGTTACGTGTGAACACGATGTGAAGCTGCACCTCAAAACGCATAGTGTTCTGACGTTACGTGTGAACACGGTGTGAAGCTGCACCTCAAAACGTCTGGTGTTCTGACGTTACGTGTGAACACGGTGTGAAGCTGCACCTCAAAACGTCTGGTGTTCTGACGTTACGTGTGAACACGGTGTGAAGCTATCCCTTTGCGATCATGAGCTCGATATATCTATTCACAGCATGATGATCATGCGTACTGCTGTAGTCATACAAACACGCCTGGAGGTTACAAAGACACGAAAAATAGACTAGCTCATATTTTCAATATTCATTAATTCCTGGCACACATTCATGCATTATACTACCATAGCCAATCAACAATGTACATTTACAAATAACATTCTCACCAAGACACAAGATTAGGAGCGACTGTGCGTTTGTAATGTAAAATGTTAATGTAAATGTCACTGGTCACGAGGAATGAGATCCCGGGCAACAAACAGTCCAACAGGACGACGACAGCCAATCAAGCAAGGCACCCTAGGAAAGAGTCTTAGTGTCCGACTGGTGTTTAGAAACTTGTCTTTGCTTTTCGTATCATCGCAGACAATTCAAGGAAACCTTTGAAGTGTATTACACGAGATTCATGTACTATGTCGGCAACATATGTATATGGAATTGATAATGACGGTGGTGCATGGTCAGGGCTCAGGTCACAAAACAGCTGAAGATAATCAACAATGGGTGACGGTCAGCTTGACACCTGAGTGATTCTGTCCCACAACGAAGCACAGGTGATACATGTGGTCTCACCTGAGGCAAGTGAATCTATTCCAACATGCCTTTGTTCACCTAGCAGGAAATGCGTACCCGGCGGGATACTTCATATGACTATAACCTCCTAGCGCCACCCTGGCGGCTTGGGCTATCAGGGGTAATAATGAGCCATTATTATCCCTGATGGGTAACAAGATAGTTTTTAACTTCCCTACCGTCATCCCAACAGCACGTGCAGTTCGTAAACGATACTTAGCCAAAGCATATTGAGGCCTACCCCTTTCACCTTCGTTTTTATAAAAGTTAAATACTTTTACTTTATTCGGGTTTCCCAAAGTAATCGACACATCATCAGTGTTGGTCTGTCGATTTTATGTCGCTGTGCAAAATTCGGTTTTGTTGCAATTGTTAGATTTTGTGTTAGTGAGCAATTCATCGGTCTCAAATAGCATCCACCGGACTGTACTTTCTGGCATCTCTGTTACAAGGTGGCTAAGCATGACATCAACAACGAGTCAATCATTCCACTCAACTAAACACACAAAGAACACGTGACGTCAACATTCATGGGCTTCATAAACTGAGATTATCAAACAAGAACGCGATTATGTTTTCCCCTGTAAATCCAGGATGTTAAACACAGTTTTTGGGAATCTTAAATACAAGCGATTATAACACACGTATGCACCATATATATACAGAACAGTGTAATAATTACTGGTTAATTGTGAAGATATATTTCTTAAGCGTAAATATGATGTGCATACTCGTTAAACCACGCCGTGCTTGCGTGAGTTGTGCTGTGATTAGAGTAGCCTGCTGAGACAGCAGGACTAGCACGGCCATCATATGCAGGTTGTTGAGGACACGATTATGTTGTCACATCAGAGTCTGGGGCCAGCTGGATTTACACTATGTCGTCAGATGCGTCTATATGAGCTCGCTTTAGTACTGGAATAAATACATTACGTCAATCAGTCCAAGAAGTGAATACACTTTCTGATGATAGAACCTGTGTCTACTGGTCTGGGAATGTGTCGTCTGCTCTGTAAAAATCGTAGACCTCGTTAAACACAGGTGATTGAAACTGAGAGTATCCGCGGTATACGGTGTAGGGCGACCTGTTGTAGTCGTGGACGGTGGAGATCTTGTCCATGGCGGAGTGTCTCTCCCTCTCCACCCGGCGTCGTGAACGTCTGGGGGGAAAACACACAATTCTAGCGTGATTTCAGTAAATACTGGATTGTGATTGGTTAATCGAAGTCATGAGGTATATAATCACGTTATATACCTCTGATTTTCCAACACATCGTGTATTTGTTTAAAATCTGAATAACGCGGTTAGGGTAGAATGGAGATAAACGTATTGTGTTGGAAAGTCAGACGTGTATAATGAAATTATAATAGCTCTAAATTTTGTATTTAAATCATATTTAGAGCTATTATAATTTCGGTATACATCTCTGATTTTCCAACACAGTATGTTTAGCTCCTTAGTATAGACATCGACACCGAGAACTGCAGCTATTGTATTTTCAATCCTCACAGGAGGCAGACAGTTTGAATAAGCTCCCGACTAAAGTTAGAAACTTCCTATATTTGGTATAAATCAACACTGTTGCACAGTGGGCCATGATGTGAAAGAGCCCCGGCATGTTCAATTCAGTGACGTGTGTCATGAAAATGTCATGTGAAATGGGCACACTGGACATTTGAGATTATCACATAACGTGTGTCACTGTCAAAACAGGCCATGGTTAAGAACATGGCCGGCCTAAATGCCTATGTTAATCTGAATCTGAATCAGAATTCTAACGATTCTGATCGTTATTTTGGTGTCACACATTTGCTTTTGACCATATGCTCAGATACGTCGACCACTACTGTACTGTTGTCAAGGATATTCAATAACAACCAAGCCCGTGGGTATGGTTACACTCCAGGTAATCCCATTAATTTGTAAATTGCCGATAGCAATAGCATGCTAGGTGAATGTGATAGCACTCCTTTTGAACATACTTGACATTTTTCGACAACCTTATTTCAATATTCCAAGGTTTGTGGCTTCTGAAAATGTGTTTAGTAATTCCAATTTTCCCAAGTTATAGAATAACGTATTTTCCTTTGGTTCACCAAAGTGGCATTAGTGTCCGATCACGGGTGAACTACACAAAAAATCATGTTTTTGACAGATGACGGACGAACTGCTGCAATGCGCCACAGATTGTGATAGTGGATGTACATGGAGGATCCATCTGACATCTAGCCTCGTGGATGATTAGGTAGCTTTTAAAACTAACGTGTTGAAGTATTAGGAAGTGAAATATTTCCACAGACAGTAACTACTACCGATGACAACCTACCTATCACAGTAATATCCCATTGCAAGGCCGCCGAGCAGCAGGACAGACAACCTACCTATGGCAGGAAGCAGTCTATAGCAAGGCCGGCGGGCAGCAGGACAGACAACCTACCTATGGCAGGAAGTAGTCTATAGCAAGGCCGGCGGGCAGCAGGACTGACAACCTACCTATGGCAGGAAGTAGTCTATAGCAAGGCCGGCGGGCAGCAGGACTGACAACCTACCTATGGCAGGAAGTAGTCTATAGCAAGGCCGGCGGGCAGCAGGACAGACAACCTACCTATGGCAGGAAGTAGTCTATAGCAAGGCCGGCGGGCAGCAGGACAGACAACCTACCAATGGCAGGAAGTAGTCTATAGCAAGGCCGCCGGGCAGCAGAACACACAACCTACCTGTAGCAGTAGTAGCCTATAGCAAGGCCGCC
Organism: Haliotis asinina; assembly: GCF_037392515.1. NCBI lineage: Eukaryota > Metazoa > Mollusca > Gastropoda > Lepetellida > Haliotidae > Haliotis > Haliotis asinina. The sequence goes on along the minus strand of NC_090284.1, from coordinate 77,493,564 downwards.
GAGCAGCAGGACAAAGATCCCCACACAGACACCAGTGATGACATCAGGCAGTTGTGATTCAACAGCTGTTAGAAGGTTAGTCATAAAGAGCTGAATGATACCAAATATTTGAACAGGTATACGCGTTCCCCAAATATGTCGCATAGTTTATATACATATTGCCACATTCGTAATTCAAAGTCGGGTTCTAGTTTGAAGTCAAACAATGTGGGCACTCAGTACATACTATCGGTTAAACAAACGGAAAATGAAAATATAATATACTTGGTCATCATTGAATTGACTCAAGTTTAAAGGTAAAACATGGAGCTAAGCCAGAAGCCATGAAGATGTCATGTTCTATACCAAGAATAAAAAGTTAAGTGCCAGCCTATTTCAAAACTAAGATGTGAAACTGTGGAAATGTTAGGCTGAACTAATTGGGAAGATCAATCCATATTTAGAGACGGTTCATCTGGTAACTGTTTTAGGAATGTAATGATCATTTGTATTCAAAATTAAAGGAAATATTGTTTCAGATATGATAACACTGCTTTTTAATTCAAAATAACTATTCCTGTTGTGCTTATCCAAGACTACTGAAGTTAAGCTTTACGTGTTAAAAATGACAATCATGTGACCATACAACACTCATTTCTTATTTTCACTTTTCAAAAGAAGGTAACCTTTTCGAGGAAAACAAAACGCATGTTTTCCAAAAGCGCATGCATCCTGTTGAAATTAAATTGTAATTTTCACTATGGTTTTGTTTATAAACTAAAAGAACTAAACCAAACTATGATATCACTTTTTTCTTAAAGATTTCCTATGTGTCCACCTATATGGTTGCAAAACATACTGGGTGGCGCTTAACGTTTTACTCACGGTATATAAAGTATTCAAGGCACTGTGTTTTATGTGTAGTGTGTTCTACAGTTACTCACATCGCCGGACAGTACACGTGTCACCGGTGTAGTATTCACTGCAGTCACAGGTCACTGATCCATCTGTTTCATCCCTGCAGATGCCGTTGTTTTTACAATATCCTGTCTCAAGTTTACACTTGGCTGCAAAGTCAAGAATATTTGAAAGACTATGTTTTGTGTTTGTGTCCCGAAACTGATCATACACAGTCATTGACAATCGAGGTTCTTTCATCAGAGTTTAATCCCACTAAATATTCTTATTGTTTGATAAGCTTTCTAGAAGTTGGAAACTAATAGTGAACAACTATGTAATTGAACTTCGTCTGATATATATATTCTGATATATATATTTGGAAGTATGACCTAAATATATAAGATATCTTTATCTGTTCCAGACATGAAGGTCGGTCGTCTTGAGAGACCTGTCACCATATGTTTCTGTCCTAATCCCAGGAAGCTTCAAAACACACTGGTTCAAAATATCACCCTGGCTTTTTCCTGAAGGCAACAAAAAAGCTAGTCAAGCGATTGACCCTATCAATCAACTGTCCAGGACCGAATGCTTGTGATGCAATATCTTTGTTGGGAGTGTCAACGCGTGTCCTGATGGTCATCGGCTTGTGGTGATCGGGGAATTAGCTCAGTATTAGGTGACTGGAGACAAATGAATACGTTGGTGAAGACGAAGGCATAGTCTAGTTGTTCAAACTTGTTTAGTTGGTTTCACAAGACATGACAAACAAATATACATGAATGAGGTGAGCGGACTTCCAGCTCAACCCCAGGGCCTTTCCTGCGAGCGGCATAATCCTGCTCGCGGTCGTCCCTACAAAGACAGTCGGAATGCCGGCCTCCACACTCACATCTCACCTCTCACGTCTAGATGTGAGCATACATATATACACAGTTTTTAACAACAATGGACAAGCAACGATTCAACAATGGACAGCTAGAGAAACAATAGTACTTCCTTCTACAGTTGTTGTGATGACAGACACAGCCAAGGGGGATGACCAATAAAGGCCATAAATGTCATTTACAGTAATTAATGGAAGTGACAAAGAGGAACAAGGTAGCTGACAAAACAATGTACTCTTCGGTAGTGATAAAGATCAAGATTGTACATTGAATAATAATAACTAAATATCATATAGCCTGGCCACATAGTTTTTGGTCTGTAGAAATATTTGGACATGGCTGTCCTGAAGTAGACACTGTAACTGGAGTATGGAGAAAAAGAGGGCTGCACTTCGAGGAACACGTTTGCTTTATATACTACGTTTGTATATACTCTGAAGTAGGTAGATATAATACCATTCTGCCAGTCATATGTAGTTGTAAACCCAAGCATCTACATACGCGCTAGCTATCAGATTTGGACTGGTGTTGTTCACGTTTTTGAACACACATCACAAGCTAAGAGAAGTGCTAAGAGAGGTACGTAACTTTCACACACTGAAATATCACGAAAATACACAAAAAGGTGGTACTGAAATCTCCGTATTTACTCAGTGTTTTTGGATTTTTTTCATCATTAACTATATATTTTCAGTCATTTTCAAACTATACATTGGTAAAGGGAGAAAAAAACATCTACTCAAATACGCAGATTTAGATTCAATACCCGTCTTCACGACTTGTATTTTGTTATTGTGTTCTTACTCTCGTCCTGTCATTCGAAGGGAGTGCAAGTTCTAGCTTAGAACCAGAATACAACTCGTCTGGAAGCTCACCCTAACATCTGTAAATTATGTGTAGAACATTTCAAATACAGTGGCTCTAGTACTTTTACCACGGTTTCGTCACACAGTCGACCTACGCTTTGCCTCCGTCAACGAGATCGACACCTGTCAGCTATGTTATTTGTCTTTCGTTATGATACTCTGCTTCCTATTGTCTATAGACAGTGAAGACATCATACCATCTTCCAGTATGACAAGCGCACGTTGCAGTTTCTGACGTGACAGACGCCGCATGTCAAAAATTCACCACACACAACTTTCAGTCATAATTTATCACTGACATTTACAGAAGCACACTCGCACATTTCGCTGTCAATTACCAATATGCACGTGAACATAATGAAAACCGTTCGTGCGAAAGTGATCTGATTGCTCGAAATTCATAACACGTTGTAAATTGAACAATTATTTCTAAACCCATAAACAATAAAATGCTCTCACCCAAGACGGAATATCACTTATTTGTTTGAAGAGTAATAAGGATGTACTCACACAAACAGTCAGTAACATTGACGCTGTGGGTGCTGAGGGTGGAAAGTGCACCAGTACACGTCTTGCAAGATGTCTGTCCTGTCTGGTCCTGATACTCCCCGATACCACAGCCTCGACAGGTGCCCGTGGAACTGTCGTGACGTGTACCTGCTGGACAAGGCTCTGTAACAACCATAGATAATACAACGGCATTAAACGTCAACGCCAGGCAACGATCACTTAGCACACATGGACTTATGCTATTGGCGCGAAGTGTCCTTCAGCTGCACGCTGATGAGATGTCGCTGCAATATACTTTATCCATGGCAGTGATTCATTGTGACGAGGGGATCCGAAGTTTTAAGTTCATGAGCCTTTTGTATCATGTTAGCGACATATTCATGTCAGAAGTTTAATAGATCACTTACCGCAAACGTCGGACGCATTCACAAAGCCAGCAGCACATGATATTTTGGCAGCAGAGATGGACGCGTAGGTGACGCCGAGTTTAGTCTACAATACATGCATATTGATAAGAACAACAACACGTCTCATAAACATTATAATGATATTGCCACTAACGTACAGTCTGTAGATCTGCAACTATGTTCAGTGTGTCTAGAGGCAGATCTACAGACTACAGAATGTACTCCTCAGATCTACAACAAAGATAGTGTGTCCAGATGCTGTAAGGTACAGTCTGTACATCTACAACTTAGGATCGCGTGTCGACATATACATAACTAAGGGTGGCGTGTCGACATGCACACTACTAAGGATGGCGACATGCACTAAAAGTCTTTGGATCTGGAAGGTATACCTACATACACTACATCACAGGGTGCAAGCGCTGTCCATGTGAAATGTGCAGAGATGCCCCAAGAGCAAGTCAAATTCGTCGATGGACAGGGAAAGACGAACGCGTGGCGCAAGAGTAAAGGTAAGTTCTTCTTCGCATTTTCATTATCTTGCAAGAATGTCAGGTTTTGGCAGATGGGTGTAAAAATTTACAGATCTTTCTGTAAGGCTAAATAGAAAAGTGAAATGTTTCTCGGGCATCGGCGCGTCACATTTTTTAGTGTGCGTAACAATGTTTTATTGCCATTTAAAAAAATAATTTTGACTTGCCCGCGTCCCGATCACCCATTTGTCCACTATAAGAATGAGTGTCTGTACGAACGTGGCTGAATCTACAACTCATTAACACGTGCTAAACTTTCCGAGCTGTATTTCTGAAAAACAACAACATAAAAATGTGTTCCTCCCTCGTAACTCGTTTTCTATCAAAATTAAAAAGTCCTACCGCCCTCGTCACTATAAAGACGTGTGTTGTGAAGAACAATGTTTTGTTCATGATTGTTGTAATTTCTAAATAATATACTGACCGTTGAAGTCAAGCTAGCCCAGAATTTTCAGAAGTGTCATTTTCGCTGCTAACGCTTTATGATGACACACATTTTGGTGGATATCTATACTTCAAAGGCACTACATAATCATTAATGACAAACTCCAGTCACTATGTGTAGTTTTAATCTGCATTACGTTCCTCTGGGACAACTCCACATTTCGCGTGGACAGTGCTTCCATCATGAGAGACAGCGTTGTTGTGTTTGGGCGAATGTTTTCAGACATTAAACATATTAGAAACCTATCATGAACCAATTAATTTCTAACAACGGAAAGACTTTTGCGCGTCAGTATCGATGGCTGCGTTATAACCATTACTAGAAAGTTCATTGCTGGAACAGCGTGTCTAGATGTAGGAACACTGGCCTACATCTGCTGCTGCCAGAACAGAGGTGAGTACTGAGGTAGCCTTGTCGGTTGTGCAACAACGTTTCCCTGGTTATATGTCCATGTGATATTCAATGGGGGGGGGGCAGTGCTGTGCTATATCAGCTTCAGCCTGATCAGCATCTCAGGTGACACTGAGAATAAAATAGAATGTTCTGGTTCTTTTTTGGGTATATAAGGTGAGCCAGTCATTGCCTCTCATTACATCCCAGTCGAAAGAAGACCAGCATTGTGTGTGCTGATGAGATCCTGCCAGGCCTAGTTACAAGTAGGTTTGAGTTGAGTTGAGTTGACAATGGGTTTTACGTCACATCGGCATTATTGTTATTAGCTGGTTTCAAAAACATACATTTCACTACTATCTTTAAAAATAGAAAATCTCATAGCATCAAATACAAAAGCAACCATTTCGTTATTCTCTTTACAAAACTACAATTTATGATGTAGGTCAACATTCGTCAGGTAATTTACGATAAGATGACCGCTCACACGAGAAAACAGATCTTTCAGATTTCTCGCAGCATAATTAGAGTTCCTTGCGGCTGAAAAGTCCACACAGTCAAGCAAAATAGTTGGTATAACCAACTGTTGGCTTCAGTTCAAATGTTACTGAGAAGGGAATACAACCATCATTGTCTTTTTTTCTACAAGCACTGCTGTTGTAGTACACGCCTTTAATTGTGTACAGCCACATTGATACCTTTGGATTTTAAAACAAGGTTGTTTTGTTATTTGTTTGGCACATAGTTTGCTTTACGGACTGAGTCCTAGTTGATCTGCTTAGTTTCACATTAGGAATCGACACGTAACTCACTGGACTAGTTTGTCGCTGATACTACTGGAACGCCGAGCTGAGATGTACTCACCAGTGCCGGGGTGTTATCTGTTAGAGCCTGCACCAGCAGAGATTCTGGACTTCTACTAACAGTCTGGTTCTTATCAGAGAGTTTCTCCCTGTCAAAAGAGCAAGGAGTGAGAACAACAAAGACAATGGAATATTACCATGTAGAACTCTGGGCAATATATGAAAGTGAACTTTATTCTCGACATAATATTCAGTTGTAGGGAATGTGTACCTACAGGAGATTATTGTCGACGTCATATTAAGCAGTGGGAATGTGTACCTACAGGAGATTATTGTCGACGTCATATTAAGCCGTGGGAATGTGTATCGACAGGAGATTATTGTCGACGTCACATTAAGCCGTGGGAATGTGTATCTACAGGAGATTATTGTCGACGTCACATTATGCTGTTGGGAATGTGTACTTACGGGAGATTTGCAGCCGTGACTTGAGCAGTGACCTTCTGCCCTGTTTGTCGCTTCCTGCGGGTCCCAGTGCAACCAGCCGTGATGCTGACTCTTATGTTACTGCAGGAACTGTCCTCGCAGAAGCCCGGGAATTCATCGTTTCGTGCGCGAAGTAAGACATCAATCTGAGCCAGGATTGTTGCTTGTATGAGCATGAAGTTCCTGCAGTCATTTACTTCGAATATGACGTCCACCGTCACGGTCACCCGGGTGGGAGCGGGGGTGGTACCTGCAGCACAACAATGAAATAATCGTGAAAGACAAAATAGAACGATAGAATGTGACATGTACTGCATGCAGTGTTGTATAAATACTGCCGGAATCCACGGGCGATGTCCAGTGTTATGTCTAAACAGGCAAACATATACTAGCATGCACATGTAAGGCACACGCTTCGTACAGTATCTGAAAATGTGTGGATTTTATGTTCACATTCTGCAAAGGACTCGATTACCTAGGGGTGTGACAGGACGATGACGTGACAACTTTCGTTGACACGACAAGACTTTCACAATGCACACATTGGCAAGTTATGGGAGTGTATGACGGTGCTAACTTCAACATTCACCACACTGTGGGCAAGAACGTGGCCATCGGTGACTTAAAGCATGGTCTGGAAGAGTAAATGGGTGAGTTTAGTTTTACGTCGCACCCAGCAGTATTCCAGCTGTATGGTGGTGTCTGTAAATGATCGAGTCTGGACCAGACAAAACTCAGAACAATATAGGCATCGATCTATGCAATCAGTATACGATGTAGATGTGAAAGACTGCGGAAGATCAATGAACGTGACGACCGAGTCCTTCGCGCAATCCCATGTTCAATGCTAAGTTGTAGAGACAATGGAGGGCGAACGTCCGACCACTACCACCCGCAGAAACTTCCGTACTTTACCTACGGTCATTAACGCGTATGGAGACGTGGTAACGTGGTAAATTCTGAGGAGATGACCCATGCATTTGAACGCTTAATAACAACTCAGTGACGGTGTGCTGTTGTGTTTCGTCTGACTGGACCTCGCAATTATCAACACTTAAAATAAAGTAATGATTCCTAGAAAACTACCTCTAACATTTGATTGTCTTTTTTCGTGAAGCTTCTTTCTTAATCTACAGTTTGAATAAAAGTTTCAATAATTGCTGTCTTACTTTCTTCGTGGTCCATTTGATGCTACACGCTGCGCTCATCTCCCCTGGTAGAAGCACGGGAAACCTTAGAATGTTTCTTTTGGTACCGTTATGGAAGATAGTCTGGAATTACTTGGGGGAATGAGCATAATAACAGGTTTTAGGAGCAGTGCTATAGATAATTATTATTATTGTTCTTACGATTACTTCCTTCAAACATGGTGGGCCCAAATTGCACCCGACGTGGTAAGTGTTGTAACAACACTTAAACATCCTTCCTGTTGCTCAATTTTTTAAAATCATGCACTGTTTAAGTCATTTCCAATTCATAGTATTTCTGGTGACGTCTAGTCGCAGGCGATACCCATCCTTCGAGAGTGGTCGGGATGATGTCCATTATCGCTGACTATAACCAAGGACCGTACACTGGAGTTCATACCAAAACCTGAGTCATTAACCTATTCAGATAATATCCTACTTTTCAGGTTCTTTCTCGAGCAAAAGTGCAAATAGACATCACAAACAACTCTCATTCCACTGAATTCCGATTTCGTCTTTCATAAGAAAGTGGTATTTACAAGTGAATTTTACCTTTAAATTTAATTAATACCGTATTTCTTCATTTTATGTCGAGGTTTAGACAGCATACCTAAAATAGGAAATCACAGACAGCCCGTGTTTGATGAGGACGTAAAATGATTCACAATGCATCTGTTAGTGTAGTGTAGTTATGTAAGGCACAATGAGATTGATACAATATTAGTTCCAAACGTTTCTAGCGGCAGAGCCTCGTTTTGATATTTCCACGACAGAGCATGCTGTACAAAGTGTTTGTAAGGATTTGAAGGACCGTAGTGTTGCAATACATGGGTGTTTAGACGCATCAAATCATACTGATTAATATCTATGTATAACGGAAGTACGGAAGCGTATTAGGGCCACGGTGAAACATTCTTGGTGTCACTATCTCCTACGTAGGAGATTATGAGACTAAAACATTTTTTTTCACCGTGGCCCTAATACGCTTCCGTAATGTATCCTGTTAAATGAATTAGTCTAAAACATCTGGGCTGATTATCGCACTTCGTTGCACAATAAGACGAGGCCCAGTAAGTAGGAAACGAGACTTTTCATTAATCAATGTTTTCACTTGAAAATCTTGGGGCATAGATACGCATTCTGCCAATCCCATGTTAAGTCCTCCAAATTGTCTTTTGAGCCGTGATAAGAAGTGCATCCATATAAGATGAAGCACGTGCTCTGACGAGGAGTTGAGATTTCTACAGATTCAAGAGGAATTTTTGACAGAGTCCTGATATACAACTACTTGTGCATTTCCTTTTTCTAAAGCAGCAAGAGATAGTGGCTTTCAGGTCTAACATCGGGAATAATATACACAAGGTGTATGAAGAAACTCTCAACAATGGTGATTTTGAGGTGATTACAGTTTAGAGGAAACTCCACAACTGGGGATGCTGACATTAATCTGCAATCTTATTTGGGAACCTTCAGATCTACCAATGTTACAAATAGATGAAGACAGCCAAACCGTAAAAACATTCAAGTGTCTTTCAGACACCAAGTGAGGTTCCACGTCTGGTGGACCAAGAGGATCAACGGCAACATAAATCCTTGGACTGGGACCCCCCAAAATTTACGTCACTAGCTAATCGTGATGACTCAGAAACATGATTCAGGGAACAGGTAATCAAGAATTATTGAAGCATACTGTGGACTACATAAAGACAGGGTTGCACATTGTGAACTAGAAACAGACATGGTAGTATATTGTGACCTACAAACATCAACAGTGTAGAATAGTGTGTCCTAGAAACAGTGTTGAATGCATTGACCTACAAACATCAACAGTGTAGCATGTTGTGATCTAGAAACAAACAGTGAAGGATATTGTGAAGTAGAGGCAGGCGGTGTAGAATATTGTGAACTAAATACAGTGTGGGGTATTGCGAAGCAGGTCTGGAGAGTGTAGCATATTGTGAATTAGAAATAGCAGTGTAGAATGTTTTGACCTAGAAAAATCAACAGTGGAGGTAACTATTTCCACATCCACTGCAGCAGTGACTCACCTGGGTATGGTATGCATGTTTTAGAGCCTGGAGCTACTGTGGTCGTACCAGGAGGGCAGAAGTAGCAGAAGTCACTTTTGCGGGGATCCCTGATCTGCCCGATAGAACAGTTGTCACAACTGTCGTGGACTGGATTGTAGTTGGTGCCCTCCAGACAGACCCCTGCGGATTCAACATTTGCTCACTCACAATTTAATGGGGACAAATCCACCTTCTCGTGAATACTACTTTTATTGGCATTATTTGCTTGGGACCAATAAATGCATGCTATTGATATTGCTAAAATGGTATGAAGAAATGGTTTTATTGGAGACATCTTTCGGTTGTAGAAAGATGTAGAAAGACAGTGAGACATAGTTATGTGGACAATAGTAAAGATTTAGTTTTCTAATTTCTATAATCTCTCCTGGTATATATTTCAATAAACTGCCTTTGTACTTTGCATACACCTGTGTAGATTATCACCGAGCAGGAAATGGTCAAGTCAAGAATACGTGTCAGACGTCTGACATACCATGTTTCCTGAGGGACTGAGGCTTTTCACGAAACGTGCTTGATAACTTATGGTTTGGTGCTAATAAGCGTCACTTCAACTGTGAATTATTGTTTTATACTTTCAAGTATGGATCTGGCATGATCTCCATCACATGCTACATCATGATCATATCGTGGGACTGGAGAATCCAGCACCATCGGCCGTCCATAGTCATCATCCCCAGCCATCATAGAGTCTCGGAATGTATGCTATCTCCTAATATCTTAACTTGTTATTGAGCTGTGAATTTGTGAGACACATCTATCCTTCGACTGATGGCTGTACTCTTTGGTGGACAATATGTGCCTTTAAACATATGTCCTGTTTGACAAAAGCTTATGTGATACACAGTGAAACGTAGTTTGTCTTGTCATTACAAGAAACCCAAAGTTATAGCCATTATATAAGCATCTCAGTAAAGTGGTCCATCCTTACGGATACACTGGTTATTTTCGGTGGCGCTTGTGACCGACAGGAATGTGGTTCTGCCTTCATCACACTTTATACAAGATGTTTTCCCCGCTAACGACTGGTAGAAGCCTCTGCCACAAGGCTGGCAACCGTTGTCTTGGGTCCTGCGGTAACCAGGCTCACATTCAACTGAAACAGATACAGGGTATGTCTCACCGCATTTCAGTAGGTATGAGAACAGTGACAATGAAGATATTCAGATATCTTAATACACTGATACTGACAGTTATCTGAATGATATTGACAGAAGGCATACTTCCGGGTTTCTACGTCAGTGACGATTGGGTAAATATACTCGTAAGTGCGTCGGGCATGTCAGTCACCACCTGGGCAGAATATTTTACAGAAAGAAGAAATCAAACGGATGAATGTATATTTCTAAAAGGATGTTAAGGGCCATCCAATGAATTTCGTTCATGTTACAACACCTACTCTTCATCACGTAAGGTAGTATAATTACAGGAAACAATAACCATGCAGAGTAGTGGTGTGCAGAGTAGTGGTGTGGTTCGGTATGGAGACTAATGTTGTAGTATACTATGCGAGGTGATGGTGTGGTGAACAGACTAGTGGTTAAATATGGAGACTTATGTTGTAGTATACTATGCAGGGTCATAGGGTGGCATACAGATTAATTTTGCGGTATGGAAAGTAAAAGTGTGGTGCGGTTTCCAGAGTAATGGTGCGGTATGCTGAGTAATGGTGCGCTATGCAGTGTAATGATGCGGTATCCAGAGTAACGGTGCGGTATGCTGAGTAATGGTGTGGTATGCAGAGTAATGGTGCGGTATGGAGAATAATGGTGTGGAATGCAGAGTAATGGTGCGGTATGCAGAATAATGGTGTAGTATGCTGAGTAATAGTGTGGTATGCAGAGTAATGGTGTGGTATGCAGGGTAATGGTGCGGTATGCTGAGTAATGGTGTGGTATGCTGAGTAATGGTGTGGTATGCAGTGTAATGGTGTGGTATGCTGAGTAATGGTGCAGTATGCTGTGTAATGGTGTGGTATGCTGAGTAATGGTGTGGTATGCAGAGTAATGGTGCGATATGCTGAGTAATGGTGTGGTATCCTGAGTAATGGTGCGGCATCCTGAGTAATGGTGCGGTATGGAGAGTAATGGTACGGTATGCAGAGTAATGGTGCGGTATGCTGAGTAATGGTGCGGCATCCTGAGTAATGGTGCGGTATGGAGAGTAATGATGTGCTATGCAGAATAATAGTGTGGTATGCTGTGCAATGGTGTGGTATGCTGAGTAATGGTGCGGTATGCAGAGTAATGGTGCGATATGCTGAGTAATGGTGTGGTATCCTGAGTAATGGTGCGGCATCCTGAGTAATGGTGCGGTATGCAGAGTAATGGTGCGGTATGCAGAGTAATGGTGCGGTATGCTGAGTAATGGTGCGGCATCCTGAGTAATGGTGCGGTATGGAGAGTAATGATGTGCTATGCAGAATAATAGTGTGGTATGCGGAGTAATGGTGCGGTATGCTGAGTAATGGTGTGGTATGGAGAGTAACGGTGCGGTATGGAGAGTAATGGTGTGGTATGCAGAGTAATGGTGCGGTATGCTGAGTAATGGTGCGGTGTGCTGGGTAATGGTGTGGTATGCTGAGTAATGGTGCGGTATGCTGAGTAATGGTGCGGTATGCTGAGCAATGTTGTCATGCGCAGAGTAATGATGCGGGATGCAGAGTAATTGTGTGGTATGCAGTGTAATTGTGTGGTATGCATAGTAATGATGCGGTGTGCTGAGTAATGGTGCGGTATGCTGAGTAATGGTGCGGTATGCTGAGCAATGGTGTGGTATGCAGAGTAACGGTGCGGATGCAGAGTAATTGTGGGGTATGCAGAGTAATGGTGTGGTATGCAGAGTAATGGTGCGGTATGCTGAGTAATGGTGTGGTATGCAGAGTAATGGTGCGGTTTGCTTAGTAATGATGCGGTATGCTTAGTAATGGTGCGGTATGCTGAGTAATGGTTCCATAGACAGAATGTGATGTTTCTGATAAAACTGCTACTTATCCTGAAACATGCTATATCTCCCTTTCGCTTTCGTAATCACTTTGTTCCCAAGAACAGCAAAGAATCACCCCTAAGCCACTTAACTGGATTCTCTGACTGTTAGATCAAAAAGGCGTCTAATCAATTGCGTCTTTAGGACATAAATCTTGTAGATTTCGTGGATTTTAGATAACAAAACGTTGAGGGCTACTAGTTTAGCTAGAACGATCCACATTACCATTACCGAAACTGCGCCGACTTACCTAGTGGACAGTGGAACATGGACTTTCTCTCAGTCTGGCATCAACAAGTCAATGTGATAAGGGCGGGTTTTATCGTCTAGCTGGAATCGTGAGTTGCGTTACTACAAAGGGTCTGGACTGGTGGATACCGAGTACCTCTGTAGCGACATCACGAAGACAACGGTTGGCGAACAATGAACCAAAGTCAGCCTTCCATGATGGACGGTAAAGAGTAATTTTAATGGAGGGCGAGTTTCGAGGCTAATGTTCCAATTTCGTGTGCTTTGGAGGCTCTGGACGGATCGTCCCAGCTGCTTTGCAGGTTCATATCTTCGTCCGTAGTCAAGGACATGTATCTCGAACAACATCCGAGCACCTGCACCTAGGGCGAGGAAGAACAGCGTCCCCTGAGTTAAGTCAAACTTCAAGCTTGAATGACCTCAACAGAGCGACGAGTTCAGGTACTTTGGTGAGCCTGAAGTCCGAACTGATGGTGAGTACGGAGCTGTTCGCTACGGCATATTTAAAGAGTGTAGATCCCTTCAGGTGTCTAGCATCATCCACATGACACACATGCTCTCCTACTTGTGAAGCTTTCACGGCCGAAAACCCCTGGCTTGCAACAAACTAGTAACACCTGGTGTAGGTGTAGCTGAAGCCCTCGCGGATTGACATGAGGCTGTCTTGTGTGTCTAGGGTGGATCCGCAGATTCGGAGACGCTGCGTTGGTTCTCCCAGAAGCTGTATTAGATCTGAAAGCCAGGTTCTCACTGGACAGTGAGGCGTGACCAAAATCAGTCGTAGGACTTTGGTCTGTGCGATTTTGTGTAGAATTAGTGGAAGCAGGAACGGTGACAGGAACGCGTACGAGCTCAGTCTCTCAAATAGAGAGTCAAGAACCCAGTGACATGAAGGTAGCAAACTGGTATCTGAAACGTGATATATGAGGGCATGGCTTTGTCCTTCGGTCAGCAGGTGGAAGGTTTCCAGTTGTAACATCAACTCTGTGAGTGGTGGTCGGAGAGGCCTGGATAAGGCATTCGCCAAGACGTTCTTTGTCCCTGGAATGTGACGGGCCTTCATCTTGAGATTGTTGTCGATTGCTCGGGGGAAAAGCTGGAACATCGGCTCCAGTAGAGGCGCTCATCTCATTCAGCCTTGTAAGAAGGCTGCTGTTGAGTTGTGGATCGTAAAGAACTGATTCCTCGTCAGATGTACCCAGTATTGAACTGCCTCGATGACAGCCTTCAATTCCGGCTGGTTTAAGCGTATAGCCCGTTCTTAAGGAGACCACGTTCCTGATGTGACCTCTTTATTGCAACATCCTTGTTAAGATGCGTCCACGAAGAGATGAAGACTGCAAAACTGGCTCTTGCAAATAGGTTCCGCTGCAGACATTCAGCTTATCTGTCCACAAACGTAGATAAGACGTCAGGCCCTGAGGGATGGAAACCTACAGACTGTCGTGATGAGGACTGAGGAAAAATTGCAGCAGTCGTAACTGCAGTCGTCCTCGGCGCGTGTTGACGTGAGCAGACCCAGTAGACACTGCCACGCTCTTATCGACAGTGGTGCGATGAGAGAATACACGCCAGGATGCTTGACCGCCGATCTTCTGGAATGGTGACGCGGTCTGGAACGGAATGAGAAGGAACTGCAGATTCTGTGATGGCTGTAGTTCCGACTTCAGATGGTTGACTAGCTAGCTCATTTGCGTCAGTAGACGGATGTCTGGCTAGATAATCGTTTTATATGATCAGATGTCGCAGTTGAGATAAATGCAGCAGCTTGAGCATGTTTAGTTTCAGAAAGAAGTCTAAGCTGAAATGCTTCATATTGAGGATGAAGTGGATCTTCTCTTTGGAGTTCTTTGAGTTCTTCTTTGGTACCAGACTGTGTTGATCCACGATCTGTGCGGCGTTCTTTGGGGGTTCTTTGAGGCGATGGCCTCAGTCAACTTGATGGGGTATCTGTGTACCTGCTGGTTGCCAGTGAAAACTTGCATCACCTTGAGCTTTTATCTTGCAACCTTCGTGCAGCACTAAAACAACTTACTCATCCTCTAGTAGTCTCCAGTTCTCCAAGTAGTAGATAGATCTTCCACGGTTGATAATTGCACAGGAACAGCTGGGTGTGATGGTATGACCAGAAGTTGACGGAAACGCGACCTCGGCCAGAGTGAGCTCTGGCGTTGTTGGATGAGTGACGAAAACCTTGAGATCTTCCACTTCAGGATAACGGATACCTCTTGTTCTTGACCTTCTATATCACTGCAAACGTGGACAGGAACTGGTTTCAAAGAATAGTCTGCCTGTACGTTGTTCATAGTCTGCACGGACTTGATCGGCATCATGTCCTTACCTTCCTGGGCCACGTCTCTGGATATCTGTCGGGTGCTGTTATAACGGTAAGGGTATTTTTCAGGCCATTATCATTTGCAGAAGCCCGTGGTCTTTCATTAAGTGCTAGATGAAGGAGGGCAGTTGAAATGACAGAGGGCTTCTGCAAATGATAATATGCGAAAGATAGCCTTACCGTTATTATAGCTAAAATGAATAGAATTTTTTTTAATGAGGATAAAAACAGCGGCATCAGTTTAGAATTATTTACTGCCAACAACAAAACGACGGAGGTCACTGACACACATTTTACAAATATAGACACGTCATAGAACAACACAGACAACGATACCATTGAGAGCGACGACATTCGACCTTGACTTTTGCTCATACTACCAGACGCCATTGTTTTCCGTGACCAACAATGTTAGACTTCAAGTCGATATTTTCATAGCTGTATGTTGTCATTTATGGTATGGTTGGCACAGGCAGGAAAGTGCATAATGGCACAGGCACATGTGACGAATGTGAGCCAGATATAGGGTCAATATTGAACCCAAGCCGTAGGTGATTGAACTTCAACAGCTGAGCTATTTATGACGTCACCTAACAACGGGCTTGATAATGGTCCGTCGTCAAGCATTTTGCGGGCATTATCAAGTTACAGTGGACGGCTCATTCCTGATAACGTTCGGTCGTTTTAATGTAATTTTTATCCATTTTAGCTATAACATCAAATAATGTAAGTGCAGTCCAGGGTTTGCATAGCAGAGGCTTCGTGTAGAGTTTCGACCATGTAGATACTGCTAGAAGACCTTGGTGACATAACAGGGTGATACCTGCCGAGGTAATTGCGAGGTGATCCGAGATACACTCTTGGTCCTTCCTCTGAGAGACAAGTACTGACAAAACAGTGGAGACTGCAAGGCGCTGATCGTGGCGTCGTTGATGGCCTGGGACCTCGCAAGTCTGAAGTACGACCTCCTTTTAGTCGAGTTGGCCAATTTCTTGTCGTCGACTCTATGGTTGCGTGATTTTGAGTTGCTGAGTTCTGAGTAATCCTCATATAACTCCGGAACCGTGGGGAATGGTTCCACGTCGTGAAACGGGAAGTATCTTGTGCTGAACGATGGGATATGTTGTCCTTGGGACCTCGTTAACCTCTCGAAGGTTGTCTTCCAAGTCTCAAGGTCATAATCTTTGATGCAATACGTCTCTGACGAGTTGGAGTCACAGTGCATCAAAGATATCGGCAAGCCACCTTCAACCCAGAATACTTTCTCAGTATAGATGGCTGGGCCCACATCTTTCATAGCCTCATTGTCCAAAACTGGAGCTATGTCTGGATAGAGTCCGCGAAGGATGCCATTGATGTAGACTGGCTGAGGGGGTGTCGTCCTATTTTTATCGGACTTAGGTAGCAGGCACTGACGACCTCGACTGTCTAGTGGAGCGGGATGCTCCTAATAGGAGTCTTCCCTTTAAAGACAGGCTGAGTTGATATCTCTGCAAGAGATGTTTTCGGGAAGAAAGGGATTCAAGTTTCCGTGTAACCCTCGAAAGGGAAAGGGAGCATGAGTGAGTGTACATACCACCTAAAATACACCTGTGAATAAATACGCACGTCCTTGTTGTTTTATTTTAACGCCACATTCACATATGTCAGTTGTCGAGAACATTGTATCTTCAAACAATAATGATAACGTTCCATGTACCTAGTGAACAGTTGCTTTCATCAGTTGATCCAGTCAAGGTCGTCGTATTGCCGGTCGGGCACTGGCGACACTGCTGGGTGGTTCCTGCTGTGGGCAGGTAGGTGCCTAGGGGACACGGGATGCACAAGTGTGACGTCACATTCAAGTACTGTCCTGCTGCACAGGTAGCTGGAAGGATATCACAGTGGGTTAGAGAGAGAGTAATGATTCTAACAAAGGTTTGGCAAGTTGTAGAAGGAATGGTTTTAACCAAGCGCAGTTTCTGAGTCGCATGATCACAAGCTTTTTCATGTTGAGTCGGGAAAATTAAGGCAAGGTACAAGATGAAGTACATACGTAGACAATCTGTGGTTTTACTGGAACCCGTGGAGAGGGTGGTGAATCCTGTTTCACACTTAGAACACTGTGTCTGTCCTGTGTTATTCTGGTATTCCCCCACTGCACATTTCTGACAGGCGTTGTCCGCAGTTCTGTACTCTCCCGCAGGACAAAGTTCTGAAATAAAACACGAATAGGTCATGTGCCACGCTCACCTGCAAATGTATAAGTCATGTGCCACTCTCTCCAACATTACTGACCCATGAAGATTCCGGGGTAGAATAGGTCTTCAGTAACCCATGCCTACCATAAAAGGCGACTATGCTTGTCGTAAGAGGCGGCTAACGGGATCGTGTGGTCACTCGCTGACTTGGTTGCCACATGTCATTTATTCCCAGTTGTGCAGATCGATCCTCATGTTGTTGATCACTGGATTGTCTGGTCTAGATGTGATTATTTACAGACCGCTGCCATATAGCTGGAATATTGCTGAGTGCGGCATAAAACTACACTCACTCACACTCACTCCACCATTACTGAAGTACACCAACAGCAGGTGTAAGTCTCACTGCAAAATATTTGTTACACTTTCGGTCTCACGCCACTAAATGTAGTGAAATGTAGACACTTCGATAACCGATTCCTTTTTGAAAGATTCGTCCTTACTCAGGCTGCAGGCAGCAGAGGCAGTTGAACCTTCTCCTTGTGTGGTCATGCCGGCATCACACTTGGTGCAGTTCTGCGTCCCCACGGCGCCTTTGTAGTACCCTGTAGGGCACGGTGTACATGTGGCGGTCTGGTGGGCAAAGTATCCGGGCTCACAGTTCACTGAATTGACAGAATAAACAGAACTTGCTATGGGATGTGTCAAGTTAATGGTAATTGTAAACCAAAAGTTACTGTGTTCTGTAATCTGATTGGTTGAAAAACATGATTAAATGTGATTGTAATCATTGTTTCTGAGGACCCGTTTCTGATAAAATGTAGTACATATAGTATTTTTCATGACACTGTTTTCAACAATACGTAGTTGTATTATGTACTGCGGCTTTTTTTGTCGGAATAGCAGTGATGTGAGAGTTAGCAGAGACAGCTGGGTGGGGGTGGGGTATCATACAAGGGACACATCTCAAATCAAATCACTATCCAAGTCCATTATTTTCGGCATGGATTTTCAGTCTTGGCATTTGTCGACCATTAGCACTATCCATCCCAGTTTTATAACGCCACTCTGTTGAGTGCAGCAAATGTCACAACTGTGCTGGAGTTTGTATGGAACTAGCGAATCGGTTAATTTCATGATGCAGCCTCTAAAAACTGCATTTGGTAAAACGGTTGGACCCTGGATTCCTAGCATATCGTTTTCTGAGTTTGAATTTGCATCTGCTAATGTAACAGACGAAATGGTAATTACAGACACAAGGAAATGGTAATCAGACATAAGGAAATGGTAATCACAGATTAAGGCATAACAAAATGGTAATCACAAATACAGGGAAATGGTAATTACAACATAAAGTATATTGTACACAAAATTGGAAGTAACTGGAAGTACCTGTGACCTAGCGCAAATAAAACAACAGCTTTTTCAGAGTATTCTAAGGCATGAGCAGGACCAAGTAACTAGGACAAAGCTTGCAGGGAACAGATAGATGTCAACATACGAATTCTGACCTTGCTGATAGACATCAACTTCACCGATGAAACTGAAATCTAGGTCTTTTTCACAGACTGACTGTTCATTGTTCACTTAAACTGTGGTGTATATATGCGATCGTTGTTAACTTAGACTGTGGTGCATACTTAGGTTTAATGTTCACTAGGACTATGGTGCATACTTAGGTTCAATGTTCACTAGGAGTGTGGTGAATACTTAGGTTCAGTGTTCACTTAACTGTTCACTAGGACTATAGTGTATATGCACCTTCATTGTTCACTAGACTCTGGTGTATGCGTAGGTTCAATGGTCACATAAACTGCGGTGTCTACCTGCGTTCATTGGTCACTTAGACTGTGCTGTATACATGTAGTCATTGGCCACTTAGACTGTGGTGTATACATGCAGTCATTGGTCACTTAGACTGTGGTGTATACATGCAGTCATTGTTCACTTAGAGAGTGGTTTATACGTACGTTCATCACAGCCGGATGCCTCTTGTGTATAGGTGCCAAACGTGGTATAGTTCTTGGAACATGGTGTGCAGGGCGTGTTGCCTCTGTTGTCCTTGTAGTACCCTTTCTGACATACATAGCATGTCTTCTCAGTCAAATTATAACCAACCCCTCGGTCACAGAACGCTGAAACAGAAGGGTGAAAATGTGACAACAGTAACCTTCAATGTGAATTCCCCAACAATGTACTTGTCGTCAAAAACGTTATCGTGGTTGTTGTTGATTGAATGACCTACTTACTGACGTTGCATAATGTTCTAGCCACTGGTGACGTCACGTTGCCCTCACACTGTGTGCAGACGGAGAACCCAGACTGGTTTTTGAAGGTGTCTTCGGGACAAAGGTCGCAATCGCCACTACTTCCCTGCTTTCCAGGACCACAGTAAACTGTAAAGACAAAGTAAAGTTGATTCTTAACGTATGCAAAAATACCAAATCTGGTATTTAGAAGGTGTGTAAAGTAATCGTTGACCCCAGCCATACATCTATAACAATAATGACAGTGACGGAGTAAACTGGGCTATCAATTCTAGCTGAACACACTACCGGGTTTGCACCGCCAAACCATTCCACAAGTCTACTCAGACGGAGCCACATATACCAATATAGACTACAGTGGTTAGCACCGCCAAACCATTCCACAAGTCTACACAGACGGATATCCACATACCAATATAGACTACAGTGGTTAGCACCGCCAAACCATTCCACAAGCCTACACAGACGGAATCCCACATACCAGTATAAACTACAGTGGTTAGCACCGCCAAACCATTCCAAAAGCCTACACAGACGGATATCCACATACAAATATAAACTACAGTGGTTAGCACCGCCAAACCATTCCACAAGCCTACACAGACGGATACCCACATACCAATATAGACTACAGTGGTTAGCACCGCCAAACCATTCCACAAGTCTACACAGACGGATACCCACATACCAATATAGATTACAGTGGTTGGCACCACCAATCCATTCCACAAGCCTACACAGACGGATACCCACATACCAATATAGACTATGTACAGTGGTTAGCACCGTCAATACATTCCACAAGTCTACACAGACGGATACCCACATACCAATATAAACTACAGTGGTTAGCACCACCAAACCATTCCACAAGTCTACACAGACGGAACCACATATACCAATATAGGCTACAGTGGTTAGCACCGCCAATCCATTCCACAAGTCTACTCAGACGGAGCCACATATACCAATATAGACTACAGTGGTTAGCACCGCCAAACCATTCCACAAACCTACACAGACGGATACCCACATACCAATATAGACTACAGTGGTTAGCACCGCCAATCCATTCCACAAGTCTACTCAGACGGAATCAGACATACCAATATAGACTACAGTGGTTAGCACCACCAAACCATTCCACAAGCCTACACAGACGGATACCCACATACCAATATAGACTACAGTGGTTAGCACCGCCAAACCATTCCACAAGCCTACACAGACGGATACCCACATACCAATATAGATTACAGTGGTTGGCACCACCAATCCATTCCACAAGCCTACACAGACGGATACCCACATACCAATATAGACTATGTACAGTGGTTAGCACCGTCAATACATTCCACAAGTCTACACAGACGGATACCCACATACCAATATAAACTACAGTGGTTAGCACCACCAAACCATTCCACAAGTCTACACAGACGGAACCACATATACCAATATAGGCTACAGTGGTTAGCACCGCCAATCCATTCCACAAGTCTACTCAGACGGAGCCACATATACCAATATAGACTACAGTGGTTAGCACCGCCAAACCATTCCACAAACCTACACAGACGGATACCCACATACCAATATAGACTACAGTGGTTAGCACCGCCAAACCATTCCACAAGTCTACTCAGACGAAGCCACATATACCAATATCGACTACAGTGGTTAGCACGACCAATCCATTCCACAAACCTACACAGACGGATACCCACATACCAATATAGACTACAGTGGTTAGCACCGCCAATTTACTCCACAAGTCTACACAGACGGAGCCTTATTGGTTGTCCATCGATCCGATGATGACTATGCTCATGTGTCAAGTCTTTTTCTTGTGTGGGCACGGCTGTGAAGGCCGATCGGCTGACGCGCATGCCGTGGGGACATAGTCACTGTCTGGGGGATCAGAGTCAGCTTGTTTGAGGTTCATCAGCTCCCCTCTTCCAATCAAATTTGTCTCGGGCTCGGGTAATGAGGGCCCGCTAGCCTGACCTGCCCATAGTATGCTGCTCTAACTGTTTGGCAGGGATGTCAGAGTGTCTTATGTTGGACTTAACATTGTCTTGGAATCCCTTGTGTGGTCTGCCTTGGTTCCTATTCCCAGAGGAAGGTTCGCCATACGTGAGCTGCTTGGACAGCTTGTGGTCATCCATCCGGATCACATAACCAACCCAACAGAGCTTGGCTTTCAGTATAATTGCCTCGATGCTCATCATATTAGCTCTATCCAGTACATCAGGGTTTGTGAACCGGTCTCGCCAGTGGATGTTCATGACTGATCGCAGACTTCTCATGTAGAGCGTCTCCACAGACGGAACCACATATAAGAATAATACATGAACTAAGCTCGATGTCAACACATAACACGGTTACCGTGGAAACACTGCCAGACAGTGGATGTTGCCTACTTGTACATTGTACATTGTCCAAATCTGAAACATATTTTACGGTGGACGTCACCTACTTGTACATTGGCCTAGTCTGTATCATGTTTTACAGTGGACCTCACCTACTTGTACATTGTCCTAGTCTGTACCGTGTTTACCGTGGTCGTCACCTTCTTGTACATTAGGTTAGACTGTACCATGTTTTACGGTGGACGTCACCTACTTGTACATTAGGTTAGACTGTACCATCTTTTACGGTGGACGTCACCTACTTGTACATTGTCCAAGACTGTACCATGTTTTACTGTGGACGTCACCTACTTGTAATTGTCTAAGTCTGTACCATGTTTGCAGTGGTTGTGACCTACTTGTACATTAGGTTAGACTGTACCATGTTTTACGGTGGACGTCGCCTACTTGTACATTAGGTTAGACTGTACCATGTTTACAGTGGACGTCACCTACTTGTACAATAGGTTAGACTGTACCATGTTTTACGGTGGACGTCACCTACTTGTAATTGTCTAAGTCTGTACCATGTTTTACGGTGGACGTCACCTACTTGTACATTGTTCAAGTCTCTACCATGTTCACAGTGGTTGTGACCTACTTGTACATTAGGTTAGACTGTACCATGTTTTACGGTGGACGTCACCTACTTGTACATTAGGTTAGACTGTACCATGTTTTACGGTGGACGTCACCTACTTGTAATTGTCTAAGTCTGTACCGTGTTTACCGTGGTCGTCACCTTCTTGTACATTAGGTTAGACTGTACCATGTTTTACGGTAGACGTCACCTACTTGTACATTGTCCAAGACTGTACCATGTTTTACTGTGGACGTTACCTACTTGCAATTGTCTAAGTCTGTACCATGTTAACAGTGGACGTTACCTACTTGCAATTGTCTAAGTCTGTACCATGTTAACAGTGGACGTCACCTACTTTTACACTGATGATGTCTGCACCATGTTGTACAGCCACTTACTTGTGCACTGATCTCGTGAAGTAGATGCGGTCAATGACGTATTCCGATCCGGGCCACAACTTTCACATTTGCTCATAGCCCGAAGTGGTTGGTACTCTCCAAATCCACATGGCTCGCAGGTACTGTTTCCGATTTTGTATCCAGGGGGGCAGTTTCCTGAAAGTAGTGTCATGTTGACTCTTATCATTATTCACAGATCCATAGTATCGTTATTTTAACTGACTAAAAAGTCACTATTGAATGTCATGAAAGTTTTCCAGTGATACTTGGTAGATAAATATGCGACACAAGGGTCGTATGCTTAAGGACGCTATCAAAAGCAGGCGAATCATCACCGTGAGCTTGAGTTTCGCCACTACCACTAGAACTAGTAATGGCAGCGGGAAGGCGTACGCATTCAGTTCTTCCCAAGACATCGACAGAGCGTCAACCGTCCAAGCTGCCGGGTCTGGTATCGGAGACACGTACACTGGAAGCTGAGCGTTGAACTTCGTGGCAAATAGGTCTATCAGTGGGCGCCCGTGAACTTGACAAATGAGCTGAAATATCTCCGGGTGAAGCGTCCACTCGGTCGGGGAAGGCTTCCCTGCTCGAGAGAGCACATTGGCTAGGACGTTTCTGCAACCCGGGATATGACAAGCTCTGACCTCGATGTCATTTGCGTCTAGGACGCTGGCTAGGCGTAACATCTGACCCAGTAGGGACTTGGATCTGGTTGTCCCTGTCTAAAAATCAGCCAAACTATCGTCGCGTTGTCTGAAACGATCAGTAGGTTGGAGTGGCGTAGCAACGACGACCAGTGGCTTACAGCTAGAATCACCGCTTCCAGTTCGAGATTGTTGATATGCCAGTTTGCTGCTACGTCGCAACAGAGCCCCGAGGCTATCCGATCGTTTAGATGCGCACCCCAACCCTGGAGTGACGCATCGACAAATAGTTCGTGATCCTGTACAAACTTGGTCAAACAAACTCTGTCGCAGACGTTCAACTGGATTGTCCACCAGCGCAGGTATTGTTGCAGATGTACCGGAAGCAAAAGGCGCGTCATAACATCGTCTGCCTGTATGTACGGGAGGAGGTACCTCTGTAACGTGAAGTGAGGAGGCTCCATCAAGTACCGATCGTTGAATGCCGCCATGTTGTGAATCATGCGCTGTTTGTCGGAGTCCTTCTTGGGAATGAGGAAGACCAGAGGCTAGAACCCTAGCAAGAGGTGTGGGTCCAGCACTTCCTCGATGACATTCTTCCCTAATAATACTTCGATGCTGTCCGCCAACAACTGATGCTGCGCCTCCGGATACACCCGTGTCGACGACTGAGATGTCAACGATGGAGGCTGTATGACCGGTAGTTTGTAGCCCTTCTTTAGAATTATGGTAACGTAGGGAACCTCGAGGATGGACCAGTTCCTCCAAAAGATGCCCAGCCTCCCACCTACTGGTGTAGAGAAAACTGGCACGGCTGGGGGCGGGAGGTCCCAGTCGTGACAGGTGACACCCTCAATGTCTTGAATAGGGGCGCTTCCCCTTCCCTCTGCCGGGAGTGGCGGGGACTTCCCTGGTTGTGTCTGATGGCTTGCGACGATCGGCTTCTATGAAGCCTTGGCCACGACCTCTTATAAAGGCAGATCTGACGGATTCCCCCCTCGGGATGTAACATCTCCTCTAACATTGCCTCTGCTGCGTGTACCCGTTTTATCACAAAAAGCAGATGAGAGGGCTTCAAACGCCGACAAAACCACCTCCATGTTCGCTAATTCAGGATGTTCCTTGTAAACTTCTGGAATGGCATTGCCGAAGAGGGCTTGTGAGAAGAAAGGAGTTTTAATAAGACGCCGTTTAAACTCTTCCTGCCCTGAGCGTGCGTCCAAAAACCCCATCCTGCGCACTACTGTCATCATCGCTAGGGATGTCCGGACATGTCCTAATAGGTCATGTAACACTTTGGCTTGAAAAAGAAAAAGTGACAACAGATGTTCCAATCGGGACTTGTTAGGTTACGTTAAATCCACAGCCACCACCGAAGTAGCTGATGCTTGTGCTGGGACAGGCTTGAGGATGCGCCGCAGCACCGTGTCAATGCCCTGTAATCTGGAGTCCTATACCATAGTCTTCTGATTTCCTCACCCAACACCGCCCCGGAGTCTGCAAAGTCGAGACTATGCACCTTGTAGTCCTGCTTCTTTGGCTTGGGCGCTCTGATCGTAGCATTTAACGATAGAATAGCAAAGTCTTTATTCAGGGAAGATATGGCATCAGCCAACATGGAATGTAGCGGGATCATGAGTTCCGGGTCCACCCTGATAGCTCTGGCGCTGTTTACCTCTGACGCCGGGGAAGGGCAATTCGGGGTCCGCCTCATAGTCGGGGGAGAAGTATTGTTCTTCGCCAGTATTCCAAGAAATGGTCGACTTGGGCTCCTGCGCCCCCTTCCTGTGCGCCGACTGTCTGGCATGAGCAGGTGACGCTGACCAGGACCGTGAACGTCAACTCCTTCTTCTGCGGTAGAGAAATCTGCTCCGACGATCCGGTGTTCTGGACAACGAACGGCGGCGCCAACATACGCTGGATGAGCTGCTCCGGGATCCGACTTCTGGATCTAGACCTCCTGATACCCGTTCGTCCTGTTCTATCACTGGTAAAAGCTGTGGCGCCCGGCGGCGCTCCAAACGCCAAACGCCGACTTCTCTACATCCAGCGTATCTGTAGCTTGAGATGCTCCCACAGGCGCCGGCGCAGGTAATCGGATGCACTCTTCTCTCAGTATTGCGTCTGTAACATCCGGGACCGGCGGAGGAGCCCTAGTCGAAGGCGCCGTCTGTCCCTAAGATACGCCTGGCATCACCTATGGGGCTGCACAGCTGCTGTAACAGATCGAAATATAAATGTGATAACAAGGATAAAGAACAAATACCCCCTACCACGTAATGGACTGATCCACTCACAC
The DNA here is from genome assembly GCF_037392515.1 of Haliotis asinina. Taxonomy (NCBI): domain Eukaryota; kingdom Metazoa; phylum Mollusca; class Gastropoda; order Lepetellida; family Haliotidae; genus Haliotis; species Haliotis asinina. The sequence continues at coordinate 77,467,733 of NC_090284.1, read as the reverse complement.
GTGCAGCAGCATACTTGCAATAGACAAGTGAAATAGCTGCCACTTCGAAAAAGACAGCAAATTTACACTTATCAAGTATCTCTGTATGCTGAAATAAATTAGCATTGACATTTCATACTCATAGTTTCGTTTCTGTAACAGACAAAATTCACATTTAATGAAAATGGCGAACACGTGACAATCTCACAGTTGTAACCCTTACATTTCAACCTTCAGAATAGGTTATTGGTACTTAATAACATCCCATCAAACAGACAGGACGTGAAATGAAGAAGAAAGCATCTATGACACTTGTCACCTGCTGCTCAGCTTCTATGGAAATTGACTCACTCAGTGTGCAGTTCGTAGCACTGGTGGCGCCAGTTGACTCTGTTGTAAAATTAGCATCAGAACACGCCTCACAGACCGAGAAGCGCATCTGGGACGACCCATCATTCCAGGTTCCTCTTGGACACTGCTCACACTGGGTGCCATTGACCTGCTGGCCAGCGGCACAGAATGCTGGTTGGATAAACACATACAAGATACGGAATTACTGGAATCTCCGCAGAATGCTGGTGAGGTAAACACCATACAAGATATGGAATTAATGGAATCTCCGCAGAATGCTGGTGAGATAAACGCATACAAGATATGGAAATAGTGGAAACTCCGCAGAATACTGGTGAGATAAACACATACATGATATAAAATTAGTGGAAGCTCCGCAGGATACTGGTGAGATAAACACATACAATATATGGAATCAGTGGAATCTCCGCAGAATGCTGGTGAGATAAACGCATACAAGATATGGAAATAGTGGAAGCTCCGCAGAATACTGGTGAGATAAACACAAACAAGATATCGAATTAGTGGAAGCTCCGCAGAATGCTAGTGAGATATTCACATATAAGATATGTAATTAGTGGAAGCTCCGCAGAATGCTAGTGAGATAAACGCATACAAGATTTAGATGGAAGCTGCCTTTCACTGCAAGCAGAACTTCATACCAGACGAACACCAAATATCAATTAGAAATTGGTCATGAGTAATAAAACTTTATTGAGATGAAGTGTGTGAATGGGTCAGATTGCTGACAGTGTGCCGTGGTGTGTGAGTGGGTCATAATCGCTGACTCGTGTCGTGGTGGGTCTATGGGTCAGATTGCTGACAGTGTGTCGTGGTGTATGAGTTGGTTAGCATGCTGACAGTGTGTCGTGGTGTATGGGTTGGTTAGCTTGCTGACAGTGTGTCATGGTGTGTGATTAGGTTAGTGAGTGAGTGAGTTTAGTTTTACGTCGCACTTCCAGCTATATGGCGACGGTCTGTAAATAATTGAGTCTGGACCAGACAATCCAGTGATCAACAACATGAGCATCGATCTACGCAACTGGGAACCGATGACATGCGTCAACCAAGTCAGCGAGTCTGACCACCCGACCCTGTAGTCGCCTCTTACGCCTTACGCATAGTCGCCTTTTATGGCAAGCTTGGGTTGCTGAAGGCCTATTCTACCCCGGGACCTTCACGGGTACACACACATTCTAAGAAGAGTGTGATAACTATATTATATAGTTGCATCTAGCATAGCCTATTCTACAGGCACACTACTCAAACTCAAAGTCGCAAAGCTCTCAATTCCACCAGGATTTCAATCTGATACCGGACATGTAACTCCTCATCCTTACGCTCATCTGATCATTTAGAGGGGCAAATAGCTGACTGTGTGTCGTGATGTGTGATTGGGTCAGATAGCTGACTGTGTGTCGTGATGTGTGATTGGGTCAGATAGCTGACTGTGTGTCGTGATGTGTGATTGGGTCAGATTGCTGACTGTGTGTCGTGGAAGGTACGATGGATGGATGAGTCACTTTGCTGACATTCTGCGCGGTGGTTGAGTTAGGTAACGGAAGTCCACGGTAACCTCTTTCCATGGATGAAGTCAGTGCACATATATTGTTTCCCTCCAGTTACCTTTACAATTAGTAGCATTCACAGACCCTTCATGTTGAGTTGAGTGGCCTGTCGGGCATTCGGTACACTCCCTCTGTAGCGGTCTTGGCTGAAACTGTCCCACTGGGCATTTCGTGCATATGTTGCTGCCATTTATGTAGTTACCAGGCGGACATTCAGCTGGCAAGCAGAAACAACCAACCTATTCTCCAGAACCGACCAGGAATGCATTATTCTACTCAAAGAGACATCACATTTCAAAATGCGAAAACTGTTTACAAAATTATCAGATTATGTTTGCAGATTAGAAACAGACATATTTAAGAATGTATCTGGTTACGAAACTAATTTTTTATAATTTTTAAACCACATTGAAATATTCTGGGCCGGCGATATCATTCTAGACCGCCCTAATATTGCTTAGTCTGGCGTTAAACAATAAACAAACGCATTTGTACAGTATTCATTTGCAGCAAATTCAGGTGAATCCTTTCTTCTGTCAGCTCAGTGCGCCATGTTACACCTATCATCATTTTGGTGGAGGTGTTTACCTGGGCCGTGACGTAAGTGAAACCTATGACAAGAAAGGGTTACCTTGCAAAATATCTTATATTTGGGATTGCACGTATCACGGTAATCACAGATCCTACAGCTTGTTGGGGATTGTGTCATACCGGGGCTTCGAACAGACATCATCGGTATCGTTTCAGACTAATCTGGCAATAAGATGATACTAACGTAAGTTACAGCCGGACGACGAGGTAGTTTTAGTTCCTTCCGTGGTTTTTCCACTCGGACATTTCTCACAGCTGTCTTGCAGGTTGCGCGTCCTGAAGTAGCCCTGAGCACAATCCTTACATGATCCATCGTCCTGCAGATCAGTGCCAGAAGGACAGCCATCTGTAACATGGAACATAAACTTACCAACACTTGGATGCTAATGACATCGTCCTGATACACAGTAACGGAAAGACAGCCATCTGTAACATGGAACATAAATTGACCAACACTTGGATGCTAATGACATCGTCCTGATACACAGTGCCAGAAGGATAGTCGCCTGTATAATGGAGTGAGTGAGTGAGTTAATATATAACGTCACATAGGCAATATCTCAGCCATATCGTGACGAGAACATTTAAATGGAATGCATGCATGTAGTAAAATCTGTCAACGAAGGACAGTAAAACAACTAGAATATCACAATTGCAATTGAAACTAGCGTGGAAACTTAAAACTACCATGACTATTCGGACAATACAATATAAGAACACACTATAGATTGCCAACAACTGAAGGTAGATCACCATACTAGGGACCATGGGGACTAACAGTACCTTAGCTACCGGCATGGACCCTAGTTGGATTTACATCATCCCCTCAGCCGTTAGCAATTTAGATACAGCTAGCCTAAAAATTAAAAATACACATATACTACGATTAAGAACGGTGGAAAGTTTAAATTTACTGTGAATGTTTTGGACTTACGTACCCTCTCAAGAGGACAATAATTTTACGGTACTTTCAATTCAGGTTACTAATCTAAACTACCAATAACTAAAATGCAGCTATCTACAGACCATAATAATCAGAATTCATTCATGAAATCAATTTCTTTTAAAAATCCAATAATTAAATGAGCACTAACTGTGTTGAAAAGATCTGAAATTGTTTTTACATAAAAATATTTATCTCTTATGATGGAGAATTCAACACAGTCAAGCAGGATATGCTTGAACGTGGTTCTCTCATCACAAGGGATACAAAATGGAGGATCCTCACCTTTAAGCAAATATTTATAGGTATATCTTCTGTGGCCAATACGACATTGTCGTACAATAACCTCTTCAAATCTGGACTGACGACCCAAGTAGGTGTAACCAATATAAGGTTTTATTTCATGTAATTTATTTATACCTACTTTTGAATATATTTAAGAGCTGTTAATATGGCGTTAGCTTCAGCAGTGAAAATAGAGATATTATTTTGTAATCTAGAAGATATTGTTCTGGATCCAATGACAGTGGCACAAGCTACTGCGCCACCATCCTTGGGCCCATCTGTAAACAAAGATTTGTAATTGCTATATTTACTCTTTAATTGATTATATTCCTGTTTATATTGTAATTAGTTAGGTTCTGAGTTTTTAAATGTAGTTAATGTTAGGTCAACATGTGGCCTACCTAATTCCCAAGGAGGAGAAGAAAAAAGTCGGAAAGGAGCTATATTTTCCAGCTCAATGCCGGCAGAAGAAATAAATGGTTTAATTCTGTGCCCAAGAGGCGGAACAAGAGAAGATTTCTTGTTGTATAAATCCTCATAAAGGGGACTGAAAACAGAGTTATAGGCAGGGTTAGATTCATTGGAGTATAATTTAGTAATGTACTGTAAAGCTAACTTTATACGGCGCTGCTCAAGAGATGGTTCATCGGCTATGGAGTTCAATTCCTCAGAAAAGCAATTTTTAGCATCAGGAACGTCAGCAAAACGTTCCGGTTTAAGTTTTGTAGCACACAGTGTTTCATATAAAGCCCAGTTATCCTTTTTAAAATTCCGCCTTGATGATGGAGGAACATCAGATGGAGTTACAGCTTTTATTATAGTAGGAAAATAGTCACTTCCACCGAGGTCATCGTGGACTGACCGTTCGAATTCATTTAGGAGTTGTGAATTTGTCAGTGACAAGTCGAGAGCAGAGTAAATCCCTGTACCAGGGTGTAAATAAGTGCCAGAACCATCATTATAAATACATAAATCATTGTCAGAACAAAAGTCCTCCAACAATTTACCTTTAGCGTTTGTAGTTACACTACCCCAGAGTGGGTTGTGCCCATTTAAATCTCCCATTATAATACAGGGCATCGGGAGTTGGTCATATAGAGCTTGAAGATCAGTTTTGGCAAAGGGCGAAGGCGGCGAAATATAGAGCGAGCATAGTGTAAACGCTACATGTAAAGTAATTCTCACTGCAACAGCCTGCATATTAGTATTAAGTGTTTAGAATTTAGTATTAGTATTAGAATGGATGATTCGCCAGTGGCCCTATCACCCGGAGGGGAAAAACAATGATATGTATTAAAATGACGAAGGTCAAAGGTATCTGTTTGTTTTAAATATGTCTCTCGGAAACATATCGCTGAAGGTGTAAAATCTTGGACTAATAGATGTAATTCATGTAAATTAGTCCTCAATCCTCTGCAGTTCCACTGTAGAATATTATTGGAATAATAATAAAATCTTTTGGGCGGATTTATTGGGGATCTACCCCGCACTCTTTTGGAGGGCAACAAGCTATGTGCCCTAGAATGGACGTTTTCAGAAACGTCCATGTCTTCAAGAGACCCGTATTTATTGAACAATTGAATTTTGTTTTGTGACCCTTTAGGAGCTCTGCCACTTTGTTGTTTTGAAGCATCAGGCTTTGGCTTCGGTTTACTTTTCACCGTTTGTTGACTTTGAGACTTTGAGTGTGACTGAGATGATGTTTTGTGATCAAAAGAAGACTTTGAGGTACTAGGAAGTGATTCCTCAGTCTGTGATGACATAGCTGTGGAGAATCGCAATTTACCCAAGTCAAGGTAGTTTGGCAGCCTGTGCTTGTTTTAGAGCTACACCCCGATGATGTTTTTGCTACTGTAGCATAACTTTCTGAAAGTACAGATCGCTTTACCAGTTTTTTGGCCTCGGAAAAAAGAGACATTTTTTGGAAAATGTATTTTATTGATCTCCATTTGCTCTTTCCAAATTGTTTAGAAAATGAAGAATGGTCGCCTCAGCAATTGGTGCATTTTCTATAATCACTGTCACAATCTTCTGTTGTGTGTGTCTTCTGACCACAGTGAGCACACACAACAGACAATGTGCAAGTATTTACACCGTGTCCATATTTCTGGCATTTAAAACACCTTAGCGGGTTTGTTATGTAGGTATCAGCTGGAATGCTACAGTAGCCTGCCTTCACTGATTTGGGAGCATTAGGACATTAGAAAAAGTAAACAGATACGTGTTCGTTTTGATGGTTTCATTGTTTCTCCGAGTTGAAAAGCGCTTGACGTAGAATACACCTTGATCCTTCATTTCAGATCCTATATCAAGTTCCGACATATCATCAAACAATCGGTCTCGATCTCTAACGATACCTTTGCTTGAGTTCAAGGTTTTGTGTGCAGAGACCGTGACCGGAATGTCCACGAAAGATTTGATGTTCAACAAATTAGTTGCTTGCTGCTTTTTCCCGCACTCTACTAGCAGGGCACCTGAACGTAAGCGTCCTATGTTCTTCACATCCCCTGCAATACCTTGAATACCCTTGCTGGATACAGGAAAGGGGTTCAACTTCAACGGTGTCTTGTCAGGAGTCTCAATGACAACGAAACGCGGCCAATACTCAATCGATAGAGACGGTCTATGGTCAGTATCAACAAGGTCAATATCAAGTGGACGTTTTGGGGTTTTTTGTTGGGTTTTCATAAGCCATGGTTAGTGTAAATGGTTCATCATCCGAGCTCCCCACCCACCACGGAGAATCTCAAGGAGAATGCTAAAGTAAGCGGGCCTCCAGCTTATAGCACCAATGATACTCGGATGACATACTCTAGCAGAAGAATTAAAACATTAATAATTCCACCAACATTAATAATTCGCAGAATGTTGTGCAACATTACATACAGTAATGCTCAGGGCTTGTCGTCTAAGTGAAGTCACGGCCGAAGTGGTGTGTTGAGCAAAAGGAACACTGGTCTTGCTCCCATTGCCCTCAACCACCAGGATCCCCTCCTCCACCGACACAGGGCCGCAACCCACGGCAAACGGGTTGGTGGACCAAATATCCCCCCGGGTCCACTACGGGGGTGTCGGCGAGCTCTTGGCGTTACCCAGCACCCACCACGAGGACGTGGCTCGCCACGGGTGCCCCTGTGTAAAGGAACATGTAGTGACCAATACATGAAGTTAATGACATCGTCCTGTAACACAGTGTCAGAAGGGCAATGATCTGTAACATAGAACATAAACTGACCCAAACATGGACGTTTATGACATCGTTCTGTACCGCAGCGCCAAACAGTTCCATCGTTACCAGATGTTGGTCATAACTGACACTGCAGACCTATTTAGCAAATGGCATGAGCTAAATTGTTACCATGATCATGGATACGTATATTTTCAGATGACACTATCACAACGCTAAGCCGTCCAAGAGTATTCTCAAAGTTAACAAATGCTGGTCCGTTTGGATTTCTATCTTCTTTGGTGGACATACATGTATATTTACTCAGGCCAATTCCATTAGCAACATCAGAAACATTGACTCAACTGTACTGAATTTATATTGATATTCTGCAGCTTCAGGGGTGCAGGACATGACATCCACACACATAGAGATATGGACTTATGTAATACCTCCTCGTCGAGCATACATGCAAATATGTACATTTCTAAGATGCCAACATTTGTGCAGGTAAAATGTGTGAAGTGATTTTTACAATTGGACAGAGATATTATAGAATCAATCGGCAACTCACAACTATATTCTACATAGCTTAGGATAATCTCTTAAATACTCTTTACTCACTAAAACACTTGGCAGCACTGTCTGTTCCGTTCACTCTGGTTCTCTTGAGGACAGGACATGGGTAGCAGAACGCCTGGCCCTCCTTCTCCTGGTAGTAGTCACGTGGACATGGGCTGCATCTGCTGACTTTGAAGTACTGACCAGCTGGACATTTGTCTGAACATACAGAATGTTGATATGGGCAGGAGCAAACACAATAACATGATTAGATGAGATAGGAAGACCCCAACCCAACCTTTCCCATATCTGGCAACCAATAACCCACACATTTATGCCTTTAACATCTACGGCCCGACACACACAGAAACTGTACAATCTGATATTGGCTTTTGTTGTTCTTTTTCTTTTCTTTCCTTGATGCAGTTTAACGCTGCATTCCTTTTCAGGTAATATTCCAGCATTATGAAGGCGTAAATAATTGAAGGTGGATGAGACTGTCTTGTAATTGGCTACATGAAGATCTGTCGACGTAACTATGAAACGATGACATGTATCTATCAAATCAGAGTCTGACCATCCGAATACTGAAGAGCAATTCTAACCCTGATCTCCCTTGGTGAAAGCCTGGTGTGAACCAGTGAAGTGAAGGATGAATATTACAAACGAAACAGCATGTGGTTAAATTTTGCGAGAGGTTTAGTTTCTCATTAAAATCTGAAGAAATTTCAGTTTTACTTTTGTGCTAGATTCAAGAGCGATATATACAACCCCGTTCAAAGGGATGGTGATTCTGAGAGTGAATGTGTGAGGGTATAGATAGGCAGTTTGCGTTTGGGGGTTCTTTTACATACGGAGATATACAGCTGGTTCATGCATGGGGCTTATATCAGAGTAATCGTTCATGCCTACCGACACAGTTAGCTTGCGTCCTTGCGCCAGGTCGGAGAGTAGTCTTTACTCCACACGTCTTGCACGACGTCTGTGAGGGCGCGTCAGAGTAGGTGCCAATTGGACATAGCTCACACTGACCCAAGGTGGAGTTGAAGAAGGACCCAGGGCCACAGGCAACTGAGAGATACAGCAAGTACTCATGTCATTACCTACTCATGTCATTACCTACTCATGTCATTACCTACTCATGTCATTACCTACTCATGTCCAGGAAGTAAATATCAGTTTTCTGTCAGATCATTTGTCAAACCAGATGGTATTGATACTGTCAATATGTAGAGTATGATAGTGTCGATATGCCAGACAGCTACTCACCACAGCTGCTGGTGCCGACTGCCTCATCACAGGATGTCTTCAGGGCAACCACCACTTGGTCCTTCTGTAACATACTCTGGCCGATGTCCTGAAAACAAAAGACAGACATGTAGCCAATGACGGTCTGACAACAGCTTTGAATAACGCTGCATTAGTGATGGAAGACCTTGACTGGCACTGTAGTATTGTAGTCTGTGTTGGATGGTTGACCAAAGCCTTGAACAACGTTAATGTAAGGCGACTGAGGACATTGAGTAACAAAACAGTGATATAGCCAGTGGTGCATTTGGCCAGAGCCTTGAATAACACAACGTTAATGCAGGATGAGTGATGAGCCTGCGCCATGAACAACACAAGTGTAAGGTAAGAAGGATGAGGGCTTTGTGTACCAAAACAGTGATGTAACCGGGGAGATGCTGATTAATGTGTTGTATGGGAAAGCAGTTCAGCGGCACGATGTCGATATGATGTACAGCTCAACGTTTTTGTAAATAATTCCTTGTTTTACAGTACTAGATGAATGATAAAATAGTCAACACATCAGCTGTTTTGTTAATAACACAAGTAAATATGGTCATGATGTATGCATACGCACCCGGAACGTTTGATCATTCAAGTCATCACTCTCAATCGCAGTTATCTTAATGACCTCGTCTGGCGACAGTGTGATGCTAGCGTCATCCTTGGATATCTTATCTCTGGCAATAAAAGGAAAGGCAAACAATAACAATCATATTCTCTTTAATTTTTTTTTCATATTTCATACTAACAGAACACATGAACACCAAAATCTTCGCACACAATGCTTCAGGGTGAAACAAAGGGAGCGTTCTACGTTTACCAGCTGTGTAGAAGAGTGACTGTAACTTACAAATCGATACAAATTTACGACAATGTCAGTACAAAATCTAGTGAAACACCAATAATAGCAAGCAATATTCATGTCCCCTGCAGTCGCCAAACTTTCACAAGGAAGATATCAAAAGTGAAATTGATGATTTTACACTACAGCTGATGCTGTAAACCTGTCGTAATAGAAGAGGATACTGATACCGACCAACCCCGTGTATAGTCTTACACACCTTCCGCATTGTACTTTACTGCACTCATTTCTTTAGCACGCTCGTGTTGTCTATGCTTTGTGAAGGATATTCCACATTACACTTGGCCCCATCTAGACATGCCACATCTCTGCCTTACACCATCCTGACAGCTCTCACCAAAACACAATTTTATTAACTCACCCCTGTTCACAGATACGTGTTACAGTTTATACATCATTTGCTAATTATAAACAAGGACCTGTAACACTTTTCAACCGCATTCATATAATGCCCCTATGCTTGATTATTCAGTTTCTGCCAATAAAGGTGAACACTTTTGTATAACTATTAGGTATAACTATTGTATAACAATTAGGAATAATTGTATAACTTCTCCCGGCTTGCTCACTCCATACCTGTCTGGGAAAGAGAACAGTTCAATGAGTAACCGTTTGCTTCATTAGTGCAATGCTGTAAATACTGGTGAACAGTTCAAAGAGTGACCGTTTGCTTCATTAGTGCAATGCTGTAAATACTGGTGAACACTTCAACGAGTAACCGTTTGCGTCATTGGGGCAATGCTGTAAATACTGGTGAAAACTTCAACGAGTAACCGTTTGCGTCATTGGGGCAATGCTGTAAATACTGGTGAACACTTCAACGAGTAACCGTTTGCGTCATTGGGGCAATGCTGTAAATACTGGTGAACACTTCAACGAGTAACCGTTTGCGTCATTGGGGCAATGCTGTAAATACTGGTGAACACTTCAACGAGTGACCGTTTGCTTCATTAGTGCAATGCTGTAAATACTGGTGAACACTTCAAAGAGTGACCGTTTGCTTCATTAGTGCAATGCTGTAAATACTGGTGAACACTTCAAAGAGTGACCGTTTGCTTCATTAGTGAAATGCTGTAAATACTGGTGAACACTTCAACGAGTAACCGTTTGTGTCATTGGGGCAATGCTGTAAATACTGGTGAAAACTTCAACGAGTAACCGTTTGCGTCATTGGGGCAATGCTGTAAATACTGGTGAACACTTCAACGAGTAACCGTTTGCGTCATTGGGGCAATGCTGTAAATACTGGTGAACACTTCAACGAGTGACCGTTTGCTTCATTAGTGCAATGCTGTAAATACTGGTGAACACTTCAAAGAGTGACCGTTTGCTTCATTAGTGCAGTGCTGTAAATACTGGTGAACACTTCAAAGAGTGACCGTTTGCTTCATTAGTGAAATGCTGTAAATACTGGTGAACACTTCAACGAGTAACCGTTTGTGTCATTGGGGCAATGCTGTAAATACTGGTGAACACTTCAACGAGTAACCGTTTGCGTCATTGGTGCAATGCTGTAAATACTGGTGAACACTTCAACGAGTAACCGTTTGTGTCATTGGGGCAATGCTGTAAATACTGGTGAACACTTCAACGAGTAACCGTTTGTGTCATTGGGGCAATGCTGTAAATACTGGTGAACACTTCAACGAGTAACCGTTTGTGTCATTGGTGCAATGCTGTATATACTAGTGAACACTTCAACGAGTGACCGTTTGCTTCATTAGTACAATGCTGTAAATACTAGTGAACACTTCAACGAGTGACCGTTTGCTTCATTAGTGCAATGCTGTAAATACTGGTGTACACTTCAACGAGTGAATATCGTCTTCTTCATTGTCCACGTGTTACTACATGTTTTCTTGCCAAAGAAGTTGGGCGGAAAACAGACCAAAATTATATATATAAATGTTTAATCAAATTCACACGACTCAAACAGAGAAACGCATAGCCAGTATTCATGTATTGTTTGGAAAATGAATCAGAATTATAAGTGATTGTCTAATAGATATATCTATGGTGAATAGGACTGCACGGTATTACCGATATACCGGTTTATCGCAAAACGATTTTCAAGCAAAACGTATTTCAAAACGTTTTAAATTTGTTAAATTGAAATCTACACAAAGACTAGGCTAGGCATACAATGCGATCGGGCGTTTGAATGCTGGTGAGTCGCAGTCAGCGATTGCAAGGCATTTTTATGTGTCCCAGAGTACCATATGACGGTTTTGGAATCGACAGCAGCATCATGGAAATGACACGTGATCATCCTCAATCAGGAAGAGATCGGGTGACCACATCCGTCCAGGACTTTTTCAAGACCGCATCCTGTCGAGCATCTGCAGTGGCAGGACACCGAACAGGAACTTCCCTCAGGAACCGCTTTCATTAGGCATATATTCGTCCTACGGGACCTTTGCGGGAACAGCAACAACATAGATTGTGGTGTCCAAACCATCTCCAGTGTCGAAAGTGTTATGGTTACAGTGGAAGAACCGATGTTATTGACGTCCACAGCAATCTTACAGCTCCAACGTTACTGTGATAAACTCATCTGGCATTACGTCATTCCATTCAGGAACCGTCAGAACGTCATTTTCCAACATGACAATGCTCGATCGCATACAAATTTCACCAGAGATGTACTTGCTCAGCACAGTGCTCAGCTTGCTGCATTGTCTTCCAGATCACCAGATCTGAACTCAGTTGAACATTTGTCGGACGAACAGGATCGATGTGTGATTCTCACCCACAGACCTTAGCTGCTTTGTTTCCGGCTTGGTAGGAAGAATATCGGGACATCCTCACAGAGTTCCTCCGTTGATGCAACCGTTGATGCCAGGCAGCCATTAATGCTAATTGCGGTCACACAAGATATTGACTGCTCTGTGACCTTGACCTTGCTGCACGTCATTTGCTACGTCCCACCTCTACTTCCATTGGACAAAGCGTTTTCAACAGTGCTTTCTCTATTACAGTCCTATATCACCCAAACTTACATTCATAAATATGTTGCCATTTTCAGCTATGCGTTTCCTTTTAATAGGATAGATACAAAATTAGATAAACTTGAACCCAAACAAACATTTACTTCTTTTTTGTCGTAGCTTACAAACGTGATGTAAAGAAATAAGTGGTATAAACAATATGCTTTCCGAAAATGTAATTAAACATTCATATTTCATCTCCAAGTAATTGAAATTGTTAAGATATGTTAAAATCAGATTTTAATAATAAACCAAGGCATACACACATTCTAGTGAGTGAGTGAGTTTAGTTTTACGCCGCACTCAGCAATATTCCAGCCATACGGCGGCGGTCTGTAAATAATCGAGTCTGGACCAGACAATCCAGTGATCAACAACATAAGCATCGATCTACGCAACTGGGAACCGATGACATGCGTCAACCAAGTCAGCGAGTCTGACCACCCGACCCTGTAGTCGCCTCTTACGCCTTACGCATAGTCGCCTTTTATGGCAAGCTTGGGTTGCTGAAGGCCTATTCTACCCCGGGACCTTCACGGGTACACACACATTCTAAGAAGAGTGTGATAACTATATTATATAGTTGCATCTAGCATAGCCTATTCTACAGGCACACTACTCAAACTCAAAGTCGCAAAGCTCTCAATTCCACCAGGATTTCAATCTGATACCGGACATGTAACTCCTCATCCTTACGCTCATCTGATCATTTAGAGGGGCAAATGTAAATGAGCCATATGAGCCAGGAAAACAGTTATAACATATATGAAATTTATACTTCCTCACAATAATGCCGTTCTTGAACACTCATTGTCCTGTATTCTCGTATTAACTGATCATGACCTGATAATCACAGCTGTGGAATGAAAACAATTTAAAATGACAGAAATACTACGACTGAAAACAGGAAGACTAAATTTAACTTCAAATGTTTTGGGGCTTACGTACCCTCTCAGGAGGACAATAATTTTACGGTACTTCAAGCCCCCTCGTGGATACAGCCACTAACAATCTCAGTTACTAATTCAACTTCCAATCATAAAATACTTCTTTATTTACATGTCAGTCAACAAATCCAATTCTTTTAGAAATGCAATAATTAAACAAGAACTTACGTTACTAAAAGGGTCCTTCATAGTTCTTGATTTGAAATAATTGTCCCTTGTGATGGAATATTCAACACAGTCATGCAAGACATGCTTGACCGTGATTATTTCATCACAAGGGATGCAGAACGGAGGATCCTCGACTTTCAAAAGATATTCTTGCGTATACCTGGTGTGGCCAATATGACACCGTCGTATAATGACCTCTTCAAATCTGGACTGACAACCCAAGTAGGTGTAACCAGCATATGGTTTTATTGCATGTAATTTATTGATACCTACTTGGGTGTCCCACGAAACAAACACTAACAAATGTGTGATGCAAGATGAGTGTCAAAATTAATGTTACCAGTGATTTTTCGACCTTCTTGAAAAAAAGTCAACATCGAGAATGTGACCCCATGCACGTGTATGGGGCTACTGCGTTGTGCACGTGCATATAATGCGCTGTGTTTAGGGGTGGTAATAAAGGGAACTGCGTTCATATGCGTTGTGGCGTTCATAAGATGCCTGTCCTTGGAACGTTTGTTAACATTTACACTTCCTGTCTAAATTGAAAGATCATTATCCCCTACTTCTTTTGAAGAGTATATTTGATCAACGTGAAAACCATCAACCATATCGGAGACAAAATGTGTCGAAACCTGGTTCAAAACTGTCGTATTTTGCCTCATTTTACAACTGTTTATCATATGCCGACCATCATGGATTTCATTCAGCAACATCGTCCAATCTAGATGTCTTATAATAAAAGTGAAAATTGAGACTACTTGCTGATTCTCCTATGTTTTGGTATGAAAATACGAGAAACACTTTGCCGTTTGTGGTGGCCATCTTGAAGTTTGGAAGCAATCCTATTTGCTACATAGCATAAACAAAATCTTAATTCTTTGAATGTCATTTAGAAGCGAAAATACATAAGAATGAAGATTTTTATGGATACCAACTTATCACATAAAGAAGTTGATATCCATAAAAATCTTCATTCTTATAAAATCTTAATTAACACGTTGAGACACAAATACAGTGGACATAACAGAGAGATTCTGTTTCAGGAGCGGACATCTTGGAATTTTGAGTGGCCAACGTTATTTTTTAGTAGTGCACCAAAGTGAGCATGTGTGCAAATGGTGTTGCTTGTATCACAAAGTGAACGATTTTTCAATTATCTGCTACTTTATAGAACAGTCACTAAGTTTTGAATAAGAAATCAAATGCATAAGGAGTCTTCTCACTGGTGATGAAGAGGGTCATACTTGGATTTTGTTGTGGAAGGTATGTATATATATTACTTAATTACTGTTGACATGCGTGATAATTCCTACTCACCGAAGATTTGTCAGAGTGGCATTGACAACTATTTTCATCGCGTCACAACGCCCTAGAGCTTCCAGGTTTGTGCACTCATCAGCGCACAGACCCGGCCAACGATCAGAGAGGGTATTCACAAACTTGCTTTTCAACTCTCTCAACAAGCCCGATTTCAAGAAGTCGGTACACTTTAAAGTCATCTGGTAGATGAGGGTGAAGTCCACTGAATATTTCTGATCCGATGTGGCTGAAAATATTTCAAAATTAATACATTTAGAGTGACATTTCACAAATAACAAGATATATACGAGTCACTGATGTTTGATTATTACGCCTTGCTGATGTGATGCAAATGTCGTTGCGAAGGCAGCTTGTTCGTCATGACAGACGTAAATGTTTCTTGTGTGGTAACGACGTTGTGTATTTTACTGCTTGTCAACTCCTCTTCGTCACCACATCTTTATGTAGTCCTACCTCCACATGCAGGCGGCGTGTACAGCTCCAACGGATTGTCCAGATTATAAGACCCAAGTTTGCCACAACTAAGAATATTGGGCGTTGGGATGGAAGGGGCTTGGCCGGTGGGACAGAAGTCACGAACAGCAGTTGCTCCACAAGGTGTGGTCGCCAAGAAGCCATCTGTGCTGCATGTGCTCGATCCTACAAAAATGTAATTTTTATGTTAAAATCTGTATTTTATACTTATCCTGACCCATGTTACAAAACTTACCTCCGTTCTTCTTCCAACGGTTAAGTGGAAACTTGAATCCCTGAAGCATACGTACTATCACTCATCCTGGAGTTGCCTGCCTCCTGGTCTTCCCGTCCACGTGACTAAACGCATACTTTCTACTTCATCGGTTGGGCGATTTCTTCAGGGTCTTCGGGGCGTTGTTCATCAGATTTATGAAACTATTTGTATGACATATGCCTAATTTTTCAACTTTTTCACTCTGTTCCAGGGGACTGTTTCTGACATGACGTTATGTAGACAATGCAAGTATTGCTTGTCAATGTGTGGTTTACAGAGATGACAGTAGTTTTGCGGTCTTTGAGTCTAATGACGTCCTAGATGTGTCCATGCAGAACTCCCAACATCACCTTTTCCGTCTACAGAAAACTAACCCACACTGACCAGTACATCCACTACCTCTCCTTTAGGAATGTAGGAATGTGACCTTCAGCTCTGACAAAACATTAAAGACCATTCTGAAGGCCACTGGCGGAAGTACATCAACCAACACCACTCACAAGCCCAGGAGATGCATCTACAAGCTAATGTGTGTCTTTGGCAGCAGCTGTGTAGAAGAGACATCCTGCACCATTGACATTAGACTGAAAGAGCACAAAACGTCAACAGAGAAATAAGACCTCTACTCAGCCCTTTCTGAACAAATTGTGAACTATCCATCACACTCCATTGACTGACAAGCAACAACCATCACAGCATCGAACATCCAAGATTGACGACGATGCACCATTTCAGAGTCTTTCAGCATCAAACGATTAGTATCACAGATTAACAGAGATCAGGGTGTTTACCTCCCTTATGTCCGGGAAACTGATTAGACTTAAAGCTTCACCAATCACCAATCAACAGCTTCAAACCAGCTCTATAATATTATATCTTATCCCAGCTTTTGTATGTCGTAGACTATCAGCGACCCTATTGTACACTCATTGGCTTATATCATTTACCCACTTAATCCGTTGTAACAACACCACATCTGCTTTTGTATTTTGTATTTCCTTTTCTTTTATCTTATAATCTGCTGTTTATTGTATATACCTGCTTGAAATCATCACTCTGACTTCATGTATATATAGCCTGTGTAACTGTCAGTTAGCATCCACCTGACAAAGGGGCAAGGAATAGCCCAGAAACGTTGTGTAAACTATAAAGAAGTGGACATCCATAAAATTTTGTCTTATTCTATGAGGTAAATGTGTCGTAACACTATAATTCAGAGTATACGGGGTTCTGTGAGTGGCTCGTTAAATTGCATCCGCCTCGCCTCCGATTAGGTGGATAAAACCTACCGCGGGGCAGATAAAAACCCTCAGTACAAAGCTGCAACTTGTAAAGTATGTATCCACTTATATGTGCATAACCAACCACACACACACACACACACACATATATATATATATCGTCATTAATCATTAGGGCATTTGATTTAATCTGTTAATTCTCACGGATTCTGCAGTCTACATGTAGTTGTATGCGAATTCAAGAACTACATGCATTCATTGAAATGAGTTAAATAGACACATCTCCTTCATAAAGAGGGAAACGTCCCAAATTACAGATTAGCTGAAGTGATTAAATTGTGGGCAATAAAATATTACTCTTCTTGTCATTGTCGTAGGTTTTCAAATAACAGTGAAGTTGTCGACGTCCCCGTTCCTGCCATACCTGTTATGTACACCTTGAATCTACACCATCCAGTGTTTCCTTCACCGTCAGTCGCGACGTAAACAATATCATAGCTTCCTCGCATCATGAGCTCGTCTAGAACAAACACAAAACCAGCGTCATGTATTTACCTGGCACAGACACATTGCCGTGCATGAGGTCTCTGGAAATGGCACTCAAACATATTGGGAGTTTACGCAGATCAGACACACAACAACATTGTGATGAAGACTTAAATATCGTATACAACTGTTTTAAATGGAAATGTACTTACACCAGTATACAAGCTCTAAACGCACGATCCCCTTCCCCGCGCGCGCAAACACACACACACACATACACACCATCATCATCATCATCATCATCATCATCATCATCGCCATCATCCACAGTCACACATTCTACAAACCAAAACATACACATCTACATGCACATCAATGACATTAGAACCTACATTTCCCGTGTACGTTTGAGCATGTCTGTGCTGTTAAGAATAGATGCAGTTCATACATATCAACAAAATTGCATGAAATTTCAAAACCACTTGAAATGTTATAAAACTAACCCGAAATAAACATGCAGCAAAGCAGGGCAAGGGTGTACAGATGGGCAAGTGAATGGTATGCTGACGCTTGTGTGGTGGTAAAGCGTTAACCTATGCCATGAGATACATTGATTAGAACATTGCCTCATGTGCAGCTGTTGGCACACACGTTACTGAATTCAAATCTGTGAACTTCCGACACCACATCTCAGACACGATGCCTTGTGTAAAATCATACTGATTTCGCTATCATCCTGTCAACGGTGAAACAGTGACTAAGGAAAGCACCATAAATTTTGCACAAAATATGACATAACATCAAATAATCCACAGTTACTTTCATTCAACGAGTGTATGAAAACTTGCGTTCCTTTGTCATCCACTGTGTCTGATGGTGTACATGGTGTACGTGGTGTACGTGGTGTACGTGGTGTACGTGGTGTACATGGTGCACATGGTGTACGTGGTGTACGTGGTGTACATGGTGTACGTGGTGTACATGGTGTACATGGTGTACGTGGTGTACATGGTGTACGTGGTGTACGTGGTGTACGTGGTGTACGTGGTGTACGTGGTGTACGTGGTGTTGGCGCGCATATGGAAACGTGTGTGTCTCCGCTGTGTATTTTCAACATGTATCTCAGTTACCTGTGAATGTGCTGGATACTGTGGCGTTAGTGACTGTAAAGGGCGCTGTGTAGACGGTAAGGGCCTCCACGACGCGACTGTTGATGTTTCTCACAATGTCGCTGGTTGGACAGTTCTCCAGAGCTGGTTTCCTCTTGTCTGGGGAAATGAACAAAATTGGATTTGTCTGATAAAACGCCATAAGGATAATATTTTGTAAGTATGGACTGTTAATGAATCGTCAGAGGCATTTCCTTAAATATGTTTGCAATGTAATCGTGCTTGGTTTTATGTCCTTGGACTTCTTATTCTATAAACAGACAATGGGTAACCTGGCTGCCCAGGGCAGTTTTCAGCAATGACACGTCCCGCCTCGCACAGTTTTACATCCGGACCAGCTTTGCTTGGAACGTAAATTCTGCTTGCGCCCGCCATCTTGTAGCGGCTCCACCCAAGGGCAAGGTCACCAGGAGGCTGGTAGTTCAAGTTCCCCAAAACATTTGACACATCAGTGTGGGTTAGGATGCCTCTCCACACTGTCAGTCGGGATATGTAACCTTTGAAGGCGGGGTCGAACCACACGATCTTCAGACTGAAAGATAAAGTTGTATTGCATACTGCCCACTGTCTATAAATACACAAATATACATCGTATCTGAAACGTAGTCTAGCAATTCAGAAGAAAATCAAATGAACAGTTTATGTGTCTGTCTGGCTTGTTACTTCTGCCCAGATCAATAACGGTGTCATGCTTCCATATCCGCGCCAACACCATGTAACATTAATCTGAGTTGAGCACCAAGCTTTAACATACCCTTGGCTGTTAGTGAGGTTAACGTCAATATCTTCCGATGCGACTTTGATTCCGTTTATAAACACATTGATGGACCCATTTTTTGTCCACGTGGCTGCAACATGATCCCATTGACCTTTGACTGTCTCAAGATCTGCTTTTTTCAGCGTCACGTTGACCACCTTTCCAGCGGCACAAAAGTGGATTCGGTCTTGGAACAGCTCGAAATACTTATCACTGCGATCTCTGCAAGAGAGTTGTTCATAAATATAGACCTCAAGGGCAATATACGAAGACGTGTTTAAAATCATCATGATCATAATGGTTTTAGGAACTATCCTACAGCTGAGTGAGTGAGTGAGTTAACATTTAACGTCACATCGGCAATATTTCAGCCATAGTGAGTGAGTGAGTTAATATTTTACGTCACATCGGCAATATCCCAGCGATATATCGTGACGTGAACCATTAATATCATACATAATAGAGAATGATAAAAATCTGTCAACGAAGGACAGTAAAGCAACTAGACTATCACAGACAGATATTTATAACTAGTAATTAAATTTAAAACAATTTAACTATAGAGGACAATACAATATAAAAACAGGTTATAGACCGCCAACAACTGAAGGTAGATCACCATTCCAGGGTCCATGGGGACTTACAGTACCTTTGCTACCTGCATGGACCCTAGTTCGATTTACACCATCCCTTCAGCAGCTGGCGATTGTACGAATGTTGAACGTTTTGGTACTTAGTATCCTCTCAGGAGGACAATAAGTTTACGATACTTTAACCCCCTTTGAGGATACAGCCACTAAGTAGCTATCTATAGCTATCTACGACATATAATAATCAAAATGCAATCATGAAATCAATTTCCTTCAAAAAACAATAAGTAAATGAGAAATAACACTGGTAAAACGATCCTTAACAGTTTTGGCATTGAATTATTTATCCCTTGTGATGGAGAATTCAATACAGTCAAGCAGGATATGCTTGACCGTGACTCTCTCATCACAAAACGGAGGATCCTCACCTTTTAACAGTTATGCATGAGTATATCTGGTACGGCCAAAGCGACATCGTCGCAAAGTGACCTCTTCAAATCTGCACTGACAGCCCAAGTAGGTGTAACCAATATAGGGTTTTATTTCATGTAATGTATTTATACCTACTTGGGTGTCCCACCTCTTTTGCATAAGATCACGGATGTAAGACCTAATACTAGCTTTGTAGTCAGAGTAAGGAATAAGAAGAAGTGTCACGCATTTGTTGAGTGCTGCCTTGGCAACAAGATCGGCCATTGTGTTCCCAGATATTCCTACGTGGCTGGGTAACCAACAAAAAGACGATGTCGTGTTGGCCAGCAGCAAGATACAGTTCAATAATTTCAATTAAAAGTGGATGTTTGCAAGAAATGTTTTAATCGTCTGAAGACAAGAAAGAGAGTCGGAATAGATTATATATTGTTTATGTTTGGGGTGTCTTTCAATATATTTCAGAGCGGTTAATAAGGCAATTGCTTCTGCTGTGAAAATAGGACTGTCAGTCGGTAATCTGGAAGAGACTGTCCTGGACCCAATGACAGTGGCACAAGCCACAGCCCCACCATCCTTGGATCCATCTATGAATAAGGATTTATAGGCATTGTATTTACTTTTTAATTGATGATATTCTTGTCTATATTGTAACTCATTAGTTTCTGATGTTTTAAAGGTTGTCAGTGTAAGATCAACTTGTGGCCTCACAAATTGCCAAGGAGGAGAAGAAAGTTAACGGGAAGGAGCTATATTTTCTAGTTCAATTCCAGCAGCAGAAAGGAAAGGTTTCACTCTGATACCAAGAGGCGGAACAAGAGAAGACTGCCTGCTATACAAATCCTTATACAAGGGCTTAAAGACATATATACTGGAATATATTTTTGTTATTTACTGGAAAGTCAATTTTGCACGGCGTTGGGTAAGAGATGGTTCATCAGCCTCGGCGTAGAGGTTGTCGACAGGTGATGTTTGAAAGGAGCCAAGGCAAAGTCTGAGACCTTGGTGGTGAACAGAATCTAAAAGTTTCTGGTTGCTCTTGCAGGCTCCACTATATACAATGGGACCGTAATCAAGTTTTGAGCGGATCGATGATCGACAAAGCTGTAGGAGGGTAGCTTGATCCACTCCTCATTTGGAATTTGAAACGATTTTCAACAGGTCACGTGCCTTCAGGCATTTAGTTTTAAGGGATTTGATATGTGGCAGAAACGTTAAATGCGAGTCAAACATTAAACCCAAGAATTTGGCCTCCTTGACAACTTTGATGGGAGTTCCATTTAGAAACAGTTCAGGATCTTTATGTGGTTTATATTTTCTACAAAAATGTATACAATTAGTCTTGGATTCAGAAAACTTAAAACCGTTTTCAAGACACCATTTATTTATTTTATTTAAACACAACTGTAGTTGCCGTTCAATAGTATGCATATGTTTTCAAAAAAAATGCGCATGCGTGAGCTCGTTTGTGGACGTGTCAGTTACGAGCTCTGAAAAATGGGCATTTCTTTAGCCCAATACAGAGCCAAAATAGGCACATTTTGCCAACCAAACAAGATAAAAGGCCTAAGTATGCATGGACTAAAACTTGAGAGGTGTAACCTCTCGCTAGGAGTGCGTTTAATTTGTCTTATGAGTGTCCTACTTATCACATGTGGCGATGTCGAGTCAAACCCTGGACCCACTACACGACAACAAACCCTGGCTGTGGACGAATCGGGTGCACTTGGCATAAACGTGAGTGAAAAGGACAGCACTGATATATTGACCATACTCCTTGAAATGAAAACTGATATCAAATCTATGAACAAAAACTTTGTAAACCTCAGTGACAAGGTCGACAAGACGGCGACAGATTTTAGCAGCCAACTTCATCATCTACAACAAGAAAACAAAGAGCTAAAGTCAAAACTATCAGCGATGGAAGATAAGATTACTGACTTCGAATCTAGGAACCGAAGAGAAAATCTAATTTTCCATGGGATTCCCGGCGATAAAGGCGAGACGTGGGAACAATCGGAGAGTAAGGTGCGTCAGTTTCTATCTGAAGATTTACATATGGGCAACGCCTACGAGATGGTGAAAATACGAGCACATCGACTAAATCAGCGGAAGCCAGGTTCTCCAATCATTGCGAAATTTCTGACATCTAAAGATAAGAGCGACATCTTCAAGGCAGCACGTGCGGACAGGACTGAGGGATCACAACACAAGCGTGTGACAGAGGACTTCCCCTAGAACATACGAGAGGACAGACGAGCACTTTCACCTTGGTTTGTGAAGGCAAGGAATGCAGGAAACAACCCGAAGATGAGGCAAAATAAGCTTATTGTAAATGGTCAAGTGTTTGTGTATGATAGGAATTCCCAAAACATCGTGAAAGAGAAAGGATCGCACAAAGAACCGCCATACTCAAACAATAACACAACCATGTGGGCCAGTTTGTTTGGACCCGGAAATGAAATAGACAAGGAAGGTGAAGGACGGACCCAGTCGGAAGATAAACAAACCGACGAATGATGCGATGGCCATGGCCTTATTTTCAACATTCTGACGTGGAATATCGGCGGTCTACATAAACATGACAATGAATATTCCCAGGTGAAACCTTTGTGTCATAATTTCGATATAGTATGTTTTTGTGAATCATTTGTGAAGGTTCATAACGAATTTTCCGCCTTTTTGTCCGGTTTTCGAGCAGTCAATGCTGTGAGAGATAAAATGAAACAGTTAGGCCGCCACAGTGGCGGAGTCACCGTGTTGATAAAGGAGAAATGGCTACAGGATGATATAATTACAAGACTTAATGATCATTTTCAAAACACTGTTGTTTTACTTTTCTCAACTAAGTGCTTGCATTGGGATAAAGACACTCTGCTTATATTTACTTATATCTCGCCAGAGGGCTCTCCAGTGTATGATGCTAGTGACAGTGATGGAATTGCCATGCTTGAACATTACTTAAATATTATAGCTGCTGATCACCCGGACAAACAACTATTTCTAGCTGGTGACCTAAATGCTAGGACTAAAGACTTTTTGGACTTCATTCCTAACGATAATATTGATTTTATTGTAAGAGATGTTGATGATTATCCCTCAGATGATTTTGAAATGTCCAGATCAAGTAAAGACAACATACATCATAACAACTTTGGTAAAAAACTGATGGAACTGTAATGTACATTTGGAATCCATATCATGAATGGTTGACTATATGAGGATAAACAAGGACAGTTTACTTGTGTTACACATAATGGTTCTAGTCTAGTAGACTACATGATTGCATCAACATCTGTGTTTCCTAGAGTTGCTAATTTTGGTGTTGGTACATGTGATGTGTCTGATCATTTTCCCATTTACTGTTCTCTGAATATCCAGCCACCCAACATTACTGGTGTGCTCGAGTCACCTGTAGCAACAGATCCTCCAACTAGCAATTGCATAGAGAGTAATTCAACAACAGTATGGACCAAATACGTGTGGAATGAAGAGCTCTGTGATATGTTTATCTCTAAGTTCCAAAGCCTGTATGGAAAACTACGTAGAGAATTATATCACTATAGACATTAATATTGAAGATTCATTAAATGTTTTTACTGAGCTGCAGAACACAATAGGAAGGTATTTCCAGGTTTCCATGACATTAATTCCAAACCTCAGCCCCCATGGTGGGACGAAGAACTTGAACAATTAAAACATTTGAAATATAAAGCACTGAGAGACCATAGAGATAATAACCTAGATATATTGATTTATAAAACCCTACGTAAATCATTCAAGAAAATCGAAGCCTTTCAACTACAAACGAACAGCTTACTTTAAGATTCAAAACGAAAACCTTATGGCAGCAAGAAACAACCCAAGAGAATTCTGGAGAACACTAAAGCAATCAGGTTCAATATCAACATCTGACAAAACATACGATATAAGTTGTGAAAACTGGTACAATCACTTTTCAAGGCTTCTTACTGAGTGTTCTGGTAATGTGCATGACAGAGATATCAATTCAGAGGTCTACAAGGATGAAGAGCTTGTAACATTAAACTGTGACATTACCGAAAATGAAGTCCTATTTCACATTGATAAACTGGCAAAAAACAAGTCCCCTGGACCAGATGGTATTGCAGTTGACTTCATTAAAGCTTCTAAGACATTTATCAGTAATTACTTAACAGTGCTGTTTAATAAGATTTTCCAGGAAAGTATTTTTCCTGTGCACTGGGGCAGAAGCATTATTTGTCCTTTTTATAAATCTGGTGGCAAAAGTAACCCTAACAATTACAGAGGTATTTCTCTTATTGATTCAGTGTGTAAAATATTCACTTCCATTCTTAACAGTAGATTACAGGTTTGGTGTGAGGAGAAGAATATTATTCATGAAGCACAGGCAGGATTTAGGAGCAATTATTCTACCACTGACCACATTTTCTCACTTCAAGCTATGGTTCAGAAATACTCAGTTAAGAAAAAAGGAAGGTTCTACTGTCTGTTTATTGATTTCTCTAAGGCGTTTGATACAGTTAATCACAAAATTCTGCTGTCAAGTCTGAAAAGAGTTGGTGTGGGTGGTAAATTCTATAATATCTTGGTATCAATGTATGATAGGTTGTCAGCCTGTGTTAGAACATCTAAAGGTCTGTCAAGCTATTTTGATTGTAGTATAGGTACTAGGCAGGGCTGCATCCTCAGTCCCCAACTGTTTATTATCTTCATTAACCAGCTCATGCAAAGTATGGAGCAATTCGGCGGCCGTGGTGTATTTATTTCGCCTAACGTTAATAACCTATATGCTCTAATGTTTGCGGACGATGTTTCCTCAGTCTCAGATACAGCATTCCAGCTACAGAAGAAGATTCATGGCCTTGAGAATTTTTGTCGAGTCACTGGTATGAAGGTCAATATTGATAAGACTAAGGTTATTGTGTTCAGAAATAGTGGGCCCCTTAGACAGTATGAAAAGTGGTTTCTTTTTGGGCAAAAGCTGGAAGTTGTTTCATACTACAGGTATTTGGGTATCGTGTTTACTCCTAGGTTAGTGTGGGCTAAAGCTCAGACTACTCTTGCGTCACAAGCCAATAAAGCCGTTATGGCTATCCTTATGTTCCAAAAACGTGTAGGTTTTCTGTCATGTGCAGATCTTTTTAGAATATTTGATGCTATGGTAAAACCGATTCTCTGCTACGGTTCAGAAATTTGGGGTGTTACCCACTGTAAAATCATCGAACAAATACAGATAAAAACATGTAAATATTTCTTAAAAGTTGGTAAAAATACTTGCAACAACATGGCACTAGGTGAATGTGGCAGATTCCCTCTTCAGCTTACTTATATGTCAAGGGCAGTTAAATATTGGTGTAGACTTTTAACTCTCCCAAGTTGTAGGTTGCCCCACCAGTGTTATTTAATGCTAAAGTCACTAGATGAATCTGGACGAACGACTTGGGCATCTCATATCAAGAATATGTTATATAGACTTGGGTTTGGCTTTGTCTGGATTGCACAGGATATTGGTAATATTGATGTCTTCATGTCTGTTTTTAAACAAAGACTATCTGATAATCTTTCACAAGACTGGTTCTCATCACTACATAATACAACCAAGTGTTCTAATTATATACTCTTTAAGTCCACCTTGAATGTCGAATCCTATCTCTCTATAGATATTGCCCCATATTTGAGAAATTCTTTAACAAAATTTAGATGCGGCAAATATAAACTTTGTTCTGAGACTGGCAGATACAACAATATCCCTTATGATTCAAGATTCTGTCACTTTTGCTATCAAATGAATTTGTATGTAATTGAAGATGAAATACATGTTTTACTTTATTGTAAAGCCTACCTAGACATAAGAAAAAGGTTTCTGGATAAATACTTGAAACACCCTATATCACAACACAGATTTATAAACATTATGACTTCAAAAAATATAGATGTTATAAAAAACTTATGCCTATTTTTGTATAATGTTGGGAAAATAAGAGATTCTGATGTATTTAGATAAACGCATGTAAATTCTAATTATACCTATGTTTGTATTTTGGGCCACTGGCCTATTACTGAATAAAATGTCTGTCTGTCTGTCTGTGTGTCTGTCATACGTTTTCCACGACAAGAAGTATTAAAATCATCCACGGAAAGAGATCCGTCAATTGAATCGTTTAAAACCTTTCACAAATTGTTGATCTTAAAACTAAAGAATGTGACAGACACACCACTGCCTTGTAAAACACCCTGATCCTGACTGTAATGATCAGACAGGGTATACCCTTCTCGGACTTGAAATTGTCTGTCTTCTAAAAATTGTGATATAAAAAGGGGTAAACCCCTTAAACCAAAATCATGGTGATCTTTCAAAATGCCATACTTCCATGTCGTATCATATGCCTTTTCAAGATCGATGAACATTTATACAGTATGTTGTATATTTAGCATAGAATGTTTGATAAAAGACTCTAAGCGTACCAAATGATCGATGGTACTATGATTTTTCCGGAAATCACATTGAATGTCAGTGATGAATTTGTTGATTTCCAGGTACCAGACTAGACGATTATTAACCATACGTTCCATTGTCTTGCAAACACAGCTAGTTAAAGAAATTGGTCTGTAATTAGATGGATCCCTGCCAGGTTTAGGAATAGGACTGATTATGTCATTGCGCCATGACGGTGGGAAATTACCAGAAGTCCAGATACTGTCAAAGATATTCAATATTGTTTCTAAACACGATTCAGGGAGATGTTTTAGGAGCTGATAATGAATATTATTGGGTCCTGACCTTTTATCTTGTTCACCATATTCCATACCTTAGAAATAGGTGTTCGCGAGTTCATTGGAGACACATAATTTCGCCATGACAGACTATACTACTCAGTTCTTGTGGCCATCAAATCAATTTCTACATTTGTGATTCCAAACAACATCAAGGTTTCACACTTGAGTTCCCAGTAAGGTTTGTGAGTTGAAGTATGAATCTTATATTTTGTCCTAAGTAATAAGTAACACTGTCACTATTCCGTTTCATTATTTACTGCGTAACAGTACAAGAGATGTGGATGACTTACAGGTTGGATATGACGACTGATCTGCCGGAGTTGAGGTAGCCGATCCAGAACATGATGGACACGTCGCCTGTAAGCTGGAACGGGCTGTGCGACTGGACAAACTGAGATTCGAATCGATTGTCCAAGTACAGGTCAAAGCCTGGAGACGTATCTGACATGGAAACGTATCATAATGAAAACGTAAACAGTTTACTGCAAACAGTGTCCTGGTAGTAGAGCATGAGGCGAAGCTGTTGCCGGGAGGCCGGGTGAGACACACACAACATGACGCACGATCACCCAGTGAAAATATGACAAACATTATTAAGGTTTTCATAAAAAATAACATTGCTATTATACATCTTTACATTATACTTGTTTCATATTTTTACAGTGATATTGCTAGCACATTATACGCGTCTATGTTCGCTAATCAGTTTCCTGCACACCAGTAGTTACTGATCTATCCTAAAAGGTATCACTTAGTTAAAGAGTGCTGTCATCTTTAGCCATTGGCCAAGATACCTCCTCAGTATTAGTACAATGATATGGAAATATGTTATAAATAATCATGATAGTATCATACAAAGTTGGTAACAAAAATGAAACAAATAATGAAAATAATTCAAGCAATTTTGTCAAGAGTAAAAGTATCAATTTAGAGTTTTGTCATTCGTGACCGTACAGATAAGTATCTGGAATTTCGGCGATATCCTCTGTTAAGACACATAGCTGTAAATTTAGATAAACCTGTTGATGAATAACACGTAACCCTCCAAACTCACATTTCTTAATAGCTACAGAGGCGGATCCAGGAATTGATCCGCTAATGAGTGAAACATGCCAGGTCTTTGACATCCTGGTCTTTCTATGTGCAAAGATTCGGCATGATGAAAGGATACTCAAACGGACAGGCAAGCTTATTACTGTGTTCTACGTACAACGTATCGGGATGGCGAGGGGGTTGGTGGTATCGAGTCTTTACAATCATCAGTGCAACGTTAAGCCAATTCTAGCGTCACTTGTACTTTCCCACCTTTACATGTCCTCCCCGAGAGAATGTTTGGAGGTTTACACAGGCAGAAGGTCTCGCGTCCCTCGCTTAGACAGGTTGTGCCAGATGGACACTTGTTGCGGCAAACATCGTCCTTCGTCTGGCAAGTATCACCGCTGAATCCTAAATAGAGAGATATGATCCCCACATGTATATCAGGTGGGATATATTCCTGAAGGAGGGGAACAAGTGCAGTTTGACGATACAACATATGCGTGGACGGATACAGTGTAGGTTTAACAGAAGGTGTCAAAGAAGATGCCAAATGTGGAGTCGCAGAAAGATCGGTAGGAAGAGGCGTAAGGGAAAATCTCATTTCAAGGACTACTTACATATTCTAACCGTAGTGACAAAGGACAAGTTTAAGTTTAGATCTGTGTGTTTTCATAGGACATAGATGTAGAGGTGCACAGGATGCGTCCGGTGTTAAAGTCATTTAATCCCATCTTGGGTGATTCTGACACAGATCAGAGAGTCACATGTTCAGAAACCTACCTCGTGGGCAGTCACAAGAGTGGCCCATTGGCTGGACGAGAGAACAGTTGCCACCATTCCTACACACGTTGGCAGAACATGTATCCGTGATCAGCTCACAGGATACCCCGCTGTATACTAGGGAAGAGAAACATAAAGTTTAGAAATACATCGTAGAAGAAACACAACTGAAGTTAAGTTAGCATTATCAACGCGTTCATGTTGATGATGGGGGTCAGCTCATGTTTCAGATGAACATCACGGTGACAAAGACGAATGAATAAGTTTACTTCAAACCTCGTCAGTTTCAGATTTCCAGTTCAACACCAGGGCGTGCCCCACGAGCGGCATAGTCCTGCTCGCGGTCGTCCCTACACAGGCAATCGGAATACCGGACCTCCACAACACAGAGGTGAACATAAAATAGTTTCCGAAATGATAACACAACACGGATCTTCTCCTACATTGTATCTTCAGGGAGAAGTGATTTCAGTTAAACAAATTGTTATGACGTCACCTTTGTCTTGCTACAAGACAACTGTATACAAATGTTGACGCAGCGTTGCCATGGCATCACATTGGCGGCTTTAAACATTGGCAGTAATACTCGTACAGTAGAAGCATAAGACAAACTAGTATACGTCCAACACATTGCGTTACTGATTTAACGCCAATCAAATGACCAAACAATAATACCGGAAAAATTCAAGATCCCGTTACAAGGTATTGGCATTGAAATTGAACTTTTGAAAATGCGTGCTCAGTCTCAAGAGGATAAATACTTGAGTAGTGATGCATCAATGAAAGATGAAATAGAAAGAATATCGCGGGGGAAAGCCCGAGAGGTATCGCTGAACTGATGGGCAATAAAATGTTGCAACGAAGAGGAAAAGCCATATAAAAGGTGCGCAAAATGTTTAGCTTTGCTAAACAAATATGCCGAGAACTTCCGTCATAACATGGTCGAAGGAAGGCCATGGTTTAAAAACAGAGGAGATGCGGGAAAGAAACAAACACCTAACAAACACCTCAGAAACAGGAAGGCCATAGCGCCTCTGAATACAAATATTACATTCATTGGGAGCAGGACGGCTAGTGGCAGGTTAACTGCCCACAAAGGTGTAACAAGTGAAAGAAAAGAAAACATGAGACAATAACAAACCAAAACAGTTAGAAGAAACAACAAACATATCGGACTACAATCAAGATCAAAGGCAAATTCAAGACAAAATAGTGCATCACCTGAATTCATGTTAAATTCTGGAAACGGACATAGACAGGGATAACAACAACACGACCCAACCGAAAGTAGATGTTGAAAATAATCAACTTGTCATCACGGAAACTGAAAAGAGACGGATTTTGAACAATGGACTTGAAACAGTAATAATGCGAATGAACTCCAAAATGATATCAATGAGTTTTGTCAGAAACTAAGGAATATTGAGTATTTTGATGATTCTAATACAGGAGAGGATATATCACTTGTTAAGAACAAAAGCTACTGGATTCCAAAGAAATGTAGGAATTCACATCTACATAAATTCATTGACTTTATATCTATGGTCCCTTTATTACCACAAACATGTCCAAAGTCCAACATTTTCAATTCAGAACGGATTGCACTTAAAGATATTCTTAATGATAAAAACATCATAATCAAAGAGGCCGACAAAGGTGGGGCTGTTGTCATTATGGACGTTCAACATTGCACGGAAATGTCCATGGAAATAATTAGTGATCAGGAAAACCATGACGTTATAAACGATGCCAGTGTTCATAAAAACTTAAAGATATTCTTAATGATAAAAACATCATCATCAAAGAGGCCGACAAAGGTGGGGCTGTTGTCATTATGGACGTTCAACATTGCACGGAAATGTCCATGGAAATAATTAGTGATCAGGAAAACCATGACGTTATAAACGATGCCAGTGTTCATAAAAACTTAAAGGTTTTCATGCTATATTTTCAAACGAAACAACTGAAAAAGGGTTAGATTACCTAACAAACTTCATTTGCAAAGAAAGCAACTTTTATGGATTACCCAAAGTACACAAATGTCAGGATATTAAAGATAAATGTGAAAATGCTACTGATAACGACATTGAATCAGAACATCCTAATGATCTGACACTTAAGCCTATAATTGCAGGACCTAGTTGTGCTACACATCGGTTGAGAAATTTCATTGTTATGCTGCTTATACGTTTTATTACAAAAGTTCACAGTTCTACAGTTCTACTAGAGATACAATGGATTTCCTACACTATTTACCTCAACAAACGCAAGAAAAAAACTCGTAAACTGAAAAAAAGCGTGAAATATTTATATTCTAATATCCCAAACAATTTAGGAATTGAAGCTATATCATTCTGGTTACACGAATATCCAGGATTACTCCCAACACGATTTTCGAGGGAATTCGTCATAGAAAGTGTTAAATTTATATTGAATAATAATACATTTAATTTTGATGGAGAACAGTATAGACAAATAAAGGGTACAGCAAAGGGTACAGCAAAGGAAACTGAAATTGCACCCACGTATGCTACGCTAGTTATAGGATATTTGAAAAGAACTCTGGAAACCAAAGTGAAAGAACAGTTAGGATCTGAAGTCGCTGAATACTTCAGAACAAAATGGCGGCGTTTCCTTGACGATTGCTTCACGTTAATTATCATATAATTTAGCAAGATGCAACCTGCTGGCGACTGTATGCAAGATTAGCCACAATTCAAAATGAGACATATTCTACGACTAAAAATCTGGAAGATTAAATCTGACTTCAACTGTTTTGTTTTACGGTACTTCAACCCCCTTCGAGGATACAGCCACTAACAATCTTAGTTCCTAATTCAACTTCCAATCATAAAATTTGTATCTGTTTACAGGTTATGTAACAGGTCTAATTCTTTTAAAAACACAATGATTAAATAAGCACTAACATTACTAAAAAGATCCTTCATAGTTCTTGATTTAAAAAAGTTATCCCTTGTGATGGAATATTCAACACAGTCATGTTATGGGTGTCATGAAGAATACACTGGACAAACGCTTGAGGGACAGAATGCGCGTCCATACACAGCAAATTAAGGACCCCAAAACCAGGTGCATCCCTTTAATGCAGCAGGAAAGGAAATAAAGTTTGAAATATTCCCTTTTTACAAGATGAATACTGCTGATGCCATGCTGCGTTAAGCTAAAGAAAACTTTTTCATTAAAGAATTGTGTCCATCGTTAAATTAGTAACGACTACTGAAGCCATCCAGTACTTACATGAAGTACAGTTACACGTTGCAGACCCGCCTGACTGCTGGCATGTACCCTGTGTAGTACACGGTTTGACAAGATCACACACGTTGGGTGCGTTTTCACACAACCGTCCTTGGGTCCCCTTCTTACAGCTGAAGTCGAAGATTTACAGTTAGTACCCTGGGACCTTACTGTTTCCATATCTATGTGTAGAATTATCTGGACATAACACGGAACGATATTCGCCAAATTGGGCTAGTCTTCATATGGTCATTGAGACAAGGTGAGTGAGGCAAGTGGTTCTAGCATTATTCCTAACACCTCGCTTCCATTCCCCACACAGGTACAAAGAGTGCCTGCTGTGATCCTCTGTGATACTTCTTGCATGGTTCCATATTTGGTCAGATGACGTATAAGACTACTGACCTGTCCAAGTATGTTAATTAATCTAGTAGCCCCCTGGCCATTTGCAAGATAATTCACAGGGCCCTTACATCATCATTGCTAAAGATATGATTTCACTGCTTTTAAAGCAAAATAACTACTCCTATTCTGCTTATACAACACAAGGTTTCACTTGTGATAAGTGAGAATCATTTGCCCCGATTACAGTCACTTATGATGTTCATTTTAAAAGATTTCATATGAGACCCAAGCTATATTGGCGCTTAACTTTTCCTTCACAGTATATATCAGTTGTTTACATTTGGAGGGATTCCCAGGTGATTATCACAATCAAAACTGATACATCATTAATGGTCTTTTTCTGGAGACATCATCTGATGGTTCCTTCTTCAATCTCCATCTTTATTTTTGTTTGTTCCGTGTATAAACTGCGTGTATTGCCTTGTTTAACTGGTATATAGTAACCTGAATTGGCTTAATTAAGTAACTCTTTCCCTCTGTCAGTTTGGTCCAGTGCATGTGTTCTTTGGGTTGCAATAACGAATCAGCCGACGTACGGATTAGTATTTCGACGGTACAATACATTTCTGACATATCGAGCGTGAATCTGATCCACACAAAGACATATTTGTGCTACCCCGATGACCATTGGTCTGTCATTACCGCACCAGTACGCACCTGCAGAAGTAGTCTTCAAACACAGAGTAGCACGTGGCGTCATTCTGACACGTGATGCCGGAGCACGTGTTGGCTATATTCTGGCAGTTCTTGCCCTCCCAGCCAGGTGTACAGTTGCAGGAATAGTCGGCCAGCAGGTCCACACAGGTGCCACCATGCATACACGGCAAGGAGTCGCACTCGTTGATCAGCTCCTGGGCAACAAAACTCGGCGCTTTATAAAATATTTTTTTAGCCCCAAAGAAGTATAAAAGGATTTACAAATTTAAACATTTTAAGATTGTAAGAAGCTGTAAGGGATTATTATTCATAAAGCAGAAAAGTGAGTGTAAAACATGCATTTGCTAACATACATGCAATCTAAAGATACGATCGCGACTTCTTTTACAAACTCTATTTACAAACATCCATAAAAGCAGTTACTGTACAGGAACTGGAAGGTTGTTTTTCTTATCTGATTTTTAACTCCACACCAAGGCAATCAAAATTGCTGCTATATGGTGGCGTTCTGTAAATGATCCAGACTGGATCAGACAATGTAGTGATCATCAGCATAGGAATCGGTCTATGTGATATGATGACATGTGTTAACCAAGTCAGTGAGTCTGTCTACCTGACCCTGTAAGTCAGCTGAAAAAACTTCGGCCGTTCACAGTGAACATGACCCGTACTTACAGTGCAGTTTCTTCCTGTGTAACCCGGCTTACACTCACATCTGTAGTCCTGGTTCAGATCCACACAGCGCTCCGTTTGTTCTTGATGACATTGATCTGTGCAATCCACCATGTCAGATTCACATAGAGTACCTGACAAACGAGGAATGTGTATTATTACACAAAACGGTTTTTCCGAAAGTTTTAATTCTTATCATAGCATAAGGTCCACTCTCTCACACTCTAATGCCTTCACACAGTTCCCCTGAAGCCGATAGTTCATATGTCAAATCCCATCTGTGTAAGCAAGAACCTTTCTGTTCTGTCTGAAATACATTCACCCAATGCTAACTGACATGACGACACACACACAGCGATATATCCCTTGTGCATTGCTGGTTTCAACAAATCTGATTTTAGTCATGTTGTGTCCCGGTTTACCTGTCCATCCATCGTCACACTGGCAGGAGAACGTCGTCACTCTGTCTACACAGGTCCCATGCACGCACGGTTTGCTGACACAGTCGTCGATGTTGTGTTGACACAGAAATCCTTCATAGCCGGACTTGCACACACAACGGTAGTCGCCCGTCAGTTTGTCACATCGTTCAGTGTTGTTGGTGTTGCATGGGGAAGGGGAACAGAAGTCCTTCTCGGTACACTCGCCATTGGGAGCTGGGGAAATAACAATCAGATATGACACATCCTTCAACAATCAGAATCAGATGGGGCGTATGTTAAAAGAAGTGACTCATACCACAGATTGAGAGGAGCTGAGACATCCTCACCCTTTTACCGTAAACCTATAGCCTATGTGTTTCCAAGACAATTCCTGTCCGAGCTTACCTTTCTCAAAGGGATCCTCGCAGATGCAGTCGGCAGTGATGTTGTCGTAGTTGCTGATACAGAGTCCATTATTGCAGCGCCCAGATGTACACAGGACTGCCTCATTCTGACAGTGGTCGCCTCCGAAGCCGGGTTTGCACGTGCAGGAGTATGAGTTGTCGCCATTGACGCATGTCCCGCCGTACAGACAGCCACTCGGGTTCTCCTTACATTCGTCTGTTGGGAGACAGGGCGAACTATACATATGCGATCTCCTATCAGCTTTCTTATAGCAGTATATGTGTAAAGCGTAATTGAGTTGTTGTTGTGTTGTTGTTTTTAAGATCCATGAAACGGCACAATGTCTACGCACGACTCACCTATGTCAGCCTCACAGGTAACATATATATTCTGTAACGGCATTGTCTACACAAGACTCACCTATGTCAGCCTCACGTTAACCGTTAACATCAAAATTAGTGTAACGGCATTGCCTATTAACATCAGTACACATGTTCCACAACAGTTACCTATGATAACATCACTGATAACGTTTATTTTCATGTAACGACACTGTCTAGACACAACGTACCCACTTCCGTCTCACAGTTAACCCCCGTGAAGCCAGGGTGACAGGTGCACTGATAGCGAACTTCTCCCCATGAGTTGCAGGTGCCGCCGTTCTTGCAAGGGTCATCACTGCAGGGGTTGTTGTTACTGTCACAACTAGAAGAAGAATGGTAACCTGTTTGACCTCATCCGTCAATAATCGGTTAGAGGGTCATATTAATCAAAATGTTGTTTTTTTTGATGCTGCACTAAACGTTAATATTATTTTTTAATATCATGAAAGACTGTAACAATAAGTTCAGAAAACTGATAATTCTAACACACATACAGAAATTGTGATATGTTTTCTGCAGTGACAGTAAGGCTTTCTCGAAACTATTTTCACTTTTTATCGTGCCTAATTTCATCATCTGCACTTCGTCAAGCGCATTCCCGATTCCACAAGTGTATGTAACGAAGATACCCGACCATGCGCCTGTTGGAAACTGAAATATTTCCGTGCCGAGAGGCACATTGTTTTACAGTAAATTACATATCTACTTGCTAACACGGTTTATAAGGTTTCTGTTTGAATCTCCTCCTGTATTATTAGGCCCTTGTAGACCGCCACCATATAGCTGGAATATTGCTGAGTGCGGCGTTAAACTAAACTCACTCCTCCTGTATTCAGTGGCATGCTGCCACTGCAAATGCATCTTCAGGTTTGTGTTGGCGCCGTGTTTGTTGTTGAAAAGTGAAAATTATAATTTTGACTAGGAATTAATTCAACATGTCCAAAAAATGGGTAATAAGCAATGGTTATGGTTTTGAAACATTTGGATATCAGCAAATGCGGGTGACAGATAAGGTCAAACATGGTCTCTCCTTTAAACACTGTCAGTATCATGTGTGTCCTCCATTCGCCTTGACGCAGGGATTGAGACGATGGGGCAATGGGTAAGAGGCGAGCAAGTGAAGGCCATAAGAATGTCCGTCCCTACTGCAATGCCAGTGTGAGATCTGCGACGTTGGCTGACGTCGATAAACACGTCTCCCCTGATAGATGTTTTAAGGTTTAGGTGTTCTTGCAACTAGGTCCATCACAAAAATTGTCACAAGCTTTAGAATAAGCAAGAAGGACATTCTAAACACCAGTGCGAGCGATATTCCGTGAACACAGTCCAGTCAAGGAGAAATCAATACTGAGTGATGTAAGTGATTCCATCATCGCCTTACGTTGAGTGACGTACTTCAGGCAATGCAGTAAATAATGAGCCACATTTTCTAGCTGATGACACACAGAGCAGTTTGGAGAAATGTCTTTATAAGACGAAGACGAAGTCTGGTTAATATCACCTCTTCTCTACACTTGCCTCGGGATAATTTTGACTTCGTTATAAAAAGGATCTATGCCACGGAATTGGCGTCCTTTTAAGGATGAGGACCGTCTCTGTTGCCATTTCATCTGAGCACAGAACTTACTGATGGTCCATATGCAGCAGGAGATGGCAATATGGACTCATCCTGTTCCTATCCATCAACGTCTAATTGAGCTTTTGCCAATCTGTCAGCTTTTTCATTTCCAAATATCCCAACATGAGCAGGTATCCGTGAAAATTCAACGTCTACAAAATCTTTACTTTTTTTAATGATATTTTTATTGTTCCCAAGGGTACAGATCATTACTTAAGTCATTACAGAGATCAAGTATAATTATGATCAAATCTTGGCTTGCTTCTTGTAAATGACCCATAGAATCGCTGAAAATGACCGCTGATACAGGTCTCAGAAAATGAATCCAACGCAAAACTTCAGTGATAGCAGCAAGTCAAGCAGAAAATGCTGATAAGTGATCAGTTAATCAGAGAAAAATCTCTCTTTGATCAGTAGCTATGAAGGTACCTGCACGAACATGACCAGACACTGGGCAGTTAGATCCATCAGTGTAAATCTGAATAGCATTTGTCCACTGTAGATTTCGGATATGTTCCTCAGCAAGAGCGTTCATACGAGGTGCTGGCTCAGATTTAGATGCTTGTTAATGGACATCAAGGTAAACGGATGGAATTTCAAGCAAACATGGTGACCTCTTAGCCGGAACACTGACATGACCTATGGCAACATCACGTACTTGATGATGAAAAGCAGTTCTCTGAGATCGCATCTCATAAGGCCCCTTACCCCCTTTCCCAAGATCGAGAAAATACTAAACACAATCTCCCAATACGGCTGACGTTGGGTGTTTCAGCCCCAAAAGATTCCAACTTTAGCATGTATCTAACTTCTAAGAGTTTACATCTAAGAGGTATTTCACCTTATTCAACACGTAGAGCCTCAACAGAGGTAGTTCTAATTGCTCCAAGACAGATTCGGAGGGCTTTAGACTGAACATCTAGTCTTGACCTTTATGTAACACATGCAGATCTGTAAGCTTGACAGCCGAAATCAGGTCGTGATCTAATGAGGGCATGATATAACAGCAATAAACACTTCCTGTATGCACCCCATTTGGTACTGGAAATACGTCTCATAAGGTTCAAGACTTTAGTGCATTTTTACTGAATCAAATATGAGGTTTCTACATAAGGTTCCAGGTAAGCCTCATATCACACCAGATTCCCCAAAACTTCACCTTATCCACAAACTCCAAAGGAGAACCGCACAAAACAAATTTTGAATTTTGAGGAATCTTCTTCCTAGTAAAAATGATTGCAGACGATTTTGAAGCAGAAACCTTAAAATCCCACTGTATGCACTAAGCTTGTACAACATCAATAGATTGTTGAAGGCCATTGAAGACAACGTCAAAATTACTGGACCGTTTCTACAACGCTCCATCATCTGCAAACTGTGCTGTTTCGACAAGGACATTGATATTCTCAAACAGGACATTAATCATTACATTAAATAATGTTGGACTGATTACACAACCTTGGGGAGTTCCATTCTTTAACATGTATGTTTATAAAAGTTCCACTGCGAACTTTTATACTTCTACCCCACAAGAAATCCTTTATCCAATCAAGCATGCGTCCACAAATTCCAAACTTATACAGTTTTATTGCAAAACCGTCCCTCCATAACATGTCATAGACCTTTTCAGAAAACAGCCATCAGATATTCAGTGCTTCCTAGTGCCTTCTAAATTTCGGTTTCAAGTCGCACTAAATGATCAGTACAACATCTGTTTTTACAAAAGCCCGACTGAACACATGAAAAGAGATTGTTCTTTTCCATAAAGTAAACCAGCCGTTTATTTACCATTCTCTCCATTATGTTACACATGTTGGAGTGAGTGAGTTAATATTTAACGTCACATCGGCAATATTGCAGCCATATCGTGACGAGAGCATTTAACGAGTAATTGTGATAATACAAATGAATTAATAGCACATACATTGTAAAACCCTGTCGACGAAGGACAGTAAAAATAACTAGAATATCACAGAGTAGAATGTAAAACTAGTGAATAGACCTAAAACAATGCATCTATAGAGGACAGTACAATATAAAAATGAGCTATAGGTTGCCAACAACTGAAGGTAGATCACCATACTAAGGACCATGGGGTTTTACAGTACATTTGCTTCCTGCATGGACCCTAGTTGGATTTACATCATCCCCTCAGCTGTTAGCAATTTAGACAAATCTAGCCATAAACTAAAAACGCACTTATTCTACGATTAAAAAGATGGAAAACTAAAATTTACTTCAAATGTTTTTGTACTTATGTACCCTCTCAGGAGGACAATTGTTTTACGGTACTTCAACCCCCTTTGAGGGTACAGCCACTAACGATTTGAGTTACTAATTTAATCTTCCAATTTTAAAATATTTATCTATTTACAGTTCAATTAACAAGTCTAATTCCTTTAAAAATGCAATAATTAAATGAGGGCTAATATTGCTAAAAAGATCCTTCATAGTTTGTGAATTAAAATACTGATCCCTTGTGATGGAATACTCAACACAGTCAAGCAAGATATGCTTGACTGTGATTCTTTCATCACAAGGGATACAGAATGGAGGATCCTCACCTTTCAAAATGTATTCATGAGTATATCTCGTATGGCCAATACGACATCGCCTCATAATGACCTCCTCAAATCTTGAATGACAACCCAAGTGGGTATAACCAATATAAGGTTTTATTTCCTGTAATTTATTTACACCCATTTGGGTGTCCCACCTCTTTTGCATCAGATCTCGGATATACGATCTAACTGTAGCTTTATAATCAGAGTATGGGATAAGAAAAGGAGTCACGGATTTGTTGAGTGCTGCCTTGGCAGCAAGATCGGCCATTGTATTGCGAGAAATGCCCACATGGCTGGGTAACCAACAAAAGACGATGTCGTATTGGCCAGTTGCAAGATTATTAAATAATTCAATTATTTCTATTAAAAGTGGATGTTTACATGACAGGTTTTTAATTGCCTGGAGGCAAGAAAGAGAATCGGAATAGATAATATACTGTTTATGTCTAGGATGTCTTTCAATATATTTAAGAGCCGTTAATATGGCGTTTGCTTCTGCTGTGAAAATTGAACTATTATCTGGTAATCTGAAAGATATTGTTCTGGATCCAATGACAGTGGCACAAGCAACTGCGCCACCATCCTTGGACCCATCTGTAAATAAAGATTTGTATGTATTATAGTTACTTTGTAATTGATTATATTCTTGTTTATATTGTAATTCATTTGTTTCTGATTTTTTAAACCTCGTCAGTGTTAGGTCAACTTCGGGTCTAACTAACTGCCAAGGTGGAGACGAAAGTAGACGGGAAGGAGATATATTGGCTAGCTCAATGCCGCAAGCAGACAAGAAAGGTTTCACTCTAAGTCCAAGAGGCGGAACAAGAGAAGACTTTTTATTGTATAAATCCTCATAAAGAGGATTAAAAACACAGTTAAATGCAGGGTTGGCCTCATTAGAATACAGTTTTGTTATATACATAACTGTAAGGAGAGTTTTACACGTCGTTGAGTAAGAGATGGCTCATCGGCCTCGACGTAAAGACTGTCAATAGGAGAAGTTCTAAATGACCCAAGACCTTGATAGTGGATAGAATCAAGTATTTTGAGGTTGCTTTTACAGGCTCCACCATACATGATGGAGCCGTAATCAAGTTTCGAACGGATGAGAGATCTGTATAAATGGAGTAGGGTAGTTTGGTCTCCTCCCCACTTTGAACTGGAAACAACTTTTAACAGATCAAGTGCCTTCAGGCATTTAGTTTTAAGGGATTTAATGTGGGGTAGAAAAGTTAGATGTGAGTCGAAAATAAGACCCAAGAACCTGGCCTTCTTTACTACTTTGATGGGGGTGCCATTTAAAAATAGTTCTGGATCTTTATGCGGTTTATACTTTCTGCAGAAATGCAAGCAATTTGTTTTTGTTATCGAAAATTTAAACCCGTTTTCAAGTGACCATTTTTCAATTTTATTAAGACAAATTTGTAATTGCCTCTCTATTGTTTGCATATTTCTACCTCTACAAGAAACATTAAAATCATCCACAAATAGTGATCCATCTACTGAATCACTTAAAACCTTAGAAAGACTATTGATTTTAATACTAAATAAAGTCACAGACAAAATACTGCCTTGTGGAACACCCTGATCTTGACGAAAGTAGTCTGAGAGGGTTGTTCCCACACGTACTTGAAACTGTCTGTCATTTAAAAAATTAGATATAAACTGAGGCAAGCGACCTCTCAACCCAAAAGAATATAAATCTTTCAAAATACCATGCTTCCAAGAAGTATCATATGCTTTTTCAAGATAAAAAAAGATTGATACTGCATGTTGTTTTTTAATGAAAGAATTTTTAACAAATGATTGCAAACGAACCAAGTGGTCAATTATGCTTCGGTTTTTACGAAAACCACATTGTATATCAGTAATCAGATTGTTGGTTTCCAAAAAACAGACTAAGCGATTATTTACCATTCGCTCCATGGTTTTGCAAACGCAGCTAATCAAGGAAATAGGTCGGTAATTTGATGGATCTGTATGATCCCTCCCAGGCTTTGGAATAGGAACAACTGTGGCTTTTCGCCATGAAGAGGGAAAATGTTGTGTTGTCCAAATATGGCCAAAAATGCCAAGTAAGGTTTCGAGACATGATTCAGGCAAGTGTTTTAAGAGTTGGTAATGGATATCATCGGGTCCTGTTGCAGTGTCGTGAGCCTGTGATAGCGCAGTATGAAGTTCATGTAATGAAAATACCTCATTATAATCTTCACCATTATCAGATTTAAAATTCACTGGTTTCTTCTCTTGGTGTGTTTGATAAGTCTGGAATTTTGGATGATAATTTGAGGAGTTAGCCAAAGTTTCACCCAACTTGTTTGCAATATCAGATTTTTCAGTTAGTATGTTATTATCATTTTTGAGATGCTGAATACTACTTGATTTGGAACCCTTGCCTTTAATTTTTTGGATCATATTCCATACCCTTGACATAGGAGTACGGGAATTTATTTTGGAAACGTAAATTTTCCAAGTATGACGTTTAATGTGTTTAAACGTTCGTCGAGCTTTAGCGTAACTGATTTTTGCATTATTTAAGTTATGAACAGTGGGATGAAGGCGAAAATATTTCTCTGCTCTCTTCCTCTTTTTCCTAGCCTGTTTGCATTCATCATTAAACCATGGTTTACGGATGTGCAGATTTACAGAGGACTTAGGAATAGTTTCATCAGCTATATGTTTCAGTTTGTCAGAGAACATTTTAATTGGATCAGGTACATCCATGAAAAGGTCTGGTTTAAGTTCCTTAAGGCAGGTGGCCTGAAATAATGGCCAATTGGCCTTTGAAAAATTCCATCTTGTTACAGGCGGATCATCGGAAGGGTTAATTGCTGTAAGTACTGTTGGGAAATGGTCACTACCACAAAGATCAGTATGGACTGACCATTCAAACTCATTATAAACGTTTGAATCAGTGAGTGACAGGTCTAAGGAAGAATATGTTCCCGTTCCAGGATGTAAATATGTGTCAGAGCCATCATTGAGTATACATAAATTATTATCAGATATAAACTCTTCAAGAACTTTCCCTTTACTGTTGGTATCAGGACTTCCCCATAATGGGTTATGCCCATTGAGATCACCCATTATGATACAGGGTTTTGGTAATTGGCCATACAAATCTTGAAGATCATTCTGATGGAGAATGGAAGAAGGGGAGATATACAAGGAACAAAGAGTAAGGGTTATATGTAAAGTAAGACGAACAGCAACAGCCTGAAGATTGGTTTTGAGAGGAACAGGGCTATGAATTATACCATGTCTCACCAATATGGAAGATCCACCAGTGGCTTTGTCACCAGGGGGTGAAAAAGAAAGATAGGAATGGTATTTACGCAATTCGAACTTATCATTTTGTTTCAAGTACGTTTCTTGAAAACTAAATGCTGATGGTTTAAAATCCTGTGCTAATAACTGTACTTCATTAAAATTGGTCCTAAGTCCTCTGCAATTCCATTGGATTAAGGAGTTATTGTTCATTTTATAGCAGGTGGTAGTACTGGGGACCGACTTTTCCCCTTCCGAGGCGAACTACTTCTATTTCGCGCACGGGTATGAGGAGAGACATCCATGTCTTCTAAAAGTTGAAACTTGTTATAGATTTGTACAGGATCACGTGATCCCTTTTGTACTCGATCAGTTTTTTGTCTGTAATCCACTTTTTGATAAGGATTTTTCACAACAGGAGATATTGTTTGTGATTCAGTCTGGCAAGCTGATGTTGCATGGTGTTTATCACCAGTAGAATCTGATGCAATTAAAGTGTATTTGTCAGCTTCAACCCAGGTGAGATCTGTCTGACATGCAACTGACAGACCAGACTTAGTATTGGGGCGAGCAACAACTGTAGAATATGGTACACCTGATGACTGAGGGGAGGCTATATTAACTAAACGTTTTGCCTCATGATATGTGACATTCTTTTGGATTTGGATTTTGACAATTTCATATTCACAGACAGACATGGCATGACTTTGACGAAGACATATGATCTCCAAGACAACTGACACATTTTGGAGAAGACAAACAGTCAGAACCTTCATGATCATCTTTACCACATCTATAGCATGTTGCACGATTTCTGCAGGATTGGACACCGTGACCAAACTTTTGACACTTGTAACAACGAAGTGGGTTTGGAATATACTGTTCCACTTCGATGTTACAATATCCAGCTTTTATGTACTTTGGGTGTTGGGGTTGAGAAAAAGAAATTAAGTATGTGTTGGTATTCAAAGTTTCTCCATTTTTCTTAAACGTGAATCTTTTAACATGAGTGACTCTTTGGTGTTG
This sequence comes from Haliotis asinina, assembly GCF_037392515.1. Taxonomy (NCBI): domain Eukaryota; kingdom Metazoa; phylum Mollusca; class Gastropoda; order Lepetellida; family Haliotidae; genus Haliotis; species Haliotis asinina. The sequence continues at coordinate 77,424,038 of NC_090284.1, read as the reverse complement.
CAGTTCAGTAACTATTTCCTTTTCACTCATGTGGGCAAGCCAGCGGTCTCTGTCCCTCAAGATGCCTTTGCTACTATTCAAACTACTTGTGAGGAGAAACTGAAACTTCAGTATTTGCAAGCTGTTTTGTGGCTATGAGGGTAGCTGATTGTTTTGCTGTTTTACACTCTATGAGGAGAAACCCTGGTCTAATTTTTCTGACAGCTTGGACATCACCAACAAGTCCATAAATTGCTTTTGATGTGGCAAACGGATTTAGCTTGAGTGGTTCACCATCAGTCGAAGATACAACCAAGAATCTACTCCATGTATCTGGATATCTGTTTGTGATATTTTCCTCATCAGAGGACAAACACTCATCTAGTGCTCGTTTATGTTTTTTGGTTGAGCCATGGTTAATAATAGAAAGTTCACCATCCCAGCTCCCCACCCTCCACCGAGTATCACATGGACAATGCTATACACCAGTTGGTCTCCGACTGGTAGCACCAAGGATACTGAAATGTTATACTCCAGAAGAAGATTAATAGAAAATTAATCGATCCACCAGATTGGCCCATGAGCCACCGCCTTCTGGGCATAAGACTCTAGGCAAAGTCAATAACATCACTTGTCAAATTTACAAGTGTTATATGAGTGAAAAGCCAAGACCAAAATTGAAACAATATAAAATCAAATTTGTGCAATTACATAATCCACGCACAGGGCTTGGCATGGCCAGCCGATTGGTCGAACCGGGCCCATTCGATCATCCGTCTAGGCGAAGTCAGGGCCAAAGTTGTGTATTGAGCAACAGGAACACGATTGCAGGCCTATATCAGGGAGCAAGAGACGTAGGGTGCCGTCACTTAACGGCCGCCTGGGCGCTGACCATGCACGGCCCATTCCTATGTTGCACATCGACGTAAAGCTGGTTTCCAGGGCTATCTGGCGGTGTCATCAGAAATGACCTGCCGTCGACAGGTTCGACGTCGGGACGCTTTAAAGTCCGATGTAACTCGATTTTTGGCAGCTTTTCACGCTGCGGGTACTTGTCATGTTTCGTACATCGACCCCAGGGTTTTGATTTGACTCTGGATCGGAAGCCCTGTGTCTTGGCTTTCACGTCATGTGCGACACATGCGGGTGCAGTCATGTTTTCCCACCCTTAAAGCCACCCAAAGCTAAGCCCCGTGCGCGTAACGGAGGCCAAAACAGCTCAGATTTGATATCACCAGGGTTTGATCTATGCATCCTGCGTTCACTAATTGTCCCATCCCGGGAGAAAGAGACATACTGCACACATATCATACATGAAAATTCGGCAACGTGCATGAAGCACCTGGGGTTATCACGGGGTCGACATGGGGTGCCTGGTTGGGCGTCCACGCCCATTTTCCCATCTGTTATAGACCTGTAATTTTACCAAGACAAAAGCCTTACTCGGAGAGCATCTTTTAAACGTCACTCGAACGTTGAATATTCACATCCTATTGACAGGTTTCACATCGACGTGAAGCTGGTCCCCAGGGCTATCTGGTGGTAACATCAGAAGTGACAAATCTTTACCGGGTTCGACGCCGGGGCGCTTTTAAGCCCGATTTATGGCAATTTTTTCACGCTGTAGGTACTTGTCATGTTTCGTACATCGACCCCAGGGTTTTGTCTTCGACATGGGTCGGAAGCCCTGTGTCTTGACTTTCGCGTCATGTGCGACACGTGTGGCTGCCGTTATGTTTTCCCACCCTTAAAGCCACCCAAAGCCAAAGCCTGTGCGTGCGGCGGGATGCAAAACAGCTTATTTGATATCACGCGAGTGAGTGAGTGAGTGAGTGAGTGAGTGAGTGAGTGAGTGAGTGAGTGAGTGAGTGAGTGAGTGAGTGAGTGAGTGAGTGAGTGAGTGAGTGAGTGAGTGAGTGAGTGAGTGAGTGAGTGAGTGAGAGTGATTAAACATACCTACACATACACTTACGAATTGAAAGCCAGAACTGCCCATTAGCTTTTGGTGTCAGGTGTACGCCGTCCTTGGCTAGCAGCGCAGGTCCCATCCTCATGTGCTGGCTGTGTTCCCAAAGGGTGGCATCCAGACGGCGTCGCAACATCTTCTTCAAGCGCCGGTTCGCCTCCTCCACCTTCCGCTTGTAGGCAGAGACCGTCATGTTCCTTGGTTTTACCCTCGGAAACAGACTCCCTATCACCGCCCTGGAGCCTGGCCGTTTCCACCGAAGGTAGTCCAGAAGATCCAGCAGGTCTTCGACCAGGTCCCGAGGATCAGTAGAGGCCGACACGTCGTTCTCTCCCACTTGAAAGAACACAATGCCCTGAAAAGCTGCATCAAGGGCATCCACCTCAGCTTTCATCCGAGCGACGGTCGCCCCTCCGATCCCACGCACGGTAGTGAGGATGCCATGTGGAGGGGGACAGACTTGAACAAGTCGCCGCACGAAACTATGCCCCAGGATGGCAAAGTGCAGTGGCTTTGAAACAGGAGCTTCAAAAAGTGCGCAGGCCATGACTTGAATGAAGTTAGTCTTCAAAAACGATTTCTGACAATGAGTTGTGTCAAATAATATCAGCACAAGTGCCGTGATGCTCGTATCTGACTGCTAAGTATATATAGCCTGGGTCATTGATACGTGTTTGTACTGAGCTCTGCATTGAACTCACGGGATCAATCGTTCATGGATTAAGACCTGTTGTTAGCTTAAGCCTGACACGACTCACTCATCTCGTTCAGTTATGGGATAAAACAACGAGTCAATGATTGGTGTTTTCAGTCGTAATTGCCGCCACTTTGATTGGCTTCTCACTCAGAAACTCACGGATTAGGCATTACCATCAAAGCATCAGAGCCAAGCTTGTGTGTCCCACCCCGACAAGTGCTTCTGCAAACATGACACCAGTCACGGCACAATTCCAGACAATGTAGTGATGTGATGTGATTGTGTTTGTCTTGTGTGAGGGTGACCTGTAGTAACGCTAAGAATCACAAAGGCAGTGTCTTCGCTTTCTCTCCAGCTGGAATTAAAGACAATACCAAGGCTACATTTCCATACAGCATCAAACAACTTCCATACAACATCAAACTATCGGGAGTACGGATCACACCAGCTGGAACTAAAGACAATACCAAGGCTACATTTCCATGCAACATCAAACTATCGGCAAACATGGAAACCCGGTACTAAGCATCACACCAGCTGGAATTAAAGACAATGCCAAGGCTACATTTCCATACAACATCAAACAACTTCCATGCAACATCAAACTATCGGGAGTACGGATCACACCAGCTGGAACTAAAGACAATACCAAGGCTACATTTCCATGCAACATCAAACAACTTCCATGCAACATCAAACTATCGGGAGTACGGATCACACCAGCTGGAACTAAAGACAATACCAAGGCTACATTTCCATGCAACATCAAACTATCGGCAAACATGGAAACCCGGCATTAAGCATCACACCAGCTGGAATTAAAGACAATTTTTCCGGGCCAGTTTGTAGGCATTGAAAATATGGCACCTTCACCCGGTAACATATTATCAATGCCTCGGCCGAACGACTGACTTTGTAGACCTTGATGCAAGTATACCATTTCACTTGGGTCAAGGGTTACATCATCTACCCTTTTCCACCTACTTTGTTTATTTCGCGCTTTTAGTTTGTTATTAGTGGTGTTAGGTGTTTTTGTTTTGAGTTGGTAATGTTTGAGTTTCGTAGTCACCTTCTCTCTCTCTTGGTAATTTTTTCACGTTAATTTAATGTTTTTGGTTTGGGGTTAAGTGGTTTAGGCGGTGTTACTTTTGTCCTTTTAGTTTGGCGTTTATCTCCAGTTTTACGTTCTGTCATTGTCAGTGTTTATTATTCAGTTATACGCACCGCGGTATTCATGGTTTTATCTTTAAATTTATGTCATTTAGGTTTGGGTTAGCGGATTAGTTTTAACATTGTCGGTATTGATGATTTTAGCTTTAAGGTTATGTCATTTAGGTTAATTCGGAATGGGTTAGTGATTTGGTGTAGAGAGAAGGACGTGGACTTTCCGTTTTAATTTTATGTTACTTTGATTGGAGGTTAATGGTTTGGATTAGAAGGGAACAGCGTTAGGTTGTTCTTTTAATTTAGCATGCACCATGATAACCATAGCTCACGAATACCCCTCAACCTCTGTGCAACACCAGTGTTTTGCCTGCTTCGTGGCTGAGACATCGCCTGCTTCTAGGTAAAATCACCGGCGTATGCACTTGCTCACGGGCGAATCAAGACTCGAACTGGTTCGCTGCGCCAGCTACCCTGTCACCATCATCGCCTATCCTCTCGGGGTCGTCCCCTCGCCTGCTATGCAACACCAACCTGTCGCTCTGCTTCCGACACTATCACCCATCTCTAGGCAAAAGTCAGCAGAGTCTACACTTGCTCACGGGCAAATCAAGACTCGAACGGGTTTGCCTGCGCCAGCTACCGTTTCACCATCATCGACTCTCCTCTCGGGATCGTCCCCTCGCCTGCTATGCAACACCAGCATGTCGATCTGCTTCCGACACTATCACCCATCTCTAGGCAAAAGTCAGCAGAGTCTACACTTGCTCACGGGCAAATCAAGACTCGAACGGGTTTGCCTGCGCCAGCTACCGTTTTACCATCATCGCCTCTCGTCTCGAGGTCGCCCCCTCAACCTCTGTGCAACACCAGTGTTTTGCCTGCTTCGTGGCTGAGACATCGCCTGCTTCTAGGTAAAATCACCGGCGTATGCACTTGTTTGCGGGCGAATCAAGACTCGAACCGGTTCGCTGCGCCAGCTACCCTGTCACCATCATCGCCTATCCTCTCGGGATCATTCCCTCGCCTCCTATGCAACACCAGTATGTCGCTCTGCTTCCGACACTATCACCCATCTCTAGGCAAAAGTCAGCAGAGTCTACACTTGCTCACGGGCAAATCAAGACTCGAACGGGTTTGCCTGCGCCAGCTACCGTTTCACCATCATCGACTCTCCTCTCGGGATCGTCCCCTCGCCTGCTATGCAACACCAGCATGTCGATCTGCTTCCGACACTATCACCCATCTCTAGGCAAAAGTCAGCAGAGTCTACACTTGCTCACGGGCAAATCAAGACTCGAACGGGTTTGCCTGCGCCAGCTACCGTTTCACCATCATCGACTCTCCTCTCGGGATCGTCCCCTCGCCTGCTATGCAACACCAGCATATCGATCTGCTTCCGACACTATCACCCATCTCTAGGCAGAAGTCAGCAGAGTCTACACTTGCTCACGGGCAAATCAAGACTCGAACGGGTTTGCCTGCGCCAGCTACCGTTTCACCATCATCGACTCTCCTCTCGGGATCGTCCCCTCGCCTGCTATGCAACACCAGCATATCGTTCTGCTTCTCGCAAACTCGCCATTGAGCCCCCTGTCAAGACTCGATAGTTTTCCGTTTTGCTACACCATGGCCGCTTATGGATCGAGCGTCTTCGGCAGAACGAATGATGAATAGTATGAACAACGTCGCGCGCCGTTGCTCACGCTAACCACCACGTCAACCAAGTGCTTGATCATGGTGGAGGTCGGAATTATCCCCCTATGCACAACCTTGATACTTTCCAACCTCCGTGGGCAGACGTAGAGGGCAGCGTCGCAATTTCCGCATCGCCGTTCCGTTCCCGTCCCGTCTACGTTCGTGCCCGGGGAACGTAGGCATTTTCCGAGCAGTGGCCAAGCTGGCTCGGGTTCCCCTTGTGTAGAAAAGTACGTAAATACGTTGGATAGTTAAACTTTCACCTGACGATAGTACACATTTTAAAAAGTTTAGATTTACTTTATTTGAAAAGATAGAGCAACGAAATTTTGCATGTACCTCCGCCATTAAATGGGCTTTCTGGCAATACCATCCAATTTGACATCTGACTTTTAGAAAAGAAGTTACATAGTATTTTTTAAAAAAGTACAGTAAAAAACGACTATTTTTTCGAACAAATTGTGCAATATACTTTACAATTTTCAGAATACATGAAATCTGCTTACACCATTGTTGCCGTCACCAGAAGAGCTTTCTAATGATACCAAAAAATGTATGCTACAGACTAGAGTGCTGCAGTTAGAAGCAAAAAAGACGCAATAAGGCAACACGAGAGCAAATGCGCCATTGAAAGGCCGTAGACGCGAAAAGCGGCGGTATATACGGACGTGTGTAGCCTCTCCAAAAACCATTGTATATGTACATGTGATACGTCGTTAGAAGCAGATTTGAAAGGGCATTCATACGCATTATGGACATTTAGGAACGAGAAAACGATATAAAAATTATCAACGAAATTAACTTCCGATTACCGATCCGTTGACACGGAAATAGCATGCGGCAGTACATAAAGAATTGTATGTTTGAACCAAATATATCATGAAATAGACTTTTGCGAAACCACATGAACGAAACATTGCATTGCATTTGAAATTTGACTTATGTAGCGCAGAATGGATATAGAAAAATATATCTGAAAAAGACATAACACATTAGATACATAAAGAATTGTATAACTGAACCAAATACATTATGAGCTATTTGTGTTAACCAGCACTCACCACGTGGAGGTTGCTCATTTAAGAGTGCCATTTTTCTTCTCCTGCACCATTCCCACAACAGCAAGTTCGAACAGCGAACCCCTTTACTACTGCTGTATAAACCTAATGGGTCGAAACTGACATTAGGTTATGGAATTACAGGCTATAACCTACTACTTCTATCCTACGGTTTTGGTTTGATCTACTCTCTGGTCTAGTGTCATGTAGCTTTTCCTGCACCATTCCCACAACAGCAAGTTCGAACAGCGAACCCCTTTACTACTGCTGTATAAACCTAATGGGTCGAAACTGACATAAGGTTATGGAATTACAGGCTATAACCTACTACTTCTATCCTACGGGTTTGGCTTTATCAACTTTCCGGTCTACTTTCACTTTCATCTACTTGTTTCTCACCTTTTGGGCTTTATGAGCTTGCCTTTTCCTTTGCTTTTCCCTTTTCCCTTCCCCCTACCTTCAAGGGGTTGGGTCTGGGGCTGGAGCTGGCTGGAGGAATCTGTTGGAACTGACGCCGATGCAGATTCCTCAGCGTTTGATGTACCCGCTGCTTGTTGGATAACATCTTGCACAAAAGCACACTCACTAGCAGCCTGTAAGGGAGTCTTCTTAGCGTAGTACCTACTGACAGTCTTTTGGCCATGTGCAAGATAGTCACTGGCCATCTTACGTTTTGCAGCATCATCGGGATGCTGCCTTGCCACTTCAGTCTCCAAAGCTTTCCGAACATCCGTGGCCGTAAATGTCCTCCGTTCGTTTTCGAAGTTGGGTTTAAGGAAACCTCTTGTCCTCTGATAGCGGGCCAACTCGAGACACATATTCCCCACTTCAGTGCCGTCCACTCTCCTGAAGAAAGGCGATTTGTCCGGTAGAGCATCTTCAGGCATGTCACCACGTACATATTGACGGTAATCCCTGAACATGTCGTAATCCTCTTTGGACAAGCTTAGGGTGACCAGGAAGCTCATGGACGTCTTGTGGTCCATGAAAGAAAGTTGGTACCTCCCGGCAACACACCGTGCCTTATTGAAATCTGCCAACTTCATACACGACGGCACTGAAGGTCTTTGGGCATGTCCAAGTTGAATTATCCCACAAGACAAGTACCGCATCACCAGGCGCTGATCGTCCTCAGATGGAAGTTGATCTGCCTTGGCCCGTTCCAGGATGTCCCTCACCTCTTGTCTGGTTGCAGGATCGGTGTACCCCTTTTGAACAACGGAAATGGGCGGCGGTTGTTTGGTTTCATCTCTGAATTCTGTAACAGATTTACGGACCTCTTCGCGTTTATACTGGCTAGAGACACCTGTATATGAACAATGCGTAGCACTTGTAAACCTACGCAAATTATCGAAAACCCTTGGGGACATTTGAACGTACGTTTGGCAGTAGCTGAGAAAGGATTTGACAGCTGACATGTAATTTTTAATGCCACCTGCAGATACCCCATTTTGTGAAAGGACCGTGTTAAAATAATGAATTTCATCTACATGCTCAAATATATCAAAGTTGATACAAGCCATATTACTATTTGGGAAAACATGTTTTTGGATATAATAGAAAAACTTAGAAACGCGGCGACACGTGTCACCAGCATTACGCCCTGCTTTTTTAAGAATATTGGTTAAATATTGATAAAACCCTGAAAGTGTCGGCTCACTTTCAGGGAACCTATCGTATAAGCCAGTGTTTGTAAGATTAGCCCTGACTGTGTTTTGTTTGTAATTATACCGAGTACCACTTCTGGTAGACCCAGTTAAACCAGCACTGGTACTCGGCATTGGATTACTAGTTGAAGGAGAGGCTGCAGATGCGTCCTCTCCTTGAATTGTGTGGCCAAAGTGTTTAAGTACCCTGATGTAATCAGAGATTTGATTTTTGTTGACACTGTATGTGCCACAAAATGCCAGTAGAGCCGACATTGACACCAGCTGTGTAGCAGTATAGGACTCGCTACGGCGGCGATTTTGGGCGTGTATGGCGTGTAGACCAGGAGTAGAGCTACCAGGATAACATTGCTTTAAATGCGCGATGCCTTTGTAATATGTTTTACACTTTTGACAAACGACCGAAATGTTTGTGGAAGGCATACTTGATGATAGTGCTGGGACACTTACCTTCTGGGAATGATTGGTCTGGATGTCACAGTCTTGAACAAATTAAGAAATAAACTGCTTATACGATATGTCTATTTAGGGAATAAACCTAGTAATGTTGAGTATCAGTTTGATAAAGTGAGCAACGTAAATGACTGAAAAATGCAGAAATTAAGAACAAACGAGAAGAAATAAAAGTAAAGTTCACTTGCCAATGGTGATTGCCAGCGCTGACTGGTAGTGATCCACTAAGACACTTGGTCTGTGATGATGAAATTGCAGTGACATGCATTCCCTTATATTACCATGTCGCGGTCAGACAACCAATGGGATGGTTTAGATGAAGCTCACGTGGCCAAGCCGGATGTTTCTACGGGGGAGGAGGAAACTGGAAATTGTCCATCTCCATTCCATGCGTGATGTCCATTTGGAGGGGCAAGAGCATGCCAAAAGGTGTGAATTGCACATGCCAAAGGAATTTTATACGCAAAGGTGAAGTCAGTGGGGCGACGAGGTTTAAAATCACAAAGTAGCGGCATGTCAAAAGGAAGTGACCCAAGCTGAGTGATTATAACCATAAGAGAGCAAGGCAGGTGACGAAATTACAATTGCTGATAAATAGCATCTCCAGGGTACGAAGATGTGAACACAGACGAGTGATATGCAGCTAATCACGTAGTAATTAAGTTTACAGGAAGGTAGAGAAGAACGTGTACTCGTAGTATATACAATCAGTCCATGCGGACAGATCTGAAAGAAGTTATGAAAATAATGATGATAAGGAGTTGCGAACGCAACTCAGTAACTAAGTGGCCAGACAGAGGCGGCCTTTGTGATAAGTTACAGTTGTCAGAGCATGGCGCCATCTTGTCTGTTTGATGCGCGTCGTTACATAAGGGAACGTTTATTCGAATGCACAGTATACCTTGGCACATCCACATTGTCAAGGTATTACCGACCCCTTTTACACCATTGGTTTCTGATGCTGAAGTAACAGCTGAGGAAAGATGCGCGCCAGATCCCCAATTCTACCAGCCACACGCACAAGTACAGTTACATAATGCCGCGCATTCCTTGATTAAAAGACGTTCCTTGAATGCATATTATAACCTGGCATAGACGCACTTTCAAGGGCTTTCAGGTGCGTTTGAAACATTAAATGTTGGATGATTGATCGTGAAATTATAGGTGCCGTAACACTGACGGGAGACGTGCGCCAGACCCCCGACTTTATCTGCCATCAGCAGTTGCATAATGACGCGCATGGCTTGACTGTCTGAGGTGACACGAATATACGTCACACCTTGGCACAACCGCACTTTCAAGGGCTTTCCGATGCATTTTAAATCTTTCATTTTGGATGAAGGATAATGAAATAATAGCTGGCGGAAGGTACGCGCCAGATCTCCGTTTTTACCTACCAGTCGCACAAGAACAGTTACGTAATGACGCGCATTGCCTGATTATCTCATGTTGCTCGAACGCCCGTTATAATTTGGCAGAGCCGCACTTTCAAGGGCTTTCAGATGCATGTTAAACATTAAATTTTGGATGGTGGATCGTGAAATTATAGCTGCCGTAACACTGACGGGAGACGAGCGCCGGATCCCCGACTACTTTACCCGCCATTGGCGCAAATGCATTTACATAATGGCGCGCATTGCTTGACTCTCAGACGCGACTCGAATGCACATTACACCTTGGCAGAACCGCACTTTCAAGGGCTTTCCACCACCGTAAAAGTTTATATATTAAGACCACAGGCGTTGCTTCTATGGCTTTATTCCAGTTCGTTGCAACTTTAGCTCTGTCACGTATATTGATTCCTGTGTAGAGCGAATGTCTAATGTTGCACACCAGCATGTTGCACATTTCCAGAATCCCACATGAATCCCCTTGCAAATGCTTTGTAGTTGTAAATATTAACGACGCCGGTATAGCCGGTGAACAGATTTATGTAAATTCCGCCAATCTATATCACCTGCGGTATTTGTTGCATTTCGCACATGAATACCCATGTAGCTCCACCACTAAATGCGCAACGTGTGCGTTTTATACACTGTCTGACACACGCTTTAACTGGCTTTCAAACGCAGTATAGAAATGCATTTTCTAAGGTGAATCGTAAGAGTGGTTGCCATTAGATCATGACCGGACTATGGTGGCATGATGACTACTGTGATATAGAAGAATTGAAGTTCAACAAAATTACACAAACCATCATGTCGGAGATTCAATCTGGACTGGTTACCAGGGGCACCATTAGAATCACGTTTGCATTTTTGGAGAGAGCGTTGGATCGGGTTTCCAACCATGTATAACATGCATAGATATCACAAAGTAAAAGGCTTCCAAAATACAATGGCGCGAGCGACTTCCACCGGAGGCTGGGTGGAAGAAAAGTCTTCCACCGAGACTCCTGTGGAAGAAATTCAGAAGGCCTAAAATCACGGAAACCTTAATTGCTGGGCTATAAATTTGCCAAAAAAGAAACGGAAAAATTCTACGTGACGCGCAAGGGTCCCGCTATCCAATGACGTGCAGGATGCGCGTGTAAGGCGGCGAATGCAGCTCCCAAGGGAGCCGTGCTGCAATAGGTGATACAATCTGGGCGGCCCCTATTGCCCTCAACCACCAGGATCCCCTCCTCCGCCGACACGGGCCGCAACCCACGGCAAACGGGTTGGTGGACCAAATATCCCCCCGGGTCCACTACGGGGGTGTCGGCGAGCTCTTGTCATTATCCAGCACCCACCACGAGGAGGTGGCTCGCCACGGGTGCCTACACATGTTGGTGGTAAGAGCAATAGGCATGTAGGAGGTGGCTTGAGATCTTTACCTGGCTTAGGAATCGGAACTACAATTGCCTTAAGGTTTTTCTAAGAGATGGGAAGTTTGCTTTCAAACCAAATGTGATTAAAAAGTAAAAGCATTGTTTCACAGGCATCATTACACAATGAATCATCACCTGCGCCGTCACAAAATGTCGTTCCTTAATTCCTGGCGTTGTTGTCAGCGATATGATGTGTTGAACAATGTAAGAAATCTGAATACTCTGATTCAAGTGACCCCTTAATGATTCGGAAGTTCGAATTAAAGTTGTCTGTACTAGATACCTTCTGACAGGACTCAGCCAGTGCATTACTTTTGTCAATATTTGATGTTTCTGGTGCGTCTTTACCAATAGATGAAATTGCACAGGTAGAACATGAACTACCAGAAATATTTTTCACTTTTCTCCGCAAATGAGAAAGAGGTGTATTTCTGTTGATGGAACTTGTGTTCTTAGACCAAGACAAACCCTTGGCTTCAGTAACAATTCGTTTGAGGAAAGCAGAAGCGGTCGAAATTTCATTAAATCACATGATAAAGCTGACTTTTCAACCATTTGCTTGGCCCCCTCCCGAGTATCATGAGCTGTTTGTAAGCTCTGTACTGACAATGGTCAAATCCAGGGCTGAAAATGAAGCAGAAGCCAAGCCATTCTGGGTCAGAGAACCATCATCCAAAAGGAAAGGATTCTGTTCATCAAGGAGTGTCTCAATGTTTTGCCTCCCTACAACGGATTATGACTATTAAAATCACCACACAATACTTTAAGATTATTAGAGACATTCAAAAGAGAATCATCATCATCACTGGAAGCAAAACCTTGGTTGAGAATATCGAGGCCGATCGCATAGTCTTCAAATGGATAGTGACTGCATTTGCTTCAATTTCGGACTGTGGCAATCTAATTTCACTAAAGGACAACGAATCCTTTATGAATATAGCACAATCGCCTCTAAACCCCAAACTGACAATCTTTACGTAAACAGACATACCCTTCCCAATGGAATCGATGAGTAGGATTCAAAAGTGTCTCTTGAAGGCATATAGCATGTGGCATGTGATCAAGACTGTTAACAGAAACGTTAAAGCCTGGACCATTCGCATTAATAGATCTAGCATTCCACTGAAGGATTAAGAGAGCCATAAATAAGTATTATGACTTCCATTTTTTACCCTTAAGCATGCTCGTCACATCATCAGGTGACAACTTTAAACACAGTAGAGAATGTGCAGCTGATGCTATCGTCTGTACACCATCCTGTTTGAATGCACGACTGGTTCCCAGGCTGGCAACTATGCAAATAACAAAATTGAGAAAATCAGCAGGAGAGACATTGTTGAAAAGAGGTGTACAAGAAGTTTCATGCAGTGAGAGAATCAGTCTGACATTCAACCTCTTGGGTGTCAATCTGCATAGTTGCAGTCACCATGACAGGACGAGATACCTCAACAGGAATGGGAACAATTGGAGACAGTGGTTGAGCTTCTGGTGGTGTGGCATGAACGTGTGGGTCCTTAACAACATCAGAATCTCCACACACCTGATGGACAGCCTGAGAATAGGAACGTTTTTCCTCTTACTTATTACCTCTGTGGACAGCAGAGTGAGCCTCATCAGTTTTTACATTTAAGGGACCTTTCAGTGCACTCTTCATACTTGTGCCTCCCTCCACATTTAGCACAAAATGATGGGTGCTCCTACACTTAGAAGAGATATGTCCAAAAGACTGACATTTAAACCACAAAGTCAAAGGCTTGTCGATGGGTCTATCCTTCTTCCAGGGCTATCAATCGTTGTTGTTGCTGCTGCTGCTGTTGTTGTTATCGCTCTAAGAAAAACAGATTTTTGTCGATCTTGTATGACCATCGTAACAGGGAGCCGTCCTGGTCGAGGATGGTCGGCAACGCTCCCAGTGATCTGGTGATGACTGATAAGATGGATAATGGTGGACTGGATGACATAAAGGCGCCTAGTAATAACATTTTGTTAAACATCGGCTTCAATGAGTACCAGTCGGAGTGCATGTTGTTGTAGATTCAGTCGCGGTATGTTTTTAAAACACTGGCTACTGAACTCTCTATACACTAGCAACATAGTGATTTCCACGAAGTGCACGTGCATTTTCATTGTCAGGATTTCCTTGCTGCGTTATAGCAAATGTATTTTTACAACTGTTTCAGTTTCCGGAAGTGTGAAGTGGATTTGAAATCAAACAACTGTACCTATTCACGTCTTGAACATTCATTTCAAATATTCAGTACATCATTTTTACTTCTCCCTTATGTTTCAAAAATGATTGATGCCTTTTCATTGTGGGTGTGTTTATAACTGTCGCTCGATAGTTATTAAAAGAGGACACAAGAACAATGGTCAAAGTAGTAACCCTTAAGGTTGGGGGTGACAAGTGATTATTGCACATATTCCATTCTTACTTGTCTAACTATACATGCAAAGAATGGGTTAATGTGCACGTGCATGTGCTTGCGGTGTGTGTATTGAAGTGAAACTAATCTCTTGTGACGTAGCCAACTCGAGCTTCATTGTAATTGGTCAACTCGTAACGTACACACACAGTCCTGATGGTACAAGTGACCTACCGTGGTTGTGTGTACTGGCCGCCAGAGGGACACACACACTTGTGTCCACCAATCAGATCCCGGCATACGCTGTAGTCACTGCAGTTATTGGATGTGCAGTCATCTCCGAGATCCGTCTGGCAGTACTTGCCGCTGAAGTCTGATAAATAAAATTGTACTCACGATTAAACCACTTCCATATTATTCATAACTCGAGCTGTCATATGACTGTGTGTACTACCTGTTGTTGTATGGTTGTGTGCACTACCTGTAGTGTGTACTACCTGTTGTCATATGTCTGTGTGTACTATCTGTTGCCGTATGCCTGTGTGTACTAGCTGTTGTCGTATGGCTGTGTCTTAGCATATTATGACACGAAATATCTGGCAAAAGTACGTCTACCACTTGTATTGTTGTGTTACACTTGCATTATGCATAATCAAAGCAGACAAGGTATACGTGAACATATATTTGATACATACATGGTTTCGTTTTGCACTTTTTCTCATAGTAACGTTCGGTTGGACCTTCTAAACTTTTATTTCCAGCCTGTTCTTCATTGAGAAAGATACACAAGTTGTTGTCGGTGAAAAGAGCCATGGCGACACAGGATGAGTTACTGATGCATTCATTGAAGCAGCGTGACTCTGAGGAAGTGGGCAAACTTCCTATGAATTTTGCTCCTGGATTGTAGTCATCTGTCTGGTTCATCTTGCATTCCCTGGCTGGAATACATATATTCATTATATGGTTAAATGAATGTCAGTTTGAAGTTACCATATATCTGTGATATACAAATGTAGTTGTTTCTGTTCACTGTCACTGCATGTTACAGGTTGACGTTGTGGCACTTCAATAAATGTGTTACTGACAATAACCTTACAGTCTAATCGCCGTGCTGTGACTATGGAACGGTGCATGATTAATTGGAGTTTGTACTCCATCAATGTGAGAATGTGAGATTTTGCATCTTACACGCTAGCTAATATAACATCTTCAGTAAAAACTATTCCAGACAATAAAACAGCCATGCCGATGCTGCATACATCAATATAGATGTGTGTCCTGTAACTACTGAATACTGATCACCTACCACGGCGACACTGCATGCATAAATATAGATACATGTACCATAGCTATTGTATACTGATCACCTACCATGGCGACACTGCATGCATAAATATAGATACATGTACCATAGCTATTGTATACTGATCACCTACCATGGCGACACTGCATGCATAAATATAGATACATGTACCATAGCTATTGTATACTGATCACCTACCATGGCGACACTGCATGCATAAATATAGATACATGTACCATAGCTATTGTATACTGATCACCTACCATGGCGACACTGCATGCATAAATATAGATACATGTACCATAGCTATTGTATACTGATCACCTACCATGGCGACACTGCATGCATAAATATAGATACATGTACCATAGCTATTGTATACTGATCACCTACCATGGCGACACTGCATGCATAAATATAGATACATGTACCATAGCTATTGTATACTGATCACCTACCATGGCGACACTGCGTGCATAAATATAGATACATGTACCATAGCTATTGTATACTGGTAACCTACCATGGCGACACTGCGTGCATAAATATAGATACATGTACCATAGCTATTGTATACTGATCACCTACCATGGCGACACTGCATGCATAAATATAGATACATGTACCATAGCTATTGTATACTGATCACCTACCATGGCGACACTGCATGCATAAATATAGATACATGTACCATAGCTATTGTATACTGATCACCTACCATGGCGACACTGCATGCATAAATATAGATACATGTACCATAGCTATTGTATACTGATCACCTACCATGGCGACACTGCGTGCATAAATATAGATACATGTACCATAGCTATTGTATACTGGTAACCTACCATGGCGACACTGCGTGCATAAATATAGATACATGTACCATAGCTATTGTATACTGATCACCTACCAGCAGTACACTGGCAGTCGAATCCCCCAAGTTTGGGTTTACAGGTGGCGCCATTCAGACAGGGGATAGACATGCAGTAGTCGATCTCAGTCTCACACTTGTCCCCGGTATAGCCTGAAAATACACAATCATGAGAGGAGACTTGTTCCAGGGAAGTATGTCTCAATACAGAACGCCAGTGTACATATGTGGCCCGGGAAAGTATGTCTCAATACAGAACGTCAGTGTACATATGTGGCCCAGGAAAGTATGTCTCAATACAGAACGCCAGTGTACATATGTGGCCCAGGAAAGTATGTCTCAATACAGAACGTCAGTGTACACATGTGGCCCAGGAAAGTATGTCTCAATACAGAACGCCAGTGTACATATGTGGCCCAGGAAAGTATGTCTCAATACAGAACGCCAGTGTACATATGAGGCCCAGGAAAGTATGTCTCAATACAGAACGCCAGTGTACATATGAGGCCCAGGAAAGTATGTCTCAATACAGAACACCAGTGTACATATGAGGCCCAGGAAAGTATGTCTCAATACAGAACGTCAGTGTACACATGTGGCCCAGGAAAGTATGTCTCAATACAGAACGTCAGTGTACATATGAGGCCCAGGAAAGTATGTCTCAATACAGAACGTCAGTGTACATATGAGGCCCAGGAAAGTATGTCTCAATACAGAACGTCAGTGTACACATGTCGCCCAGGAAAGTATGTCTCAATACAGAACGCCAGTGTACATATGAGGCCCAGGAAAGTATGTCTCAATACAGAACGCCAGTGTACACATGTGGCCCAGGAAAGTATGTCTCAATACAGAACGTCAGTGTACATATGTGGCCCAGGAAAGTATGTCTCAATACAGAACGCCAGTGTACATATGAGGCCCAGGAAAGTATGTCTCAATACAGAACGCCAGTGTACATATGAGGCCCAGGAAAGTATGTCTCAATACAGAACGCCAGTGTACACATGTGGCCCAGGAAAGTATGTCTCAATACAGAACGTCAGTGTACATATGTGGCCCAGGAAAGTATGTCTCAATACAGAACGTCAGTGTACATATGAGGCCCAGGAAAGTATGTCTCAATACAGAACGTCAGTGTACACATGTGGCCCAGGAAAGTATGTCTCAATACAGAACGTCAGTGTACATATGTGGCCAAGGAAAGTATGTCTCAATACAGAACGTCAGTGTACATAAGTGGCCCAGGAAAGTATGTCTCAATACAGAACGTCAGTGTACACATGTGGCCCAGGAAAGTATGTCTCAATACAGAACGCCAGTGTACATATGTGGCCAAGGAAAGTATGTCTCAATACAGAACGTCAGTGTACATAAGTGGCCCAGGAAAGTATGTCTCAATACAGAACGTCAGTGTACATATGTGGCCCAGGAAAGTATGTCTCAATACAGAACGTCAGTGTACACATGTGGCCCAGGAAAGTATGTCTCAATACAGAACGTCAGTGTACACATGTGGCCCAGGAAAGTATGTCTCAATACAGAACGTCAGTGTACATATGAGGCCCAGGAAAGTATGTCTCAATACAGAACGCCAGTGTACATATGAGGCCCAGGAAAGTATGTCTCAATACAGAACGTCAGTGTACACATGTGGCCCAGGAAAGTATGTCTCAATACAGAACGCCAGTGTACATATGAGGCCCAGGAAAGTATGTCTCAATACAGAACGTCAGTGTACATATGAGGCCCAGGAAAGTATGTCTCAATACAGAACGTCAGTGTACATATGAGGCCCAGGAAAGTATGTCTCAATACAGAACGCCAGTGTACACATGTGGCCCAGGAAAGTATGTCTCAATACAGAACGTCAGTGTACATATGTGGCCCAGGAAAGTATGTCTCAATACAGAACGTCAGTGTACATATGAGGCCCAGGAAAGTATGTCTCAATACAGAACGTCAGTGTACACATGTGGCCCAGGAAAGTATGTCTCAATACAGAACGTCAGTGTACATATGTGGCCAAGGAAAGTATGTCTCAATACAGAACGTCAGTGTACATAAGTGGCCCAGGAAAGTATGTCTCAATACAGAACGTCAGTGTACACATGTGGCCCAGGAAAGTATGTCTCAATACAGAACGCCAGTGTACATATGTGGCCAAGGAAAGTATGTCTCAATACAGAACGTCAGTGTACATAAGTGGCCCAGGAAAGTATGTCTCAATACAGAACGTCAGTGTACATATGTGGCCCAGGAAAGTATGTCTCAATACAGAACGTCAGTGTACACATGTGGCCCAGGAAAGTATGTCTCAATACAGAACGTCAGTGTACACATGTGGCCCAGGAAAGTATGTCTCAATACAGAACGTCAGTGTACATATGTGGCCAAGGAAAGTACGTCTCAATACAGAACGTCAGTGTACATAAGTGGCCCAGGAAAGTATGTCTCAATACAGAACGTCAGTGTACACATGTGGCCCAGGAAAGTATGTCTCAATACAGAACGTCAGTGTACATATGTGGCCAAGGAAAGTATGTCTCAATATAGAACGTCAGTGTACATAAGTGGCCCAGGAAAGTATGTCTCAATACAGAACGTCAGTGTACATATGTGGCCCAGGAAAGTATGTCTCAATACAGAACGTCAGTGTACATATGTGGCCCAGGAAAGTATGTCTCAATACAGAACGTCAGTGTACATATGTGGCCCAGGAAAGTATGTCTCAATACAGAACGTCAGTGTACACATGTGGCCCAGGAAAGTATGTCTCAATACAGAACGTCAGTGTACACATGTGGCCCAGGAAAGTATGTCTCAATACAGAACGTCAGTGTACATATGTGGCCAAGGAAAGTACGTCTCAATACAGAACGTCAGTGTACATAAGTGGCCCAGGAAAGTATGTCTCAATACAGAACGTCAGTGTACATATGTGGCCCAGGAAAGTATGTCTCAATACAGAACGCCAGTGTACATATGAGGCCCAGGAAAGTATGTCTCAATACAGAACGTCAGTGTACATAAGTGGCCCAGGAAAGTATGTCTCAATACAGAACGTCAGTGTACATATGTGGCCCAGGAAAGTATGTCTCAATACAGAACGTCAGTGTACATAAGTGGCCCAGGAAAGTATGTCTCAATACAGAACGTCAGTGTACATATGAGGCCCAGGAAAGTATGTCTCAATACAGAACGCCAGTGTACATATGAGGCCCAGGAAAGTATGTCTCAATACAGAACGCCAGTGTACATATGAGGCCCAGGAAAGTATGTCTCAATACAGAACGCCAGTGTACATATGTGGCCCAGGAAAGTATGTCTCAATACAGAACGCCAGTGTACATATGTGGCCCAGGAAAGTATGTCTCAATACAGAACGTCAGTGTACATATGAGGCCCAGGAAAGTATGTCTCAATACAGAACGCCAGTGTACATATGTGGCCCAGGAAAGTATGTCTCAATACAGAACGCCAGTGTACATATGTGGCCCAGGAAAGTATGTCTCAATACAGAACGTCAGTGTACACATGTGGCCCAGGAAAGTATGTCTCAATACAGAACGCCAGTGTACATATGTGGCCCATGAAAGTATGTCTCAATACAGAACGCCAGTGTACATATGTGGCCCAGGAAAGTATGTCTCAATACAGAACGCCAGTGTACATATGTGGCCCAGGAAAGTATGTCTCAATACAGAACGCCAGTGTACATATGTGGCCCAGGAAAGTATGTCTCAATACAGAACGCCAGTGTACATATGAGGCCCAGGAAAGTATGTCTCAATACAGAACGCCAGTGTACATATGTGGCCCAGGAAAGTATGTCTCAATACAGAACGCCAGTGTACATATGTGGCCCAGGAAAGTATGTCTCAATACAGAACGCCAGTGTACATATGTGGCCCAGGAAAGTATGTCTCAATACAGAACGCCAGTGTACATATGAGGCCCAGGAAAGTATGTCTCAATACAGAACGCCAGTGTACATATGTGGCCCAGGAAAGTATGTCTCAATACAGAACGCCAGTGTACATATGTGGCCCAGGAAAGTATGTCTCAATACAGAACGTCAGTGTACATATGTGGCCCAGGAAAGTATGTCTCAATACAGAACGCCAGTGTACATATGAGGCCCAGGAAAGTATGTCTCAATACAGAACGGCAGTGTACATATGAGGCCCAGGAAAGTATGTCTCAATACAGAACGGCAGTGTACATATGTGGCCCAGGAAAGTATGTCTCAATACAGAACGCCAGTGTACATATGTGGCCCGGGAAAGTATGTCTCAATACAGAACGTCAGTGTACACATGTGGCCCAGGAAAGTATGTCTCAATACAGAACGCCAGTGTACATATGTGGCCCAGGAAAGTATGTCTCAATACAGAACGCCAGTGTACACATGTGGCCCAGGAAAGTATGTCTCAATACAGAACGTCAGTGTACAGATGTGGCCCAGGAAAGTATGTCTCAATACAGAACGTCAGTGTACATATGTGGCCCAGGAAAGTATGTCTCAATACAGAACGTCAGTGTACATATGTGGCCCAGGAAAGTATGTCTCAATACAGAACGTCAGTGTACATATGTGGCCCGGGAAAGTATGTCTCAATACAGAACGCCAGTGTACATATGTGGCCCGGGAAAGTATGTCTCAATACAGAACGCCAGTGTACATATGTGGCCCAGGAAAGTATGTCTCAATACAGAACGCCAGTGTACACATGTGGCCCAGGAAAGTATGTCTCAATACAGAACGCCAGTGTACATATGTGGCCCAGGAAAGTATGTCTCAATACAGAACGTCAGTGTACATATGAGGCCCAGGAAAGTATGTCTCAATACAGAACGCCAGTGTACATATGTGGCCCGGGAAAGTATGTCTCAATACAGAACGCCAGTGTACATATGTGGCCCGGGAAAGTATGTCTCAATACAGAACGCCAGTGTACATATGTGGCCCGGGAAAGTATGTCTCAATACAGAACGCCAGTGTACACATGTGGCCGAGGAAAGTATGTCTCAATACAGAACGTCAGTGTACATATGTGGCCCAGGAAAGTATGTCTCAATACAGAACGTCAGTGTACATATGTGGCCCAGGAAAGTATGTCTCAATACAGAACGCCAGTGTACATATGAGGCCCAGGAAAGTATGTCTCAATACAGAACGCCAGTGTACATATGTGGCCCGGGAAAGTATGTCTCAATACAGAACGTCAGTGTACATATGTGGCCCAGGAAAGTATGTCTCAATACAGAACGTCAGTGTACATATGTGGCCCAGGAATGTATGTCTCAATACAGAACGTCAGTGTACATATGTGGCCCAGGAAAGTATGTCTCAATACAGAACGCCAGTGTACATATGTGGCCCAGGAAAGTATGTCTCAATACAGAACGTCAGTGTACATATGTGGCCCAGGAAAGTATGTCTCAATACAGAACGCCAGTGTACATATGAGGCCCAGGAAAGTATGTCTCAATACAGAACGCCAGTGTACATATGTGGCCCAGGAAAGTATGTCTCAATACAGAACGCCAGTGTACATATGAGGCCCAGGAAAGTATGTCTCAATACAGAACGCCAGTGTACATATGTGGCCCAGGAAAGTATGTCTCAATACAGAACGCCAGTGTACATATGAGGCCCAGGAAAGTATGTCTCAATACAGAACGCCAGTGTACATATGTGGCCCAGGAAAGTATGTCTCAATACAGAACGCCAGTGTACACATGTGGCCCAGGAAAGTATGTCTCAATACAGAACGTCAGTGTACATATGTGGCCCAGGAAAGTATGTCTCAATACAGAACGCCAGTGTACATATGAGGCCCAGGAAAGTATGTCTCAATACAGAACGCCAGTGTACATATGTGGCCCAGGAAAGTATGTCTCAATACAGAACGCCAGTGTACATATGTGGCCCAGGAAAGTATGTCTCAATACAGAACGCCAGTGTACATATGTGGCCCAGGAAAGTATGTCTCAATACAGAACGTCAGTGTACATATGTGGCCCAGGAAAGTATGTCTCAATACAGAACGTCAGTGTACATATGTGGCCCAGGAAAGTATGTCTCAATACAGAACGTCAGTGTACATATGTGGCCCAGGAAAGTATGTCTCAATACAGAACGCCAGTGTACATATGTGGCCCAGGAAAGTATGTCTCAATACAGAACGCCAGTGTACATATGTGGCCCGGGAAAGTATGTCTCAATACAGAACGCCAGTGTACATATGTGGCCCAGGAAAGTATGTCTCAATACAGAACGTCAGTGTACATATGAGGCCCAGGAAAGTATGTCTCAATACAGAACGCCAGTGTACATATGTGGCCCAGGAAAGTATGTCTCAATACAGAACGCCAGTGGGAGTGCAGGCGTGTTCCAGGGAAGCATGTGTATATACCGAACGTCAGTGTATGTACAGGTGTGGTCCAGGGCTCCTTTCACAAAACAGCCTATACTAAGTTTATGTACCTCAACTCCCATTCTTTAACATTGTTACAGTCTAAGGTAATGTTAAAGAATAAGGTAATGTAATGTTAAAGAATGGGAGTTAATGTTAACGTTAGTAAAGGCTGCTTTGTGAAAGGAGGGCCATGAAAGTAGATCTCAATAATGTATTTTGTGTTTATCCTGATCCATGCTCATTTACTTTCTCTTTCTGTTCCGAACAGTTACTTGTATATCCCTTGAAGCAAACGTACAATCATTCGTCCTCAGATTACCTCTCTGTTTTCTCACTGAAAGGCACTCACGTAATAGTAGTCATTCTCCCGGGAAGCATGCCCTCCCCTCCCTCCCCCAACTACCCTCCACACACACACACACCGCCAGTGCTCTAACTTCCGTGAGACTCCAGCAGTGGCAGTGGTGGTGGGACAACGAGGGATGAAAGGACGACTGAACGTATTTCTACTCCCAGCAGGTAGATTCTTAGCTCTCTGACTGGAAACAAGGACA
The DNA here is from genome assembly GCF_037392515.1 of Haliotis asinina. Lineage (NCBI taxonomy): Eukaryota > Metazoa > Mollusca > Gastropoda > Lepetellida > Haliotidae > Haliotis > Haliotis asinina. The sequence goes on along the minus strand of NC_090284.1, from coordinate 77,401,028 downwards.
AGTCCTGTATGTCGTCTTAACCCAGGATGTCTGAAGAGGACCTGGATCTGGTTGCCCTGCCAGCTGGCTTATAGTAAGTGAAATCCCATCTAAGGCCTAGATGGAATGCAGCACACTCTTTGTTTGGTCGAAGTCAGGGGCATGGATTTCTGGCATCCTGGCCACAGTTGCTAGGGCGAGGAGGAAGGGCATCCTTAGCACGTAGTCTGTGTCAGCAGCTCATAGACATTAATGTTGAGATGCTGCAACACTACGTTGAGGTCCAGTAGACCTAGACGACACAGGTAGTCCGCTTTTCTGGCTGCACTCCTAAGATGAGCATACTGGTCAAAACTTCTCTACGAGATGTCACGCAGGTTACATATAGATTGACGTAGGGCCAGTGTCACTGCCTTGAGTGGTCTGGTGGAGTACCTTCTCCTTTGCAAGCAGTACGTAATATAAATGTAGCTGGAACACTGCTGGGCTGACTTTCCGTTTTTTCGTGTGAGAGTGAACGAGTAGGTTCTGCCATTCTGGAAGTCGTAGTGTTGACTCATCGTGCTGCTCGTTGATGTCTGGAAATGACGATCTCGCTGGTCAGTAAGGCGTGACCAAAGTCAGTTGCAGGACCCTCACACTTGCGGTAGCAGGTTCAGTGGAGGGAACATGTAAGTGTTCCGTCCTGCTCAGGAGATGGCTGTGGTGTTGACAGCCCATGCTAGTGGACCTGGCACTGACAACATGAACATTGTCACCCGATGGTTGAATTGGGTTACAAACAGGTCTAAGTGGGAATAGTCGATATCTGTTGCACAACTGCAATGCCTCCGGAACTAATTTACAATACTGTAATTTAAGTCACAGACATATTTGTAAATTTGGAGTAGTATTAGTAATAGCGGTTCTGGACCACACACAGTAATAATCCATATAATTACTCAATAACACGGATCTAGACCCCTTTTCAAAAACTCCAAAATAAAAAGGCACTGCCCGACTTCCTTCAAACAAGCCCACGGTGGACAGTCGACTGCAAGTCACCCCGCTGTGGACTGGCCTATTCCATAGACTAAACAAATGTTTAAATGTGAATCGATCGATACCGGCTGAGAGCTGGGTCACACAGTGCAGACGACGTCAATACAGTCTGCGCCGGCTGAGAGTTGGTTGTGACCTCACATGACCGGTAAAGTGACAAGCAATTAGAGAAATGATTCACATATAGTATGAACCCTATAAAAAGACTACAATGCATGAGTTGAAAAAGCAAGCATGTGAACTTGGCATGTGGCGGTATTCTCATATGAGGAAACCTGAGCTACTATATTTATTAGGGTTAAAGTATAAAAACAAATCCTACTGTGAAAAATTTGAAAGAGCAAGCATGTGACTGCAGAATGTGAGGGTATACTAATTACTAATGGAACAAGCCCCTACAGAATTACAATTCACGCCTACTGAGCGTGCTATGGGAAAATATTTGAGAGGTTGGAAGATGGAAGTTCAAAGAAACATAGACGTTGAAGATATAAAACAATTGGTATTTGATAAAGTAAATGAAGAAGTGAAAGATTTAAGAGGTATTAAATTTCAAATCACATTAAAGATGCCAGTAGAGAAACAACAGGCGAATGAAGCAACAGACCAGACCATTGTTTACTTCAGAGGTAATCAAGCAGTTACAATGCAACCAGATATTATCAACTCTTCTATAGACAGATCATTTGGGAAAATTCAAGAAACACTAGAATGTTACACTGATATGATTTACCTGGATATAGCAAAACTATGTACAATTGAGGGGGGATCATACTTCACCCTCACTAAACATTTTAAGGATAAACATGCAATGGTTAACGTTAAAAACCGTGGTAACAATTGTATTAGGATAGCAATAAGATCTGCTTAATTTCCAGCTGAAATACTTTCTGACAGACTTTCCAGATATCGGGAAGATGATGGGATAAATTGGGAAGGTATAGATGAACCCACCCCATCTCTCAGATTAATAAAATAGAAAAACAGAATCCAGACTTACCTATAAATGTTTTTGGACATGAAGGTAAAAATGTAATAGTGCACAGTAATAGTCCTTTATTGTATAAGGATGGATGTCGAACAATCTATATATACACCTGGAAATTAATCAAGCAACACCCCAATTTTTTCTATTGGAGCAACTTTGAAGTGTTCTGACAATCAAAATATGCCGGGTTGATATAGTTTGACACTTTTTTATTCAACAGACGATCTCTGACAAACAACTTAAAGGGAAAAAGTATCAAGACTTTGCTTTATTGCAACGAAATCCAAATTCTTAAAACTGTCTTAAATTCATGAAAAAAATGGACACAATTTACTATTCATCCACAGACGTTGTTGTCAGGTGTATTAACACAAATGTCACATGGAAAGAAAGAACAGTCATCTGAGAGTCTGCACACCGACTTTCATCAATATCTAGTGTGTCCTCCCTGCGCACGCACCACCGATTCCAGACGCCTCCTCATTCCTTGGATGAGTCTCCGGATCTGATTCTGGGGGATCCTGTTCCACTCCTCATGCAGGGCAGCCGTCAATTCGTTGAGATTATGGACTGGTGGGTCTCTCTGCCTCACACGACGGCCAATAAAGTCCCACAAATGTTCAATGGGGTTGAGGTCAGGGCTCATGGCAGGCCATGGAATTCTGTCAATTGCATTTTGCCGCAAAAAATCATTTACAGCATGCGCCCTGTGAGGTCTAGCATTGTCGTCCATAAATATGGGTCTCGTTGCCAGAGGATGGTTCTCAAAATGAGGTACCACAGCCCTGTCAAGAACCTCCTGTTGGTAACGAACACCGTTAAGGTTGCCACGGATGGTAATGATATCCAACTTGCAGTTCATGGAAATGCACCCCCATACCATAACGGAACCTCCCCCAAAGGCCACAGTCTCCTGGATGTTCCGTGGAGCCATTGCTGTGTTCCTCTGCCTCCAGACCCGAGTACGACCGTCCACCATGTGCAGCAAGAACCGGCTCTCATCTGAGAAATGGACCTTCCTCCAAGAGGCAATGTTCCAGTGCAAACGGTCATTACACCAGGCCAGTCGGGCTGCCTTATGGGCTGGAGACAGTCTGGGTCGCTTGATTGGCCTCCTTGCCCGGTATCCTGCAGCTTTCAGACGATTCCGAAAAGTCCTGTTCGAGATGGGTCTCCCTGGAAGCCACTCCTGTCTCAACCGAGAGCTCGAGTCGAAGGACCTGCGCCGTACAAGTCTCAGTAAAGCTCTGTCCTCCCGGACTGTGGTCTTCCTGGGTCTTCCTGGTCTAGGCAGGTCTTTAACTTCATTAGTGGCCCGGTATTTTTTCAAAAGTTTTGAAATTATGGAATGATGTCGTCCGATTTGAGTCCCGATTTGTCTTAGAGACATACCAGCATTCCTCATGCCGATTATTTGCCAACGAGTGGCCTCTGATAATTTCCTACGTGCCATGACATTGAAATGAATGAAAAACCGAATGCAATCGACAACCTGCGCTTGTAAACACCCCAGGGAAAAAGTGCATTTTTCGAAAGTTGAGGTTAAAGCAATGCACGTGCGCTGTGCAAGCTTCACGCGCGTCATATCAACCCATGAAAAGCTCATGCTGTATGTCAATACATCAAAATTGAATAATCAATCATCAAAATTACTTCGTTAAACTTTGTTAAGTTTTTATGTGTCTTTGAATTTGGTGTTGCTTAATTAATTTCCATATGTATATTTATGATACAACATGGTGAAAAATATCACTACACTTGGATTAAGAATTTTCATAGACTGTTGTACGATCAAAGTATAAGGGCAAGAGACACTATTGTGAAAGGTGCCTTCATGGGTTTTCTAGAGTTGATCTGCTCGATTCACACAAAGATGATTGCCAAGGTGTAGGAAAGACAGCCATAAGGGTAGATATGCCAAACAAAAACAATATCTTGAAATTAATCAATCAAAAAAGTCAGATGCCAGTACCATACATTAGCAACACTAACTTCGAAGCTATTATTAAACCAATGTATACAGTGATCCAATCCCCTAATCAAAGTTACACTCAGAAAAATCAAAGACATTGGCGTGTGGGTTTGGGTATGTGGTCGTTCGTTGTGATGGTCAAATTAACTCTCCCATCATTTATATAGGGCCAGACACAGTTGAAAACATTTTAAAGGCTTTACAGCATGAGGAGAACGAGATCAGGAAGAAATTGCACAACATAACACCAATGCATATGACGCAAGCAGATCAGCAAACCCACAACAAAAGCACGCATTGCCATGTGTGTCATAAACCTCTGAATGGTGATTCCGGTAGAGACCACTGTCACATTACTGGCAAATATAGAGGTGTGGCTCACAATGAGTGTAACTTGAAGTCACGCATAAACCCTAAACTTTTTCATATCCCAGTGGTGTTTCACAATCTACATGGGTATGATTCACACTTGAGTATGCAAGCTATTTCAAAGGTAGAAGGCAATATATCCTGTATCCCAAACAATATGGAGAGATATATATCCTTTTTGTTAAATGGTTGAGATTCATAGATAGTGCTCAGTTTCTATTGTCGTCTCTGGACAGTTTCAAGGCAAATAACCCAGATGACTTGGCTATAACTAATCGATACACAGAAGAGAAAATAAGAGCCTTGCTGCTACATAAGGGTATTTACCCATATGAATGTATGGATGACTGGTCTAAGTTTAATGAGACAGAGTTACCTCCTATTGATCGCTCCTATAGCAAGCTGAGAGACGTGTCTGTCTCACAAGATGATTATGAACACGCGAACAATGTATGGGAAAAACTAGGCTGTAAGAATCTAGGTGATTACCACAATTTATATTTGAAAAAAGATGTATTGTTGCTGGCTGATGTTTTCGAGGTATTCAGAAAAACGTGTTCAAAGCAATATGGGTTGGACCCATACGGTACGGTCAGAGGTAAAACCTACAAGTACACACTGACAGTTGTAGACGTAGAAATAATAACACCCATCGTGTCTGCTCCCTCAAATCTTTCAATTTGAATTTTTGTGTCAGCATCCAGATGCTGTGATTTGCGTGCCAGCCACAGAAGGCCAGGTATGATAGCATGTCTCTCTTTTTTGTTATCTCTCTGTTAGCGCTGCAGTCATCGTCTGTTTTCCTTTAAATTGGTTGTGAAACAATGTTAAATACTCTTGTAGTCGTGTACCCGTCATTACCCAAGCTCTTTCCTTGTAAGTCTTGTTCATGTTTATAGTAGGGCACAAGATAATGATTTTATCAAATACTTCCTTATAATATCCCTCCAACAAATCCGGTATGAAAACAATCTTACCACAACCGGTCTGTCCACATATTATAGCGCAGTGTGGATCATGGGGGAGACCCCCATAGCCCCCAGTGGACCCGGCCGACTGCAGACCCCTATAGTTATTGGGGAGTGTTGCACGAATCTCCCACTGTCCATATTAAGTTGTGTATCAGTTATTACACATAAATATAATTTCAATTAACCAGCTCTTTGTGCCTTCTTCGTTATCTGAATGGTTATGCCCTCGCTTATGCGATGCTATACCCACTACTGTGTAGAGTGTTATCATCCGTCGATCTCATATTCAACCACAACACATACTTTCTGGTTAAATAACCACTGATATTCACTGAGTATAGATCCAGGTCACTGGCCACATTGTCGACTATTGAGTTTTGTTTGATCGATGGCAGTTTCATTATTTCTTCCTATTACTGGTGCACTCTCATTCCATGGCTAAGTGACTGATTAGGCACTCCCTCTATGGTCACTTCTACTTTGGAGATTTCTAGGTTGAAACATTTCTCGCTGTCTCTTTCGAATGGACCGTATTCATCCACAGGTGTGATCAAAATACGTTTCATCGATCGCGCTGGCACGTTCATGTTGATATTCCATACCGTGTCACTCTTGTCACGTACTGTCATTCTGTGTCGCAGTATCCTATTATATAGAATGGTCATTTTTCAAGAGTACTGATTTCGAATCTGCCTGGCAAGATCCAGACTAGTCACCAAGTTGAACTCTAATGAGATGATTTCAAATTCGTAATTACCCTCATCACCATGCGCCGTATGCACGACTTTGCTGTAATCATTGAACGTGAGTTCGTATTCCAACCTGTCACCCAATGCGGCTTGGTAAAACGGTGTGTTCCGAGTTAGCAACTCAAAGTCAAGCAGGATACAAAACCGGTTCCCCTACGCTTCAGGGAAATTGCTTTTTCACTATTTGGTATTTTGGATGTCTCATCTGGTGTGAAGGCGTACCCGATACGTAACTTTTTTTATTTTCTGCTGACGATTCCCTGGTACACGCTGTTGTTGCGTTCTCCCTCAATTTTCCATAGATCTGTGTAACAGTAATATACATCTATGCTAAGCACCTTGCTGCCAGTAATTTTTCTTCTTAGTATATCACGACCAACATTATTCACGAGTTCGCATTTGTAGTTGGTTGAATCCAACTTGATGTGAAATGCCAATTGTGCCGTACCAGGTACTATGATGTCATTCTCATACAAGTTTGGGAATCTAACCAACAGTGTTTGGTTCTGGTCTGTCTTGCTGGGGTTGTTCGTAATAGTAACCGACTTGCGCACAGCTTTGACGCCTAGTGGCTCTCTTAATCTTTGAAAAGGATTTAGCTTTCTACCGTATGACATTATATATTATTAATATTTAATATAATACAATTTTAAAACTATGGATGATTTTGAGATGGATGATTTTGGGGCTACTGCTCCTCCTGATGTTGATTACGATGAAGATAATTGGTTCACTAGTTCGTCACTGAGCAGCCAACTTTTGAAAACAACAGTAGACAATTATTACGACGGATTAAAAAACGATAGAAACCAGCCTCTAGGCCGAGACTATTCAATGTTTACCTTAGATGCTTATGGTGTTCTACGTCTTAAGGTTAACCCAGAGGTTGACCTCATTAACAAACGCACTACAAAACCACTTGCCTTGCCAGCTCTAGCCAGTCGCCTTAGAAATGAATTTATCCATGAAAAATTAAACATGCCAGATTACGGTGGAGCAAAACCAAAGGATCCTGCGGACAGCTGACAGCAAATCCCTCCTAGGGTCATTCCAGATCTTCAATCATCAGAATTAAGTGACTTGCAGGTGGGGGAACTCCTCGGTGACACAAGACAGCATGCTACAGAAGCATCTGACAACATTGAAAAACTATTGAGTAAATACTGGGATAAACTGTTGCCGGGGTTTAAATTTCCAATAAGGGAAATGTGCGGCCTAGACGAAGCCTTGAAATGCATACTCAAACGAGGATGTGAAGCGTCGTATCACGGCACGACTACGCAATTTCGAAGACGAGAGACGCACGTGATTGGAATCAGCTTCGTCGAATCGTGAACAGCTTCGAACTCGATCAGCCGCATACGGGAAACAATTGATAGAATAATGAACAAGGATACAACGTTAGCCAAGAGGATCTGAACACTGTTTCGTGAGCAAGGTATCACCATTGCCAGCGTTCTGACGGCATTGGGCTTCATCATATCGACTATTGTACTATCTGCTACTGGAGTTCACCCAGTGGGGGCACCACACACCCAAGTGGTGGTGACGTCAGAGACTGGATAAAAAAACATTTGAAATCGCTGGGAGAGGCCCTGGCTAAACTAGCTGGTAAGGCCACAGAAGCCCTGTCTGGTATCCTGGGAAGTATCGCATTTTGGCTGCTCAGCACATTGAGTAAAACTGCCACGTGGCTTGGTCAAAATCTATGGGGATTTATCGTCGCCGTGGCTGGGCTGGTGTATGTTGCAGCTAGGGAATTTTTAACCAAATAAGGCACAAGCCAACAGTGACACCTCCGGCAACCAGCGCTGTTTTATTATCGATATGCTGCTGATTGACTGTCTGCACGGTGGGGGTGAATTGCAGTCAGGTGTATGCAGGACCCCTTGGCTCTGGTGGTGATGCTACTATGCCCGTTTCACCCCTGGGGATGTGGGGGTTTCCCCCATCTGACATATGTTTACATCAGCATTACACCCAATTTCTGGTCGGCTGTGGCGATGATTATTTCATTGTTTTAGCCTGTTATTTCATTGGTTCAAAGCCATGTACAATCCCACACCGAACACGTTTTGACGTGTCCAGATATCGTTTTATAGCACCAGGCAGATCTACCAGCGATGCTATCGCTATGCTATCGATGCTATCCTCAATATTAGCCACAAACTGTTTCTGCACGTCATAAGCGGTTCCATTACCTATGATACTGAAGCGCATCTGCAATTGAGTCCCAGCCACCCAGCTCAGCCACCGCGACTTCCTGAGTGGGCTAGGCGATTAACTTTGTGTGCTGGCGATTAGGTGCCTGACTCTGAGGGTGCGAGTTCGAATTCCAGATGGGACTCAACCTAAAAAGTACTCGAATTTGTACTTAACTAAGAAAGTGAAATCAAAAATATGACATACGTTGCATCTGCCCACTTTCTAAATGGCATCGTGTAATCATAGCGTTAATCCTTGCTGTCGTCAAAAGCCAAGTCCCACTCGTCACAAGTAGTGATACAACTTGTAACCCCATTTTTTAAGTACATCGTAGCTGGCTTCCGCCAGAGACTGATCGTGAACGATAGGAATTCCTAATCCGTGATTCGGCCCAGGTAAATGCCTGTCCGTCTTCGGATCAACACCGAATTCGTTACAAACTCGTTCGTATGCCTCCTATCGTATGGATTGTTTATTGCATCCCACGCCTTATCCTGAGGTATTGGTGCGCTTATTTCTTTGAGAATACGTCTGATATGGTAGTACACATGAAATATAAAAACAGATTTACTCAGTTCATTCCGTCTACCATCTGTCAACGTCAAGCCACATCAAGTCTTCGCGCACCACACAGCGAAATTGAATTAATTCTGCTAGAATTGCATCGGGTTGTTAAACAATGCTTATACCATTTTCACAATCGTGACAGAAAACCCATAATGTTCACACATATTCAGGAATCAGGCACTGAAATACGAACCATCTGCATCAACCAAGATTTTCATGTGTGTGAAGTAGGAGGCATTTATGTTGTTATATTTCATATAACGTACTTATATTCTTATTATCATATATAATTTATATTATACATTACGCTTCTGGATATAACGAATGCAGAGACCATTCAACTTATACATGCCATTGATAATACGTCTGGACAAATCAAAATAGCACTATGCGATATCCCTATTACCCACGATGGACAAACATCAACAAAAATAATAATAAGATGTTTGTTAGTGGAACCAAACACCTATTAACCAATGGATACTACAGCGTATGTTCTCTCAACAATGAAATTTTCAAGCCCTTAGGAGCTGAACTTAAAATAAATTACTCCAACAGAACAGTGGTTTAGACAATAATAATATAAAAAAACCACACTGAGACTCAGTCAACCGTTGGTTGAAGATATTAGGGCTGCCAATAAGCAATATAAACTCTCAGTCTGTCACCACTGGTACAAGAGTACCAGACACCCGTGACCGACGACCTCCTCGTGGTGGGTGCTCGGTAATGCTGAGAGCATTGTGGACCTGAGTGGATATTTGGTCGACCAACCCGTTTGTCGTGGGTTGCAGCCCTGTGCTAGCAGAGAAAGGGATCCCGGTGGTTGAGGACAATAGGGGCCTGTAACCGTGTTCCTGTTGCTCAATACACCACTTTGGCCCTGACTTCGCCTAGACGGGTGGTTGAATGGGTCCGGTTCAACCAATCGGCTGGTAATGTCGAGACCTGAGCACTAAATTTCATTCCTTAATCATTATTTGGCTTACGCAATATTTAATTACATATATACATACATACACACACACACACACACACACACACACACACACACACACACACACACACACACACACACACACACACACACACACACACACACACACACACACACACACACACACACACACACACACATACATATATATATATATATGCTATGATACATGTGTGTTTTTTTAAATTGAGAAAAAAATGCCTAGATGCCAGTGTCAGAAGGCGGTGGCTCATGGGCCAATCTGGTAGGATTATTTTTCTGCTGGAGTATCCTCCAGGTATCCTTGGTGCTGCAAGTAGGAAACTCAGTTGCAATTAGCATTGTCCTTGTGATACTCCGTGGTGGGTGGGGAGCCCGGATCAAACTAATCTTACCATGGACTACCAAATCCTCACAAAACAAAAAACAAAAAACAAAAAGCAAACGTCAGCTCGACAATGATAATGAACAGAGGTCATCCAACTCAACAGACAACTGGCCACGTTTCCTGGTTCTCAATACTGTAGACGAGACACCAGTGAAACTAAACCCTTTTGTAATTTCTAAGGGCATATATGGCATCGCAGGTGAGGTGAAGAACATAAAACACTAGCGTTCAGGGTCGTTTCTGATTGAATGCAGTAGGAAACAACAAGCCACTAATTTTATGAATACAGAAACGTTTGCTGGAATCCAGGTTTCAGTTACTAAACACAGAACACTGAACACCAAGAAAGGTATCATAAGAGATAGAGATCGTTTGTTGGGCAAAATATCAGAACTGGTCATCGTTTCTGAAATGAAGGATCAGGGAGTCGCATATGTCAAGCGATTCACCGCCCGCAAAAATAATGATGTCATTCCAACAAACACGTACCTCTTTTCCTTCTCTTCACCAAATCCTCCTAAGTGTGTCAAGGTTGATTGCTGCACTATGTCAGTTGATGTTTACATTCCAAATTCTTGGCGATGTTTCAGATGCCAAATATATGGTCATGGTGTCAACAAGTGCACAAAGCCAATAACATGTGCTCACTGTATCGAGACTTCACACGTAACTCAAGATTGTGAAAGTATGTTTAAAAAATGCACAAACTGTTCCGGTAATCATTCATCCTTTTCCAAAGACTGTACAGTATAGAAAAAACAAATGGAAATAAATGGAAATCAACAACGTTAAATTTACTCAAACATCAGCTACGCTGATGCTAAAAAGATTGTTTCCATAGAGTGTCAAACAGATTTGACTTGGGTAACAGCCGACACCCCTCACCTTCTTATACGTGAGGAACAGTCTACTCAAACTTCGGAGCCATGTATAAGCAGTCAGATCCAAGTTCAGGATGAAGCACAGTTACTGCCTCAGTCAACTCAGAAGACTCTGATTTGTTTGATTGGCATTATTAGAAGCTGGTAAGTGATAAGAGGGTAAGATTCTTTATGGATAACAACTTCTTTATTGCATATGATGCGACGTTTCGGTATGGATCCTTATACCGTTGTCAAGCAAGAGTGGAGTAATACATCACAGAACAGACTTATATACATGGACAGGGATAAAGTAATAACAACATGTAGGTATGAATCAAAGGCGGGGGATTAACAACAACAACAATGGGTGGTGGTAATGATGAGACAATAAGAGGAAGCCAATAGTGGCTGTAGCTGTGACAAGGTATACATGGCTGATAGGGTAATTAGTAATGGTGGCTGGTGAGCTCTAGGCTGTTATTTTTATGAGTTCATTGTATGCAGTTGGGATGAGATATCCCTGATCTCTGTTGATTGAGGGCTTGTGTCTCCTGATTTGAACTGCTTCAGCCAGTTTTCTTTGGGTGAAGTCCTTGTGGTTTTTGGATAATATCTCTACGCTGTTCCAAATTATGCTGTGATTGGGACATTTGATGATGTGGTCAGATATAGCAGATTTCCGATCTGATTTGGTTGTAGATGATAAGTGTTCTTTGATTCTGATGTTTATGGGCCGGGAGGTTTCACCTACATATGCCTCGCCACAGTCGCAGTTGATTTTGTAGACGACACCTTTTGGTGGCTGTTGTTGTTTAGAGGTGTTCCTGCCATTCGCTTTGAGCATGGTTTTCAGCGTTGTAGAACTGGTAAAGTAGGTATAAGGATCCATACCGAAACGTCGCACCATATGCAATAAAGAAGTTGTTATCCATAAAGAATCTTACCCTCAGAAGACTCGTCCAGAAACAAATTCAAAGAAAGCAGTAAAAAATACAGCCAATACTAGGGCAGAAACAGTGAAAAAAGGTGTCAGAGCTTCTAAGGGTTCAGAGAACCATCTTCAATTATTTAACAAATATGGTTCATTGGAGGACATGGATGTGTCAGAAAACATCCATCCCAGGGCACATAGCTTGTCGCCCTAAAAAAAGCAAGGGGTAGATCCCCTATCCATCCACCTAAAAGATAGGTCATTTAACTAATATCGTACAGTGGAATTGTAGAGGTCTAAGAACTAATTTCAATGAACTACAGTTTTAGTCCAGGATCTCACACCATCCGCATTATTTTTGAATGAAACACATCTGAAACAGACAGATAATGTTATCTTACGCCAGTTTAACGCCTATCATTCTCTTTCCCCTCTGGGTGATAGGGCCACAGCAGATTCTACTATTCTTATACGGCAAGATGTTATTCATAGCCCTGTTATACTAAACACTAATCTCCAAGCTGTTGCAGTGCGACTGACTCTGGGTGTAGCATCAACACCATGTTCTCTATATATTCCACCTTCTTCAATACTTCAACATACTGACCTTCAATCACTCTATGACCAACTCCCAAACCAATGTGTTATTATGGGTGACCTAAACGGTCACAACCCACTCTGGGGCAGTACTAACACTAATGCTAAAGGCAAAATAATTGAAGATTTCAGTTCAAATAATGACCTGTGCATATTTAATGATGATTCAAGCACCTATCTGCATCCTGCAACTGGCACTTATTCTTCTCTGGATTTATCTCTTGTCGACTCTAACCTCCTCAATGAATTTGATTGGTCTGTTCATAGTGACCTTTGTGGAAGTGGCCACTTTCCAACTATCCTCTTAGAAATTACTCCATCTGATTCTCCATCGTTTACAAGATGGAACTTTTGAAGGGTAACTGGTCTTTATATCAAACTATGTGTGAATCAAAACTGCGACCTGAATGTTTCAGTGATATAACTGATCCAATTCAAACTTTTGCTGACATTTTAAATAAAATAGCTGTTGAGTGTATAGCAAAGTCCTCTGCGACTCCACATGTACGAAAACAGTGGTTCAATGCAGAGTCTAGACAGGCCAGAAAAGCAAGGAAAAAGACAGAACATTATTTTCGCCGTCATCCCACTGTCCATAACCTACATAAATTCAAAATAGTGAATGCAAAGGCGCGTCATGCCTTTAAACAAAACAAACAACAATCTTGGAGAAATTATGTCTCCAAACTTAATTCACGCACGCCAGTGTCCAAAGTATGGAACATGGTTCAAAGAATTAAAGGCAAAGGTTCCAAATCTGCCGTACACCATCTCAAAGATAGTAATAATTTAATTACTGACAAATGTCAAATTGCAAATATAATTGGCGAAGCTCTTGCCCAAAATTCTTCATCAGCAAATTATGTCCCTGAGTTTCAGAGATATCAGAAACAACAGGAGAAGACAAACATTCATTTTGAATCAGATAACGGTGAAGAAAATAATGAAATGTTTTCATTACATGAGCTATATACTGCTCTTGAACAAGCTCATGACACAGCAGCGGGTGATGACAATATTCACTATCAGCTGCTGAAACATTTGCCTGAACCATGTCTGGTCACTCTTTAAGATATATTTGGCAAAATATGGACATCTGGAAACCGATAACCTCATTACAAATATTAAATGTAGTTTTCGGAAGAATAGAAGTACCATTGATCATTTGGTGCGTTTAGAATCCTTTGTCAAAAATGCTATAGTAAATAAACAACATGCTGTATCGATATTCTTTGATCTCGAGAAAGCGTACGATACCACCTGGAAGCATGGCATTTTAAAGGATTTTGGGTAGAGAGGTCGTTTACCTCATTCTGTATCACAGTTTTTAAAAGACAGACAGTTCCAGGTCCGCGTGGGTTCTACCCTGTCTGATCATTACAATCAGGATCAGGGTGTTCCACAAGACAGTATTTTGTCTGTCACTCCTTTTAGCATCAAGATCAACAGTTTATCTAAAGTTTTAAACGATTCAATTAATGGATCGTTATTTGTGGATGATTTTAATATTTCTTGTCGCGGTAAAAGTATGCATACTATTGAAAGACAATTGCAGTTGTGTTTAAACAAAATAGATAAATGGTGTCTTGAAAACTGATTGTATACACTTCTGTAGAAAATATAAGCAACATAAGGACCCTGAGCTATCTCCAAATGGCACTCCCATCAAAGTTGTAAAGGAGACCAAGTTCTTGGGACATATTTTCGATTCTCATTTAACCTTCTTACCGCGCATTAAATCCCTTAAAGCTAAATGCCTGAAGACACTAGATTTGTTGAAAGTTGTTTCAAACTGAAAGTGGGGAGGGGACCAAAGTACCCTCTTACACTTATATCGATCACTCGTCCGTTCAAAAATGGCTCCATCGTATATGGTAGAACCTGCAAAAGGAACCTTAACCTTCTTGATTCTGTCCACCACCAAGGTCTAAGACTTTGTCTTGGGTCCTTTAGAACCTCCCCTGTTGACAGTCTCTACGTTGAGGCCGATGAACCATCTCTTACACAACGTCGTATGAAACTGTCTTTACAATACATTACTAAATTATATTCTAATGAATCTAACTCTGCCCATAACTGTGTTTTCAATCTGCTTTATGAGTGAGTGAGTTATAATTTAACGTCACATCGGCAATATTTCAGCCATATCGTGATGAGAATAAACATGATTATACAGAAAATGTAGATATTATAAAACCCGTCATCAAAGTACAGTAAAATAACTAGATTATCACAATTCGAGTCTAAAACTAGCATATGAAGTTAAAACTACAGCATTATTTGGGCAATACATAATATAAAAGTAGGCTATAGATCCCGCTTTATTAGGATTTGTATAACAAAAAGTCTTCTCTTGTCCCGCCTCTAGGGCACAGAATTAAACCATTTATTTCTTCTGCCGGCATTGAGCTGGAAAGTATATCGCATTCCCATCTCCTTTCTTCTCCTCCTTGGCAACTGGTTAGGACACAAGGGGACCTAACATTAACTTCATTTAAAAAATCAGAAACTAATGAGTTATAATATAAACAAGAATATAATCAATTAAAAACTAAATATAGTAATCATAAACTCTTATTTACATATGGTTCCAAGGACGGTGGTGCAGTAGCTTGTGCCACAGTCATTGGATCCAGAACAATATCTTCTAGAATTCCAGATAACAGCTCTAGTTTTACAGCAGAAGCAAACGCCATATTAATAGCTTTTAAATATATTCAAAGACACCCTGAACGTAAACAACATATAATTTATTCAGATTCTCTTTCTTGTCTTCAGGCGAATAAAAATATTTCTTGTAAACATCCACTTTTAATAGAAATTATTGAATTGTATAATGCTACTGGCCAATACGACATCGTCTTTTGTTGGCTATCAAGCCACTTTGGCATTTCTGGTAACACACTGGCTGATCTCGCTGCCAAGGCAGCACTCACGAAATCTGTGACAACACTTCTTATTCCATACACTGATTATAAAGCTATCATTAGGTCTTACATCCGTGATCTGATGCAGAAGAGGTTGGACACTCTAGTAGGTATCAAAAATTACATGAAATAAAACCCTACATCGCATGATAACCTCTTCAAATCTAGACTGACAACCCAAGAAGGTATAACCAATATATTTTATCGCATGTAATTTATTTTTACCTACTTGAGAGTTCCATTTCTTCTGCATCAGATCACGGATATAAGATCTAATGGTGGTTTTATAATCACTGTAAAGAATAAAAAGTAGTGTCACAGATTTGTTGAGTGCTGCCTTAGCAGCCAGGTCAGCCAGTGTGTCACATGGAAGGGTAGCCAACAAAAGACGATGTCGTATTAGCCAGTAGCATCATTATAATTAAATAATCAAATAATAATTTCTAATAAAAGTGGATGATAGCAAGAAGGATTTTTAATTGCCTGAAGGCAAGAAAGAGAGTCAGAAAAGGTAATTTATTGCTTATTATTTTTTGGGTGTCTCTCTAATATATTTAAGAGCTGTCAGTATAGCGTTTGCTTCAGCTGTAAAAACGGAGCTATATTTTCCAGCTCAATACCTGAAGCAGCAATAAATGGCTTAATTCTGAGACCAGGAGGAAGAACAAGAGAAGACTTTTTGCTATACATATGCTTATATGCAGAATTAGACTCATTAGAAGATATTTTTTAATACATTGTAAAGATGGTTTTATACGGCATTGGTTGAGAGAAGGCGCATCAGCGTCGACATAAAGACTGTGAATAGGAGAAGCTCTAAAAGACCAAAAACAAATAGGAATAGGAGACAAACAGGAGTCGAAAATAAGTCCCAAGAATTTGGCCTCCTTTACAATTTTGATAGGGGTGACATTTAGTAAGAAATATTAAAATCATCCACAAAAGTGACCCGCCGATTGAATCATTTAAAACCCTTGATAAACTGTTGATTTTATTACTAAACAATGTCACAGACAAAATACTGCCTTGTGTGACATCCTGATCCTGACAAACGATCAGACAGGATAGAACCCACGCTCACTTGAAATTTCCTGTCATTTAAAAAGTTGGCTATAAACTGAGATAAACGGCCTCATAATCCTAATTGATGTAAATATTTTAAAATCCCATGTTTCCAAGTCATGTCGTACGCTTTTTCTAAATCGAAAAGGATCGACAGTGCATGTTGCTTATTAATTATGGCATTCTTAACAAAAGATTCTAAACGCACTAAGTGATCGACAGTACTTCTGTTTTTACGGAAACCACGTTGTATATCTGTTATAAGGTTATTAGTTTCCAAGTACCAAACAAGTCGATTATTTATCATGGTCTTGCAAACACGGCTAGTTAATGAAATGGGCCTATAATTGGAAGGATCAGTATGATCACGTCTAGGTTTCGGGATGGGAACAATTATTGCATCACGCCACGACGAAGGGAAAGTACCACTTGTCCAGATGTTATAAAACTATGTAATAGTGTCTCCAAACATGATTCCGGTAAGTACTTCAGGATTTGATAATGGATAGTATCAGCTACAGAAGCAGTGTCGTGAGTCTGATCAAGGGCAGTATGAAGCTTAGGTACTGAAAAGGTTTAATTGTAGTCTTCTCCATTATCTCAATTTAAATTTATAGATTTATTTTCCTGCTGTTTTTGATATTTTTTGGAATTCAGGTACATAATTAGATGAGGAAGAATGTTTGGCCAAGGTACCACCAAGTGTATTTGCAATATCTGATTTATTAGTCCATAACATGTTTCCATTCTATAGATGGTGGATGCTAGATTTAGATCCTTTACCCTTGATCTTCTGGATCATATTCCACACCTTTGATATCGGCGTGCGGGAATTGATTCCTCATACATAGATTCGCCAAGACTGCCGTTTACTTTGCTTGAAAGTATGCCGTGTTTTAACATTAATAATTTTAAATTTATCTACATTGTGGACCATAGGATGGGGACAAAAGTAATGTTCAGCTCTCTTCCGTTGCCTTCCTAGCCTGTTTGCATTCATCTGTAACCCATGGTTTTCGTATGTGATTAAGTGAAGACGACTTTGGGATACATTCGCCAGCTATGTCATTTAGTTTACCTGAAAAAGATGTCATGGCATCAGGAATGTCATTAAAAATTCAGTTTTGAGTTGGTCAGAACTGAGACTTTCATCTAAATTCCAGTCAGTCTTTTTCTAAATTCCATCTTGATGATGGAGGAACGTCAGATGGATTCATGGGGTTTAGTATGGTTGGGAAATGGTCACTTCCACAGAGGTCGCCGTGGACTGACCATTCGAATTCACTCAAAAGGTTGGAGTCCGATAAATCAAGTGCTGAATGTGTTCCTGTGTCGGGATGTAAATAAGTATTTGCACCGTCATTATAAACTTACTTGTTGTTGATCTGTAAACTATCAACTGATATTTCCAGTTTTTATTAGTGTTGTTTATTAAATCTTTTGCTGATATCACTAAACAGCTAAGTGGACAGTTCACGATGTTAATTACTCTATCTAATTTGCATATCAGTTTTGGAGTATAGGAATTCGCTTCCATAGTTACCCGGATTTATGTACAACTACGAATTCCCGAGCTGTATCAATATAAATGGAGTAAAAAGATCGTAAGTATATAGGTATACTGTAACGTAAAATACAACGCGGAATTGGTGGTCATATATTTGTGGACACACAGTGAGAAATCTGGTCGTGCCTGAGAGAGATACGGTACTGACTGAAAAATGTGACTGCTTTGTGAATTTTATTGACTGTATTTTCACAACTGCAGACCCCAGTGCTACCATTTAATAAGAATGAGTGATTCACAGGGGCGTTTGGTTATGTATCTATAACATGAGGTGACCGACCAACCATCCGCTTGGGCGATTGAGGAGTGATTGAAGACACGGCATGCTGCTGTCACGTGGGTGCCTTTGGGCGTGGAAAACGGGAGGTAATTCGAGAGTGAGTGATTGTTCGCTTCAAAGGAATTGAAGTAATTCATGTTTCCACGCAACCGTTCGGAAGAGAGGAAAGATACAGCAAATAAGCATGAGTCAGGATCAGGAAAAATGACATATTTGACCGACGAGGATATAATGCATAGTTCTCTTAAGTCATCACGAGAATACTTTAACCATTTTGGCCGCCCATGTTTATCGCTACGGTTGATATCCTGTGTTTCTGAAGTAGTCAATAGTTCACCATTGTTCACATCATAGTCAAACATCACTGCCTGGAAAGTTGGGATATTGCATGTGGTTAACAAAGTGTCTCTGGTCTGGGCTTCTTCTTAAACATGAAGTTCTTCACATGTTAACCACGAATTACTGGTAGACATGTGAACATTACATTTACACACGAGTTTTACCTAACTTGGCTATGTGCACTACTGTGCTGGGTAGGGGAACACTCCTCCTATTAAAGGATACATTATCGTACAAAGGAACATACATGAACAACTCACTTCCACAAAAAGTAACAAATGTCAGTGGAACATGCATGAACAGATCATTTCATTACAGGAACATTGTCTGCGGAACATACACGAACAATTCACATCGTCTACAGGAACATACGTCTGTGGAACATCCAACTCACCTCGTCTACAGGAACATACGTCTGTGGAACATTCAACTCACCTCGTCTACAGGAACATATGTCTATGGAACATCCAGCTCACCTCGTCTACAGGAACATACGTCTGTGGAACATCCAACTCACCTCGTCTACAGGAACATACGTCTGTGGAACATCCAACTCACCTCGTCTACAGGAACATACGTCTGTGGAACATCCAACTCACTTAATTCACAGGAACATATGTGTGGAAAAATTTCAGCTCACCTCGTTTACAGGTACACACCAGTCTGTGGTAGATATAAGTACAGCTGTCCGTGCCGGCATCTGAACACGCTTCTGAGCAAATTCTTGTGTCTGAAAGTTAGACCAAAATGCACATTAAGTAGGGAATTGCCCAAACAGAACCAACACTTAAGAGTACGCAACGTTGCGTTGCTTTGAAATTGATGACAAATGGGTAAAATAACCAGGGATAGTTTAACATTAAACAAGTTTGAAAGTCCGTTGTTATCAACAAGCTAAATATCAGGTAGAAACGTACCTACTTGCTTATGTCAAAGCTGTCAAGAAGGAAATATCAGGTAGAAACGTACCTACTTGCTTATGTCAAAGCTGCCAAGAAGGAAATATCAGGGAGAAACGTACCTATTTGCTTATGTCAAAGCTGTCAAGAAGGAAATATCAGGTAGAAACGTACCTATTTGCTTATGTCAAAGCTGTCAAGAAGGAAATATCAGGTAGAAACGTACCTATTTGCTTATGTCAAAGCTGTCAAGAAGGAAATATCAGGGAGAAACGTACCTACTTGCTTATGTCAAAGCTGTCAAGAAGGAAATATCAGGTAGAAACGTACCTACTTGCTTATGTCAAAGCTGTCAAGAAGGAAATATCAGGTAGAAACGTACCTACTTGCTTATGTCAAAGCTGTCAAGAAGGAAATATCAGGTAGAAACGTACCTACTTGCTTATGTCAAAGCTGTCAAGAAGGAAATATCAGGTAGAAACGTACCTACTTGCTTATGTCAAAGCTGTCAAGAAGGAAATATCAAAATCATACACATAATGTAAGTTGGACGCTACCATTTGCTACACAACAGAAGACTTGACTATTTTATCTTATAGGGCCACACAACTCACACTTGCTGGACGGAGTCCTGGGGAAAATAGAGCTGTCGACAATTAACTTTGATATAGACACAAGACATATGGGAAATGTAATACAACGCATACCTGTATTTCATATAATCGTAATATACTAACATCAAAAGTTTAGATTCACCAGTGGAAATGTAATTAATTAATACAGCCAAGTGTTCCCAAACATATATTTTTCAAAACATTCCATGCTGTTTAGAGGTACTGTTTTCACCAAACCAAAACTGTTCAAATGCACGATATTTGCATTGGCTGTTCATCAAGTTGATGTATAATCCTCACGCAGTTAGCCTTCATAAGGTTAGTGCATAAGATATAGTGCTTTAAGTACGTCTAGATTTTTTATGGGTTGTACATGATGTTGCCGAAACATAGGTAGATGAAGAAAGCAGCACAGTTGTATGCAGATTACCAGAAGTTATAGCTTAGCATTATTTTGAGTCCCACTTTGAGTAAAAAGTCGTGGTAGGAAAGGGTTTACTTACTTCCAGGTTTGCAGGCGCTTTCATTTTTTGAGCCAGTCTGATCTGTGATCTGATCTGTGGGGCACTCCGTGCACCGACTCTCTCCCGTAACGTTTTGGTAGAAATGGAGAGGACACGGTGTACAGGGATAGTAGCCAGTCACTGAGTACTGGCCTGTGGGACACGGTGCTGAAACAGACGAACACCGCCACAAGGTAGCACAAATACTGGAACAGCAGACAGTAGATATAGTATTGCTGCATTTCCCACGTCAGAGTAACCAACTATTGCCACAATTTATGACAGTAAACTGTTTCTAAGCAAAGCCTGTTTGTTATTCTGTAGTTTCAAAGACTGTGTTGTTTCACGTCACTCATGCACTAAGCACAAGTCGTGCGGTCCAAAACAGAAATTGGCAAAATTGCAATATTGTGTATCATGTTCTAAACTAAGCTTTTATATCTGAAACAAACACAATCTCTGTATCTGGCACAAAGAAACAGTCTCTACATCTGACACAATTATACAGTCTTTGTATCTGACACAACCACACAGTCTCTACATCTCACACAACAATGCAGTCTCTACATCTGACACAACCATGCAATCTCGACATCTGAACTCAGCCACACAGTCTCTATATCTGAACACAACCACGCAGATGCTGTATTCATAACAAGGTGCACATTACACCATACCTCTACACGCTGATATGCTGGTGGTGCCCTGTACATGCAAGGTAGAGCCTCCATCTGGACATGGCAGGCAATGAGTGGCGTTCACCCAGTACGTATCCTCCTGGCACTCATCACATGGCTGCTGCCCCGTTGCAGAAAAGAACCCGGGGCGACACTTACCTGAAACAGCACAGACCGCAGTGTTAGCATAACATCAACTTCATACCTGAAGAACTGTCAGGGCAGGCATTTTCGATATCTGTATACGCTTTGAAATGCAACCAAGATCACACTCACTAACACATCTTGCTCTGCTGGTCCGTGGGGTCAATGAGTACATGTTGTCGCCGCAGCTCTTACAGGAGCCTTGTCCGGACTGGTCCTGATACTGACCGTCTGGGCACTCAAGACAACCTCCACTTGGGGAGGACGAGTACCCGTGTGGACACGGTACTGAAACACATAGACATATCTTTTGAAAGACAGGAGCGCAGTACTGAAACATACAGACATATCAGTAATGAACAACGCTATCCTGGCGCTTTTTTCAAGATGGTGATACTTCAAGATACAGGATCCAAGATGGCAGCACTTCCGGAAAGACGGTTGGGAGGTAACTCGCGTTCCAGATGGAAAAAAGTACAGGAAAGCAACCATGACTTGCATTTCGATGCAACCGTTGTTGTTTTCGTAATGCACACAGAAGATCCTGATTGAATCGACGAATAGTACAGACAGAAGACACACCGTAGGCTTAAACACCTTCCCAGAAAAGAAGCAATGTATTGTGGAAGTCAAGAATGATGGTTGTGGCCAGTTACCATGCACTGAAACCAGATCACTGAAACCACCATGTTGTACATGCTGCTGATGGGAGCTGCATCAAGTGCTTCCTTTTCTAACAGTACTGTTTAAGCTTATGGTGTTACTTTTCCACGCATTTGGGCAAGAATGTTACATGTCCTCTGTTCAGATCTTCCTTTAAAGAAGCCCAAATAGGTATATAGAGGTATATTTCTTATTGTTTCGACCCGTGAAGGTTCGAATAATACCTGTAATAGCATGGCTTTGGAGACTTTACACATTACTTTTGAGTTATATGACTAAAGTAATTAAATACTCGTGTCAACTTCTGCATATGCCTTATAATAGACGTTGTTATAAGGTCTTACATGATGCTGGCCGCAAAACTTGAGCAACATGTATCGGGAATGTGTTATTTAAGCATGGTTTTGGCTATGCATGGATCAGTCAGGATGTTGCATATCTTTACTGTTTCATATCTGTATCGTTTCATATCTGGATTGTTTCGAGAGACTTTAGGATAATTTTAAACAATGTTGGTTCTCTACAATTCAACCTTCTGATAAACGTTTTTATTATTAAGATTGATAATTATTATCAAGAGGTTTAAATTCTGATATTCCATAACAGCTAACATCTGAACTGTCAAAATTTAGATTTGGCGTTTTGGATTTAGCAGTTGAAATGGAAGATACAGCAAAGTTAATTACAATGAGAGATTATGTTTATTTTTAAAAACTAAATGAAGAGTGAGTGAGTTAAGATGTAAAGTCGAAATATTTCAGCCATATGGTGACTAAGACTGGTTCTAAATTCATAATATATGTACATAATGCATAAAACCCTGTCGACGTAGGATAGAAAAAACACTAGATTATTATTGTGTTAAATCTAGCTAGCAGATAACTTTAAAAGGAGAAAAGCAATTTGGACAATACCATGTAAAAGTGGGCTATAGATCGAACTGAGGATAGATCACCATACCAAACACCATGGGAACTCACAGTGCCTTGCTACCTACATGGACCCTACTTGGATTCACACCATATCCTCTGCCACTCGTGAATGAAGGAAATTTAGCCGAAAATGTGCTACATTTTAGAAAAAAATGGTATGTTTAAATATTGCTTTGAAAGTTCTGGGCCTTACGTACCCTCTCAAGAGGACAATCATGTTACGATACTTTAATCCACTAACACTTTAAGTTGATACTCAAAACTTCCAGTCATTAAAGTACATCTATCTACAGAACATATTAATAAAAATTCCTTAATTAAATGAATTTCTTTTTAAAACCGAGAGCTGAATAAAAATTAACAGCATTAAAAAGATCCTTAACAGTTCGTTAACATGGAAATATTTCTCCATTATGATGGAGAATTCAACGTAGTCACGCAGGGGATGCTTGACCGTGACTCTCTTATCAATAGTGATACAAAACGGAGTGAGTGAGCGAGTTGATATTTAACGTCACATCGGCAATATTTCAGCCATATCGTGACGAGAACATTCAACAATGAAAAGGACCATGTGTACATTATAAAACCTGTCAGCGAAGGACAGTAAAACACCTAGAATATCACAATTAGCATTAAAACTAGTGTGGAAAGTTCAAACTGATATCATTATATGAGCAATACAGTATAAAAACAGGCTATAGATCGCCAACAACAGAAGATAGACCACCACACTAGGGATCATGGGGACTTGCAGTACATTTGCTACCTGTATGGACCCTAGTTGGATTTACACCATCCCTTCATCCGATGGCGATTGTAAGAAATTTTAGCCAAAATTAAAATAGCACAAGTACTACGCTTAAAAATCCTACCAAGTATAAATTTACTTAGAAACTTTTGGGACTTACGTACCCTCTCAGGATGACAATAATTTTACAATACTTCAACCCCCTTTGAGGGTACAGACACTAATAATCAATGTTCCTAATCTATACTACCAATCATTAAAATGCAACTATCTATAGAACATATAAATTACAATTCAACACGGAAATTAATTTCCTTTAAAAATCCAATAATTAAATGAGTATTTACGGTGTTAAAAAGATCCGAAAGTGTTTTTACATTGAAATATTTATCCCTTATGATGGAGGATTCAACACAGTCAAGCAGGATATGCTCATCACAAGGGATGCAAAACGGAGGATCTTCACCTTTCAACAAGTATGCATATGTATACCTCATATGACCAATACGACATCGCCGCAGGATGTCTAAATCTGGACTGACAACTCAAGTGGGTATAACCAATGTAAGGTTTTATCTCATGTAATTTATTTATATCCTCTTGGGTGTCCCACTTCTTTTGCATCAGATCGCGGATATAAGATCTAATGGTGGTGTCACAGATTTCTTGAGTGCAGCTTTAGCAGCAAGGTCAGCCAATGGGTTCCTGCATGGCTGGGTAACTAACAAAAGACGATGTCATATTGGCCAGTAGCAAGATCATTATACAATTCAATAATTTCTTTTAAAAGTGGATGTTTACAAGAAATAGTTTTAATAGCCTAAAGGCAAGAAACAAAGTCTGAATAGATTATATATTGTTTACGTTTAGGGCGTCTTTCAATATATTTAAGAGCCGTTAGTATGGCGTTTGCTTCAGCTGTAAAAATAGAACTGTTTTCTGGTAGTCTAGAAGATATTGTTCTGGACCCAATGACAGTGGCACAAGCCACTGCGCCACCGTCCTTGGAACCATATGTAAATAAGGGTTTGTAATTGCTATATTTAGTATTTAATTGATTATATTTATGTTTATTAGTTTCTGATTTTTTAAATGTAGTTAATGTTAGGTCCACTTGGGGTCTAACCAATTGCCAAGGAGGAGAAGAAAGAAGATCGCAAGGAGCAATATGTTCCTGTTCAATGACGGCAGCAGAAATACATAGCTAAAATTCATAAACAAACAGGAGGAAGCTGAATGAAGATAAAATGTATAAAAAATACTGAAAATTAACTGCATGCACTCCTTAGATGTGGACGGGTTTTTTTTCTAATTTAAGGTTAATATGTATTCAGAAATATGTGACTCATGTTGATCTAAAAGTCAGTTATGTTAACGGTATGAAAACACGCAATAACAGTATTAGAGAAGATGTTCATATTTTACTGTATTATGTACTCCAGTACATGAACTAATTATTAATACAATATGCAAATGTCTGTTACATGGGCCTGTTGCCTTTTACTCAATAAACCTGTTTGTCACTGTCTGAATCGTTTCCTGTACATGAGTGAGTTAATGATTAACGTTACATCGGCAATATTGCAGCCATATCGTGACGAGAACACATGTGACATAAAAAACGAAATATATATGCATATTATGAAGAACCTGTCGACAAAGGACAGTAAAACCACTAGACTATCACAGTAGTATTTAAAACTAGCAATAGTATCGCTATTTGGACAGTACAATATAAAAACAGGTCATAGATCACCAACAACTGATGGTAGATCACCATACTTGGGACCATGGGGACTTACAGTACCTCTGCTACCTACATGGTCCCTTGCTGGATTTACGTCATCCCTTCAGCTGCTGGTGATTGTATGCAAGCTTAGCTGCAAATTAAAATGACAGAAATACTACGGCTAAAAAGAAGGAAGATTAAATATGACTGCAACAGTTTTGGGACTTACGCACCCTCTCAGGAGCACAATAATTTTACGGTACTTCAACCCCCCTCGAGGATACAGACACTAACAATCTCAGTTACTAATTTAACTTTCAATCATAAAATACTTATTTATTTACAAGTCACTCAACAAATCTATTTTTTTCAAATGCAATAATTAAACGAGAACCCACGTTACTAAAAAGGTCCTTCATAGTTCGTGATTTGAAATAATTATCCCTTGTGAAGGAATATTCGACGCAGTCCAGCAAGACATGCTTGACCGTGATTTTTTCATCACAAGGGATGCAGAACGGAGGATCCTCACCTTTCAATAAGTATTCATGAGTATATCCTGTGCAGCCAATACAACATCGCCGCATGATGACCACGGGTGTGGTTCTAATGCTAGCTTTGTAATCAGAGTATGGAATAAGAAGTAGTGTCACAGATTCGTTGAGTGCTGACTTGGCAGCAAGATCAGCCAGTGTATTCCCTGAAATGACCACGTGGCTGGGTAACCAACAAAAGACGATGTCGTATTGGCCAGTAGCAAGATCATTATACAATTCAATGATTTCTATTAAAAGCGGATGTTTACAAGAAATATTTTTAATACCCTGAAGACAAGAAAGAGAGTCGGAATAGATTATATACTGTTTGTGTTTAGGGTGTCTTTGAATATATTTAAGAGCTGTTAATACAGCGTTTGCTTCTGCTGTGAAAATAGAGCTGTCAGCCGGTAATCCAAGAGATTGTCTTGGACCCAATGACAGTGGCACAAGCCACAGCCCCACCATCCTTGGATCCATCTGTGAATAAGGATGTATAGGTATTGTATGTACAAGAGTGAGGTGCCTCAACCAAACAATATCCTTCACATGAATCAACACAATCAGCGTTACCATTACGATATATATATATCGACGATATATATATATATCGCCTATATTCAGATCGCAGATCACCTGCCCAAAGGCGCTTTGTTTTCCCCACGATCATTGGGAGACAGTCTCAAACAGTGCATCTATCATTCTCAACTTCCCGATGACCATGCCACTCTTGCAGACACTAGTTGCACTGATCTACTGTTGCTTTTTTCATCCTTACGAGGAACCTATTCATAGCTGGTTGGACAGGGACACACAGTCACATCACTTTGTCCAAGTTGTACCCTCACCTAGATGTTTGCATGTGTGGTGCTGGTGCCTATATCCTGGGTCATGTGAATCTGTGGAAAAGGAAGGGATTTTCTGTCTCTAATTTGTCCGAAACCTACACTAATTTCAACGACATTTGACAGCCCCCGACAAACAACCCAGCACCTGCTCCAGCATGAACACCTATCATAGATGTTTGGCCCAAGTCAACGTGGGAAAATCAAGGGCACAGGGAACCATCAGTGTGGAACAAATCATGACTGCAACAAAGAACCCTTGGAACCCTACCACCAGTGTTATATGGCACAGTCATCAGACCAACCACACAATATGAAAACAGTGACGGCAGGGAGGAAGACAAAGATCAAGGTATGTTCCGAACGTGTGTGTTGTGCCTCGGGGATATGAGGCCTCGGATAAACTGACCATGGCGAGGAGGGGCCTAGTCGCTTGAAACCATTTCGAAGGTCTACAACATAGACGGACATTGGCGACTGGCGTATGACGCTTGATCCATCTTGCGTCTCGTTCTCAAAGATTTACTTAATTTCCTCACAATGGGACTTTCCTTCCTCACTTCCCTAACACCGACGCTCACCATGGCCGGCTATGTTGGCCCTTATCCTCATGTCTCTACCATCCTGACAGCTTGTTTTCTCCAGAACGCAAAGCTTTCCTGGTCTGATACGATACATGTATGGCTATCTTTGATCTGGGTGAAGAGGGTTGACCCATTACCAGAGTGACCTGGAGATTTTGCGTTGAGGCTGTGCTGCACTTCTCAACATGGTCATCCAACAGAACGACATTGACCCTTTCAATGAAGCAGTGACTCTACCCATGGCTTGCATGCTCACTTTCTGAAAACAGTTTTTGTAATCCCCTACGATCGCCATCATTCCTACTCGGGGCTGTCACCCAGGGTAGCTCTTCAATGTCTCCACTAGCTCAACCTGGTCATGGACCCGTGAAGGTTCCGGGATAGAATAGGCCTTCAGCAAACCAATGCTTACCACAAAAGGCGACTATGTTTGTCGTTAGAGGCACACATGTCATCGGTTCCCAATTGCGCAGATCGGTGCTCATGTTGATGATGACTGGATTGTCTGGACCAGACTCGATTATTTACAGACCGCCGCCATATAGGTGGAGTGCGGCGTAAAACTAAACTCACTCACTCACTCAACCTGTTCATGCATCAACATCCCAACCAGAATCTCCAACATACCCGTAAGGGTGGAGGAATAGGCTTCAATTTTGCTGGTAATTGTCGCTAAATGGTGAATGGCTATGGCACTATTACAAGCGCTATGTATGAATACTTGGACTGCTTCTGGCGTGGATGTACCCGTTAGAAGACTAGCCGATGTGGACCCCACGCTAATCCCAAAGAAACATACCACGTGGTGATCCTGTATGAATGTGGTTTTCTTCAAAAACAGAAAGACAAGTGCCGAGCTGAGAGCGTTCTTCAGGGCACTGCCAGGACCCTGTGCCCACATGCCTGATCCACTGGATCCCAGGGATGCCTTCTCGTTGTACTACGAAGCCAAAGAAGATGAAGAAATGTGGACATTTGCTCGCTGTACCCTTACATCTGCCCTTCCCTGTGGGACCTCCAGTCATAATGATGAAGACCAGGTAAGAGGTACGTGAGAAAGGCACTTCAGTATGCCGTGCTTCACATCTTCAATTATTGTTACTTTGTCAAGAGGGTCGCACAATACATACCGAAAAGGATTCCGTTCGCATAGACGGGTAGACACCCCCCTCCCCCTCCCACCCCCCTACCCGACATTTGACACACTCCAGGTCCCAGTATACTATGCCGTTGTTGGTTGTAACACAAATTCTGTCACCTCCTCATGATACAGGAGAGTTCAGCTAATCAAAGGACATGGCATTCGACCACACGCGCTATCATGATGTCAATGGTGTGACGTCACCCCATCACACGCGACTATCAATGAGGTCGTCAATGCCACGTCATCGATATCACGTCGCCTACAGAAACTCTAGAATCTGGAGTTGGAGGTATCTCATACAACATCAACATCATGGTCACCAAACCTTTAGAACTGACCAGATCGAAACTGCGACACGAAACAAAGCTTCCAAGGTAGACCAGCCTCAAAAACGTGAACTCAAGCTTCCTCCTATTCAACAACAACAGCAGCAGTGATGAAATGGTCGTTAAAATGACGGTTCATAACATGCAATATGTGCTTACAAAGTGTAATCATTCAGTAGGTTCGACAATCTAACGGCAGCTCTCGCTTACACACACACAC
The DNA here is from genome assembly GCF_037392515.1 of Haliotis asinina. Taxonomy (NCBI): domain Eukaryota; kingdom Metazoa; phylum Mollusca; class Gastropoda; order Lepetellida; family Haliotidae; genus Haliotis; species Haliotis asinina. The sequence continues at coordinate 77,371,690 of NC_090284.1, read as the reverse complement.
ACACACACACACACACACACACACACACACACACACACACACACACACACACACACACACGTTCACAAAAGAACGTTTGACACGAAGGCTTGAAAACACACTTTTCTGTGGACAGTGACCACCCACACCCACTCACGCCATCGTCCACCCTTCCTCCCTCTCCCTACTTCCCGTCCGTCAGCCATCTTGAAATCGTGTAGTCGCGAGATCCTGTTCCTTTATGCGACATCTAACATGGTCGTGCTTGTGATCACCTCCACACCAGATGAGCCACCGAGGTCGATGTTACCACCCTTATCGGAAGTGAGCCATTTTCAAAAAGGCTCGAAAGTAGTATTGTTGACTACTCATAGCTGTTTAAAGACAGAACCTGATCACCAGTGGTTCTCACTGAATCTGTGCTCAGTAGATCTGCAATGGTGCACGGTGAAAGGATCGTGTTGCAGGGTTGACATTCTGGATCTGTGCGTGTCTCCGTATGCCCGTGCAATCGGGCCGGATGTCATCCTAACTGACGATAGCACAAGACCAAATCATGTTACGGTTATTGATGTCGACTTTGATCATGACACCATAGTCCATACACTGAACCCAATGTTTGATCACTCTACCCAACGCACGTGGTGACAGGAACTCAGCAATGTTTCCTGAAGAGTGGAACAATCTTCCCTTGGCACCCTTCCTCCAGATACTTACCGCGAGCTATTGCGACGGTTGCACTGCATCACTGCGGCACCCGTGCTACTAGCAGCTTTTTGGACAAAGTATTTGTCTTGTTTTCTGGCGTTTTCTGTTTGTTCAGATGCTCTCAAAATTAAAGATTTTTTACTGATTTGTGGTTTCATACTGTTTGTTGACATACTTGGTTAATGGAATTTTGTTTAGCAATTACAGACAGTACTGTCTTTGGTCTATTGAGCAGTTGGTATCTGTTGCATTAGTTATCCTTGGCAAAGGTGGAGTGGTACACATGGATAAATGTAGAACTGTCGTGAATGCACGTCAGAAACATACAACCACATTTTGACTGCACATGTCTGAGAGAGAGGAGTGTGGGGGAGAGAGAAGAGAGAGAGAGAGAGACTCTAACATTAAGGACGGATCCATCCATATCGTGACATTGTAGACACTGCTACATACAAACACTGCGCATACGTCACTGAACGTCATTCATGGTGGCTATGCAATATATTCAACAGTATATCTTACTGAGATGCGATAGGTAATCACAACACAATGTAACACACAGACAGCGGCGCCATGTTTAATAGGATATCTCAGCGCTTGATATAGTGTCTCCGTAAGCGTAACTGAAGTGTTGGAGGCATTGATAGGGACACTATTTTCAACTAAATATAGTAATCTTGAACACATATGTCGTGTATACTTTACCGAGAAAGAGTAATACAAACATAACATAGTTTTACGCTATAAACTGCTGTATCAACACGCTGCATCAAGCCACACATTTCACGCAGTCTTAAGGTCTGCGGTAAGTTATGAAACACTCTTCAATACTTCAGGTTAGAATATTTGCATGGTTGGTTGTTGGTAGGTTGTAACTATGATTTACTTTGCGATAAGAAAGTATATCCATGTTTCCTTCAACTGTTGCAAGAACAGCAGCATGGCAGACAAAGGAAGCTGACAACACACATGAACTCACACACGCACACAACTTACGGCACTTCTTGCTTCCTCCGACGTCTCTCAGCCGGTAGCCGACACCACAGGATTGTCCGGACCGTGTCAGATTAACGCCTGTGGAACTCTCTTGCACAGTGAAGTTACATCCTCCAGCTACCAATCCAAACAACACTCTCTTCTGAAGGTTGATAAGCTGGGCGCAAAGTGTCAGAGCTGAGTTTTGTCCATCGTTATTTTCCAGTTTAAGCGTCAGTTCGACCTCATGCTGTAGGGAAGATAGGTTTTGACAATGCCGGGGGCAATAAGATCATTGATGAGTTGAGAGCTAAACAAGGAGGTTATTCATTACAAAATGAAATATATGAATTATTTTCCAAACGTCTCTGGTATTGTCAGGGAATACTCTGGCAATACTCAATATCTGTGCACAGAACAAAACTGCAGATATGTGTACATACATCAAAGAGAGAAGGGCCGCCAACAAAGATGGCCTCAGCGACACTGAAGCGGTATTTGGCATTCAGCTGTCCCTGAATCTGACACAGATTGTTGATGCCGGATGTTGTCGGGGATATCACATCGTTATAGAGTTTTGTTATGTCACTGCGGCAAACACTGTCTTCTTCCACCAGGCCATTGGACTTCAGATCTAGACTGACCTTGTACGTGTACTCGGTGGTGGAGAAGGCTGTAACAATGTAATAATGTTTATTATATGTAGATAATATATTATAATGTAAATGCTTTAAAGAAAGTAGGGGAACCTGAACTTTCAATTTGGATGGGTAGTATAGGCGTTAACAAAGACAGACATCTTATGAAAGCACCGCCATTTCTCTTTATCACCACCCTTAAACACAACGCAGTACCACAATGCACATGCATGGCTTGTTATTCTTGATTTTTACGGTTTTCAAGGAGGTCGATATATCGCTATAGAACATTAATTTAATGTTGACAATCGTCTTGCATCACACAGTTGTTATTGCATATTTCTATCCAGGTTCTTTAAAAGCCGGGTTAAAAGAAGCGAGAGATGGTGTTTGAGGAATAGAGGCAACGTGGGAAGGGCCGGGAAAGAGGGGAAACTTGGGAAAGTCAATGCAGTTGCTCTAAAACGTTATCTTTAGCGACTTGTCCGTGTCAACCAAGGGGTGCTACATGTACCATAAAGATCACATTGGCAACTTTTCACCTACGTAAACAGTCCTCGAGAGGTAAAGATGGCGACCAGAGATTCTCCCCCGAACAGTTGTATGTACGACTTGTGGAGCCGTCGGCAAAGGCGTAGCCACTTGAGCAGGTGACGACAGTGGACAGGATGCTGCTGTCGTTGTTGTTGGACCGAGTAATGGAGGCGTTCCGTGGAGTGTTGGTCAACTCGTGGAAACATTTTCCAGCTGAAACAACATGGATGAGCAATAAATCTGTTTTGCACATTTCTCCAAACTTATTCATTACACGTGACCATGAACAAACGCTCCTCAGTAGACTACTAGTTGTGTTCGTATACCGAGCATTGTAGTCACCTCAAAATCAACATTGTTGAGAGTTTCTTCAAACGCCCTGTGTATGTTATTCAAGATGTCAAACATGAAAGCCACTATCACTTGCTGCTTTAGAAACGTAGAAAAGTAGGGAAATGCACAAGTAGTTGTACACCAGGACTCAGTCAAAAATTCCTCTTGAATCTGTAGAAATCTCAGCTGCTCATTGAGACTCGTCAGTACACGTGCTTCATTTTATATGAATGCATTTCTCCTTATCTCACCTCGAGCTGATATATCTTGGCCCGGGGACGTCACAGAATAAACATGGGATTGGCAGAATGCGTATCTATGCCCCAAGATTTTCAAATCAAAACATTGATTACAGAACAGCCTCGTTTCCTCTTTACTGGGTGCCGTCATATACTGAAATTTAGTGCAATAACCAGTCCAGAATTTTAGACTAATTAAAAGTAACTGGATACATAAATATGAACCAGTATGATTTGATACGTCTAAGCACTTGCATATTGTAACACTACGCTACACTCCTTCTAACCCTTCCTTTGTCGCACAGCGAGCTCTGACAAACGGAAACCTTGACAATTTCAAAATGAGGCTATGCCGATAGAAACGTTTGGCGGCCTGGTACGGAACTGATGTATTATCAAACACGTTGTGAGCTGCAGAACTACACTTAATAAGCTAAGAAACACATGCCAGGTGTAACCAGCGAGTCAGATGCGGTGTGAATTGTTTTAAAACCTCATGAAACAGGGGCAGTCTGTGGTTTCTTAGTCAAGGTATGCTGCCTATATCTCGACATTAATAACACGTTGTTTCTGTATTTTAAGTTTAAAAACTAAATTCATTTACAAATACAATTTTCCTAAGTAACAAAGACTTAGAGTGTGTAACCAGAGTTGTTTGTGGTGTCTATTTCACTTTCACAGGAGAAAATTCGGATCGGCTGAGAAGTAGGCCATTGTCTGAATAACATAATGAGATTCATGTTTCGGTATGACCGCTCGAAAAAATAAGAAACAGTACATTCAATCAAGATTAAAATATCAAGATCTGATACGGACAACAATATCCATAATGCATGCTGTTTCTGTCATAAAAGATATATTCAGGGCTGGATGAAGCCATAACAGTATCAAAGATGTTGTCTTTGGAAATCTTACGCTTACAGTAGTCTATTCGAAATGTAACATAGGAGTTGATGAAAGTAATGCAGTCTCGGAGTCAATGTATCTGCGTATCTTTCCAATCTTGGAGAGGTGGAAATTAACTAATCCAGCTGTGTTCAAGGCTTGACCTTTAGCCGATCTGTCCAAACGAGATTTTTCACTTGGACTGAAGGTTTAACATGTGAACAGAGATTATGATGTCTGGAATTGTTGCAAGTTGTTGATACGGTCCGAACGCTATAAATAGGTCATGTCACCGTTTACTTTAAAGTAACAAGGGGAGGGCATGCACTGGTTAACGTTCCATTGATGGTATTTCAGATGTCACACAGGTTGCTTTGACAGATATGTACATTTGCTGGTCATCAGTATATCCATGGAAAAGATTTGAGTGATTCCCAATAACATTGCCTAAGGGTTGAAGATATAGCGAGTACAGCACGGGGCCCAACACAGAGCCCTGTGGCACATCGTGTTTGATAGTCCTTGAAGAAGGTCTGAATCTCTCCACATGTACACGCATTGACCTATTCCGTAGGGTGGAGAGTTTAGCAAATGTGTGATGTAGGCGTGAGAGCAAGAATTTGTGACTGATAGAGTCGAATGCTTTTGAGAGATCTAACATAACTAGCAGCACATCTTCCCTCTTGCCCATTGATCGTAATATGTCGTTATGAACAAGCACTAGTGCTGTCTCTGTGGAATAGCCCTTCTTGAAAGCTGACTGATAGGTCTCAGACAGTCCCAGTTCGGTAATGCGACTCTGCAGTTGTGACAGAACGACATTCTCAATCACCTTAGATAGAAAGGGTAGGTTCGAAACTGGGCGAAAGTTGCCGAGGACAGTAGGATCTAAAGATTATTTCTTCAGTATGTGATGATGGCTTGTTTGAAGCAGTCCGGTACGTACCACACTTCAGTGAGAGGTTTATGACAGCACGTACTGCTGGTACGATGACAGATAAGCATTTCTTTAGGAGGCATGTTGAAATGTAAGCCGAGGAACATGTTTAGTTGGCAGCTGTCTGAAACCTCGTCCACTGAAACAGATTTGAAGATACAGAGCAGGTGTACGTCACATTCCAGAGGATCGTGATCGTGGTGCACAGATTCTATGAACTCAACAATTTTGTCAATCTTCTCAAAGAAGATGTCTGTCAGAGACTCAGCCTGCACTTTGTACTTCTTCACTGGAATTCCACTGTCGAGTGGATGAAGTCTCAGTGAGTGACTTGGCGATGAAGAACAGTTGTTTTGCGTCTCCCTTGCTGTCAGTCAGTTTCTGCTGAATGTCGGACAGTCCGACCTGTTTCAGCACAGTTAACCCCATTGCGGCATCGTTTGAAGATCTGCCAAGTGCCAATGGATTTCTAATTTGCTAATTCTCCATGCCTTTTCCACTCTCCTACGCTTGAACTTGATGTCGCTGTTACTCCACAGAGAATGTGGCCTAACGACTTCATGAGCTGTTTTCTGAGGAGCATGAGAGTCCAGCGTTTGCAGTAGGGCGTCGTTCTTGGAAACAAGGTTGGTATCAATGACTTCATTGCCCAAACTAGCAATGTCCTCAGACATGTCATAGCTGATGATTTTCGTATGCTGTAAATTAGCCACAGTTATGACTAAATGACAGGTATAACCGACCGCATGTTTGGACACACTGAATATTTTGCTGAATATATATTGATATGTTGTAGAAATGAGAGTAATGAGCAATGGTTATGTTGAACTAAGACATACTGGCCGTTTTGGGTTCCTTTTAACAACTACTGCGATTCACTGTAGTCAGAGGTTTGCAGTAGATTGTATCTGGAACATGGATTTCTAGATGGACACGATTTACTTCACTACACATCCTAACAATGGCTGGCATATCCTGTTTATTCATTTTCTACCCTGCTTCACAAACGCCTCCAGATATTAAATAGTGTGTCGTTGTTCTCAGAGTGGCTCTACAATAGTTGAAGAAGAATGTCCAAATAGTAAAATACATGAAGCACCATACCTTGTTCCTAGCTGTTCCGTGTTTTTGTACGTTTCTGGGGGAACGTTCATGTTCATTACATCTGAATATTCCTTCTCAACAACCCCCACGTTACACATAAATATAGTAACTGTTTATATAGTCATCGTTTTATCGGGTAAAGCACAAAAGTGAAAAAGATGAGGAGTACCTTTGATCAGAACTTGGAAGGCGCAAGTCTTTTCAAAGCCCTGCTCGCTGCGCAGGGTGACCCTGTAGTCATTGAACGTCCCAACGTTGGTCAAACCGGCGGTGATTGTTGGGGCAGAGGTCAGTGCTCCGCTACTGCGGCTGATGTTTTCGGCAATATTGTAAGTGGTGGCTGTCGTTGATGTCACATTGTATGTTATATCAGGACAGTCCAGGGTCATGGATTCCATTTCTGAAAAGTCATAGGGCATTTTCATAATCAACAAAAACAACCCTACACTAAAAGTTGATAAAATAACTATTGCAATTGTACATACCGGCACATGAGAAAACTGGTGTTGGTGTTCGCTGTTGTGTTTGTACGATCAGCTATGTGTTTATTTTAAAGTCTGGGTGTATGTGTGAATATGTGTGCGCAAGAGTTAATTGTTTTCACTGGAATGCATGTGTGTGATCATATCTTTCTACTGTAATAACAGTGAGTTTGAGACGTACAGCTTCTCTTTTAACCAACCTCTGACATTGATCTGGAACTTGCACTGGGAACTTAGACCAGCACCATCCGTGGCTTCATAAGTTACTTCTGTGTTCTTCCACACTGGGTCCGCTGGACTGAAGCCACGCGGGAGGATAAAACCTTCCATACTAAGAAAGCCAGAGTTGTCTTGAACGGAGGGGATGGTGATGTTTGGTACCTGCATCTTAAAGATGGTGATGTTCCTGTCACCGTCACAGTTGGTAAACGCTGGGGGGGTTGTATCTAAATACAGCATACGTTAGGAATTGAAACTTGTACACATACAATACAATACAATATAATATAATATATGTTTTATTATAATGTAGTATATAATCATGTATTTTTATGATAAACATTGATATTTATACTTCAAATAATGTCATATTTTTAACTTATCCTGACTCATGCTTTATTGCTTATCTCCCCTTCCTTCAAAACGGTTAGTGGAAACTTGAATGCCTTCAAATTTCCCAGAAGTGGATGTACAATTACTCACCTTGAGCCATGTCTGTTTCCCCACCAAAAGTGCCCACATGACTACACATGTCAAACCGCACGCTCTCCGACAAAATGCCACCACACAGGGAAGCACGAGTGATGTGAGGAGACAGTTGGAAGGGCTTCTTCTCACGAGTCAGAATAAGTATAAAATATCAATTGTATGACAAAAATTACACATTTTTCCTTATTCTGACTCATACTTTATTGCTTACCGAATCCGACAGAAAAGGTGGCTTGTTAACCACCTCCGGGATTGCGTGTTAGCGTGTACTCACATCCGTGTTCGCTTTTGTATACCCCTGGGAATTCTTCTCGCGGCTACATACTGTATTTCTGCCGGTGGCCCACCATCTTATACTAGGTATGAGAAGAATCTTTATACCTTATACCTTGGAATCGATATACCAGACGCCTCGTTGTCTAGATATCTGGAACGACCCATATGTTAAGGTAAAATCTGTTACCAAAACTGTTAAGGTAAGAGCTTTACCCAAACGGAGTCTTTGGTCACTCTGCGCTGACATTATTTATCTTGTAAGACAGGAGAACGTGGACTCACGGTCGGTGGCAATGGATCAGTTGGATGAAGTGACGATCTGGTTGTCCCGGCAGTTGATTCATCGCGATGAAGTCCCACCTAAGTCCTAGGTGGACAGCATAGTGGTTGCTAGAATCTTGTACGGCCGAAATCTAAGGCGTGGATTTCTGGCTGCAGTTGCTAAGGCGAGCAGAGAGACCGCGTGGATTCAGTCCAGCGGACCCAGTGTGGATGGACACAGAAGTAACTTATGAAGCCACGGAGCATGGTGATGGTCTAAGTTCCCAGTGCAAGTTCCAGACGCAGAGATGACTGCGTCAGAGGCTCGTAATCTTCACTGATGAGGTGCCACAATACTACATCAAGATCCCATGAAGGTACTCGGAATCCTACTGTCGATACACTAACTTAAAGGATCTCAATTAAACATATAATTCTGGAACCGCCGTAAACTTCACTCCTGTCTTCATAGCGATGAGTGGGCTGATTACTTCTAAATAACTTCACAGTGTTGATACTTTCAGGCATCTGATAGACCTCAGATGACAAATGTATTCTGTTACTTGTGGGTGAGTCGCTCTTCTCGCCATAAACCCCTTGCGACTAGCATATTGGTCAAAACTTCTCCACTTGTCGTCATTCAGGTCATGTGTGGATCGATGTAAGGCCAGTGTTACAGCTTTTGCTGCCCTGGTGGGGTACCGTCTTCTCTGTAAACAGGAGGTAATATACTCATGGAAAAAATTAAAGGAACGCATGTTTCTCCAGGCAATTCAACATTTCTGTTTACTAACTTCAGCGCCGTGTATTATCGTTTTCGTGAAGAGCAGTTCACTCAGACTCAACTTAATGCTTTCCATGCACGTGCACTACATGCTCCTGAAGTTACATGTACTCACATCTACACGTTACATGTATGTGCACTGTCAAACACAACGATTAAAAACATTGTTAACATGGCGAGACTCAGACTTTGGAATCTCTATATAGCGACTGGTGACGTCGGGGAGGGGAAAAAAACACCCCAAGGGACGACCGGACCCTACGCCTTATTGTTCTGCGAGACAGGTTCAAATCCTCCTCAAAATCAATACGGAATTCAGGCGAAGAACAAACGTCAGAATTTGTTCACGTCTTTAACCGGCTGGTCTAGAAATCCGCCGTCCATTGGATGGAATCAACTTGACTGAGCAACACAAGCGCTTGAGACAGCAGTGGGCACGGAACCATGGAGGAAGAACCGTACGTCAATGGAGAAACACCATGTTTAGTGATGGGAGCAGGTACACACTAGACCATAATGACTGTCGAATTCGAGTTTGGGGACGCGTTGGGAAACGTCACAGTGCCTGCACCATCAAACAGCATGATCGTTATGGTGTGGGGCGGGTTTATCTTTAACCATAAAACAGATCTTGTGCATGTTGATGGCAGATGTACGATATCGTGACGAGATCTTGAACCCGATAGTGATCCCCTTTACAGCAGGTCGAATGTTCGAGTTCCAGCATGACACTGCCCGCCCTCACATCGCTCATGTTTGTCGCGACAGACTGCAGGCTGCAGGTGTCCGGGTGTTGCAATGGCCAGCTAAAAGTCCTGACCTTAACCCCATCGAACATCTTTGGGATGTTCCTGGCCGCAATGTTCCGGACAGACCTGTTCAACCCAACAATTTGGATGAACTTTTCGTGGCTCTTCATGAAGAATGGCGTAGAATTCCGATTGGTACCATCGGTGCACTCATTCGCAGCATGCCACGACGATGCCAAGCTGTTCTCCAGGGACATAGGGGACACACCCGATATTGATTTTCATCACTTGACATAAGCCTTTTCTCTTACTGATTCAAAGATTAAAAGTCACAGCTATTTTCTGCGTTCCCTTAATTTTTTCCATGAGTATATGTTCCATACGTGTAAGCGGAACACTTCTGGGTTCCCTTGCTTTTGCCTGGGGTGCGGAGGTTGGGCCAATCTAGGAGGCACAACATGGGTTCAAGGGTTTCTGTAAGAGGTCTGGAAACCAGGATCCCGCCTGCCAGTAAGGCGCGACCAAAATCAGTTGCAGGATCTTCGTCTGGTCGATCTTGCGTAGTACTTCGGGCAACAGGATCAGTGGGGAGAACGCATAAGCGTTCAGACACTCCCAAGATACGGCTAGGACATCGACAGCCCCTGCTAGTGGATCAAGCACTGGCGAGATGAATGTCATCATGCCGATTGTTGAATCGCTCTGTGGATGACGGACGTACCTGTCTAGATAAGGCATCGGTTAAGACGTTCTTTGCCTCTGGCATGTGACAAGTCCTAAACCTCAAGTTGATATCTTCCTTGATGTCGAATGACTGGAACGTTAGTTGCAGTAGGGGCGCTGACCTGGTGGACCCTTGCAGGTTGATGTAAGAGCCCCCCGTAGAGCTTTCCATGTGTCTGATCAGGACTTGATTCTTTAGTTGTGCTGTCCAGTGTAGAACTGCTTCTGGTACTAACTACAGTTCCAACTAGTTGATGTGGAGGCTCCTCTCTTCTGTCGACCATGTGCCTTCGTCTTTGAAAGGCGCCCACAAGGCGTCAGCTTCTACTGGATACCGAGCTTCTATTCCTACAGCATGATAAACCCGACGGGTGATCACGTCTAAAACACGTTGTCAGCGTAGTATACTTTAGTGCCCGCTACTGAGTGACATCCAAGTCAAAACATCACGTTATGAATCAATGATAGGGGTGAACACCACGTCAAAGTACAAACATATGCATACGGAATGATAACAGTATAACTACAACAACATCAGTGCATAATTAAACCAAAATACAGCAACAGAAGAGCCCATGTTGTGAGTCAAGCGTGAGTTGGGTGAGTGAGTTAAATGTTTACATCGCATCGGCATTATTACAGCCATACAGCGATGAAAACAAGGTAATCAATCTAAAACATCCGTCGACAAAGGACAGTAAAACTAACTAGATTATCACAGATATATTGATGTTAAAACTAGTCATGAAATCTAAAATATTTTAACTAGAGAGGACGATAGAGAGAATAAAAACAGGCTATAGGTCGCCAACAACTGAAGGTAGGTCACCATACTAGGGACCATGGGGACTTACAGTACTTTTGCTACCTGCATGGACCCTAGCTGGATTCATATCATCCCTTCAGCTGCAGGCGGTGAGGTTAATTTTAGCCAAAATTAAAATGACAGGGATACTACAATTAAAATAGACGGTCAATTTAAATTACCTTTGAATGCCTTGGGACTTACGTACCTTCTCAGGAGGACAATAATTTTACTCTATTTCAACCCCCCTTGAAGGTACACCCACTAACAATCCCAGTTACTAATCCAAAGTACCACTCATAAAATATTTATCTATTTACAAATCTGCTAACAAATCTAATTCATTTAAATATGCGATAATTAAATGATAATTAACATTACTAAGAAGATTCTTCATGGTTCGTGATTTAAAATACTTATCCCTTGTGATGGAATATTCAACACAGTCAAGCAAGACATGCTTGACTGTGATTCTTTCATCACAAGGGATACAGAACGGAGGATCCTCATCTTTCAATAGATACTCATGAGCATATCTAGTGTGGCCAATACGACATCGCCTTATGATGACCTCTTCAAATCTAGACTGACTACCCAAGTAGGTGTGACCAATGTAGGGTTTAATTTCGTGTAATTTATTGATACCTACCTGGGTGTCCCACTTCTTCTGCATAAGATCCCGGATGTAAGATCGGATGTCATCTTTATAATCAGAATATGGAATAAGAAGTGGTGTCATAGATTTGTTGAGTGCTGCTTTGGCAGCAAAATCGGCAAGTGTGTTCCCAGAAATGCCAACGTGGCTGGGTAACCAACAAAAGACAATGTCGTATTGGCCAGTAGCAAGATCATTATACAATTCAATAATCTCTACTGAAAGTGGATGTTTGGTAAAAAGACCCTTAATAGCTTGAAGGCACGAAAGAGAGTCTGAAAAGATTATATATTGCTTATATTTGGAATGTTTATTTATATATTTTAAGGTTGTTAATACAGCGTTTGCTTCAGCTGTGAAAATTGAGGTATGATCCGGCAGTCGAGAAGATACTGTTTTTGGGTTCAACGACAATCCACTGTCCCACCATCCTTGGACCAATCTGTAAATATGGATGTATATGTATAAATTATATTTACTTTTTAATTGATTATATTCTTGTTTATATTGTAATTCATTAGTTTCTGATTTCTTAAATATAGTCAAGGTTAGGACGACGTGTGGCCTAACCAATTGCCAAGGAGGAGTAGACAGTAGACAGTAGACGAAAAGGAGAAACTTTAATATTTTCTAGGCGAATGCCAGCAGCAGAAAGGAAAGGTTTAATCCTTATCCCTAGAGGTGGAACGAGAGAAGATTGTCTGTTGTACAGATCCTCGTTGAGGGGATGGAATACACAATTATATGCAGGGTTCGGTCTTCAAATACTTAATATGTGGAAAAAGTTGAAATGTTTGTCGAAAATCAATCCCAGAAACTTGGCTTCCTTTACAACGGTAATTGGAGAGCCATCTAAAAACAGTTCAGGATCTGTATGAGGCTTATATTTCCGACAGAAATGAATACATTTGGTTTTTATCTGTGAAAACTTAAATCCATTCTCAAGTGACCATTTGTGAATTTTATTTAAACACATCTGTAATTGTCTCTCAATGGTATGCATATTTTTACCACGACATGAAACATTAAAATCATCCACAAACAATGACCTATCTATTGAATCATGTAATACTTTCGAGAGACTATTGATTTTTATGCTAAACAAAGTAACAGACAAAATACTGCCTTGTGGAACCCCCTGATCCTGATTATAATGGTCAGACAGGGATGATCCGACACGAACTTGAAATTGTCTGCCTGCTAAAAATTGTGATATAAAATGAGGCAAACGGCCTCTCAAACCAAAATCATGTGAATCTCTTAAGATACCATATTTCCATGTTGTATCATAAGCTTTATCAAGGGCGAAAATGATTGATACAGCATGCTGGTTATGGACAATGGAATTTTTAACAAATGATTCTAGTCGAACCAAATGGTCAATGGTGCTTCTTTTTTTTGCGAAAACCACATTGGATGTTAGTAATAAGATTATTGGATTCTAAAAACCACACTAATCTATTATTGACCATGCGTTCCATTGTCTTGCGAACGCAGCTAGTTAGTGAAATAGGTCTGTAGTTTGATGGATCTGTATGATCCCGACCAGGCTTAGGTATTGGTACAATAATGGCTTCACGCCACAACGGAGGAAATTGGCCTGTTGTCCAAATATGATCAAAAATGTTCAGAAGAGTTTCAAGACATGTATTGGGTAAATGTTTCAGGAGCTGATAGTGGATATTATCAGCACGCGTTGCCGTATCATGAACTTGCGCTAAGGCAGTATTTAGCTCATTTAGTGAAAAGAGTTCATTATACTCTTCACCATTATCAGAATGTAAGTTAATATTACGTTTTTCTTGTTGATCTTTATATTTCTGAAACTTTGTATTATAGTTGGAGGAAGACGAATGTCTAGCTAAAGTTTCACCCAACTTGTTTGCAATGTCAATTTTATCAGTTAAAACCTCGGGTCCATCTTTCAGATGATGAACACTAGAATTTCCACCTTTACCCTTGATTCTCTGTACCATGTTCCACACCTTTGTCATTGGCGTACGTGAATTAATCTTTGATACAAAGGTCTTCCAAGACTGGTGTTTACTTTGTTTAAAAGTACGTCGAGCCCTGGCATTGCTTATTTGAAAAGTATTTAAATTATGAACTGTAGGGTGGTGGCGAAAATATTTTTCTGCCTTCTTTCTACACTTCCTAGCTTGTTTTTCCATCACAAGGGGTCAGTATTTTAATTCATAAACTATGAAGGATCTTTTTAACAGTGTTAGTCCTCATTTAATTATTGCATTTTTAAAGGAATTAAAGGACAAGGTATGATAAGGGTGTTTTTTGGCACACTAACAGAATTGGCTGAAAACATGTTATTTGTTTAGAGACAAGTTAGCTTTGCATAAAAATGCTATATTTTATATGTTCTGAGGTGTAATTTTTCTGCAGAGGGGCCCAAAATGGGTTTTATCAGTTCCCATGAAAAATAACAAGAAGTCTGAAATATCAGTGTGCCATAATGGCTTATTTACAACTGTTATTTTATTTACATACAAATTACAGCAGTTTTATGACAGGTAGTCATGCTGAAAAACATGTCAAAGTCAGTCATAATGTTTTAACTTCAAGGGGCCCAATTAGGGTTGCAAAACATTGTTAATTCAATTACTTGCCAATTGTGTCCCCAAAACTCAGTCATTATCCACAGCATTCTTTGCAAATGTAATCCATGGGTCCATTGTACAACATGTAAGCATGATAACAATCATGTTGCACTAAGAATCACAGGGGCCTGTTTTGGGTGAAGCTTCATTTTGGGCACAGCTTCATTCTAACTAGTAAGTGTTACAAGTCAGCATTTACAACCAGTTTTAGCAATTATACAGTTACCATCTCAATCATCATATGTTATTACAATAGCCAACCATGTTGCACTAAAAATCACAGGTCTTGACCTCAAAGGGGCCCATTTTGGGTGAAATTTCAATTGCAGTGCAGGTTCATATTAACACCACGCACATGTTAATTAAAGTCAGTATTCAAAAGACTTCACAGAGTAATTATTCACTACTTATCCACTATAAAACATCCACTATTACTCTTCATTCACACAGTCATCAATCTCAGTATCTGATTCACTCTCAAGAACTGCAGTATTCAAAAGTGTATAAACCTAAAGTAGATCAAAATGTATAAAATATGAATTTAAAATATTGGGAACAAAGGCAACTAGACTGACTTGAAAAGGCAAATGGTCAGTGTCTTAACAAAAGATTCACATGATGTTAATTAAAGCTTATTTCACAAGTGTTGTAACATAGATTACCAAACTTAAGAAAAAAATTACAATATTTGGATTTGATGTGAAACAGTTTAGTTAAACATTGTAGACTTGATAAACAAACTTTGAAAAAAAGAAAGAAGAGTTACATGGATTTGAACCTGCATGTCTGATAACAAAAGAAACCTTCAGTCCACTATTGCAACCATTACGCTACATATTCCTTTGCCTCCCACTGTGAATTTAAGCTTATATATTACACTTTAAAACTATGTATGACTTGACGTCTGCTTGTGTTCATCACCTGCTAGACCTTGATACAATGTTCTTATTCTAGCTAAAACATCCTTCTCATACAGTTAAGTGTAGTCATTTTGGTTAAATGAAATCTAATATGTCATTGGAAACATCAAGGTACATAAGTTCTCGGGAAATGCATATGTTTATACATGGCAATCCTGTTGAATGAAGTGTTAATTTGACAGTGACAGGTGACTCAAAGGTGTTTGATACACAGATGATAGAAAAACTATGATCAAATTCTTACATAATAACAAAGATTCTCACCTTTACAGTACTACTTGATCATATTTTGAAAATCTTCAGACATCTTCTTACTTTTCTAGCAGAGACCAACAACCAAACACCAATGTTTACATCTCATAAATCTGCCTTGTGGGTGCCTTATGATATTGAAAATTTTAATAACGATGTTTGACATGTGTATTTTAGAGCACAAAACCATTCAAAATATAATGTATCATGGCACAGATGTGTAAATGTGATGGATTGTTTTTAAAGATGTTAGTTTATGTCAATGTTTATTTTTTTAAATGTTGTATGGGGCAATTTCATAAACCGAAAAAATGTACTTTTTTAAAGATTTTGATATGAGCAAAAGCGTGACCCACTACAATGTTTTAGGTGTACATTCTAATTTACTCGCTTCATATGTGGTGAAAAAATTGGGATGGGTCACGCTTTTGCTCACACTTTTCTATCACTCTGAAAATCAGAAAATGTAGGTTTCTAGAAGATATTGTAAAATATGTTAACTTTGAGGTCTTCAAAGAGGAAAACTAACAACACTAGAAACATAAAAATGCAATTGGAGGTAACTTCAACAATTAATTTAGCTCCTTTTATGCTAAAATTATCGTGTTGTAAAATTTTGATAATCATGACATGTTGTGGGCCAAGAAGGGCCTCCATCATACCTTGTCCTTTGTTAACTCAACTGTAAATAGATAAATATTTTAAAATTGGAAGATTAAATTTGTAACTCAAATCGTTAGTGGCTGTACCCTCAAAGAGGTTTGAAGTACCGTAAAATAATTGTCCTCCTGAGAGGGTACGTAAGTCCAAAAACATTTGACGTAAATTTCAGTTTTCCAGCTTTTTAATCGTAGAATAAGTGTGTTTTTACTTTATGGCTAGATTTGTCTAAATTGCTAACAGTTGAAGGGATGATGTAAATCCAACTAGGGTCCATGCAGGAAGCAAATGTACTGTAAGTCCCCATGGTCCCTAGTATGGTGATCTACCTTCAGTTGTTGGCAACCTATAGCTCATTTTTATATTGTACTGTCCTCTTTGATATATTGTTTTAGGTCTATTCACTAGTTTTATATTCTATTCTGTGATATTCTAGTCAGTTTTACTGTCCTTCGCTGACAGGGTTTTTATTTTTATTTTTATAATTAATCGTTCTCGTCACGATATGGCTGCAATATTGCCGATGTGACGTTAATCATTAACTCACTCACTCACTCCTAGCTTGTTTACAGCTGTCAGTAAACCATTGTCTACGAACATGTGGTTTAGCAGAGGCCTTAGGAATTGTTTCATCGGCAATACTTTTCAGTTTGCCAGAGAACAACTGAATAGGATCTGGAACATTAACAAAAACGGCAGAGTTCAAGTTGTCAGCACACAATGTCTGAAATAATGGCCAGTTAGCCTTATTAAAATTCCACCTTGTGGCAGATGGGTCATCATTCTGATTTATAGCGGAAAGTATTGTTGGAAAATGGTCACCTCCACACAGGTCATCGTGAACTGACCATTAAAATTCGTTATAAACAGTTGGGTCTGCGAGGGACATATCGAGTGCAGAATAAGTTCCCGAACCAGGATGCAAATATGTGACAGATCCATCATTAAAGATGCATAAGTTATTGTTTGAAATGAAATCCTTTAGGAGTTTTCCTTTATTGTTGGTGTCGGTACTTCCCCACAAAGGATTATGTCCATTAAGATCACCCATGATTATACATGGTCGAGGAAGTTGGTCAAAGAGATCCTGAAGATCGGACTGTCGAAGAGCTGTAGAAGGAGATATATACAAAGAACAAAGCGTAAAGGTGATCTATAAAGTGAGACGGACAGCAATAGCCTCCAGATTGCTTTTGAGAGGAACCAGGCTGTGGGTAACATCCTGTCTCACGATAATAGAAGCGCCACCGGTGGCTCTATCACCTGGAGGTGAGAATGAATGGAATGAACTGTACCGACGCAATTCAAAGTTATCAGTACTTTTCAAGTGTGTCTCTTGTAAACTAAAAACCAATGGATTAAAATCTTGAGTTAATATTTTGTAGATCATGAAAATTATTCCGAAGGCCTGTGCAATTCCATTGTATTAAATTAATAGTGCTGTTCATGGCGGTTCAACCGGGGATCTCGAACGCGAGGTACGTCTACTCCCTCGTTCTGGCTGTGAAGGAGTGACCCCCATATCAAGAGGTCCAAACGGATTATGAACCGTCACTAATGTTGTTGATGTTGGTGGTACATCTAAATGCTGAAGAGCCTTTGCCCTTCGCAGCTGTTTCTTTTCTTTATTTGACAACTGACTAACCTTTCCTGGATTAGATTGAGTCTCTGGTTCTTGTTCAGTCTGTGAGGCAGATGTCGACGACCTTTGCTCATTTCGAGAGGACTGAGTGAATTCATTGACTGTAATTTGTTTGTCGTTTACCCAAGATATGTCTGTCTGGCACGAAGTTGAAACTTTGGTTACAGGAGGATGAACGGGGGAAGAAACAGTGGCTGAATAATTTCGCAGTGTAGTAATTGGAGACTCTGCAGGTATCAACTTTTTGGCGTTTTGGTAGGAGAGGTTGTTAGATATTTTGACTTTAAGAATCCTTGATTCGAGTTCAAAATTAGGACATGATTTTGACGATGCCATGTGCTTACCGTTACAATTAGCACATCTTATAATTATGTCTCTTGTGCAGTCAGTGTCGTCATGAGATCCACTGCAACGGGAGCATACTGTTTTACGAGTGCATGACTTGGCACCGTGTCCAAATGTTTGGCACTTAAAACATCGCAGCGGATTTGGGATGTATACATCAACTGGGATGTTAAAGTAGCCAGCTTTAATGGCTTTTGGTAGAGAAGACAGTCCAAACGTAAACATGTAAGTATTAGTTTTAATGATATCTGCATCCTGCTTCCTGGTAAACCGTTTAACAGCAGTAACAATTTCTTCTTCTGTCATGTACGCCAGACAACGAGATCGGTCACGAATTATACCTCTGTAAGAAATCAATGTCCTGTACACAGAGACAATGACCCGTGTATCAACAAAATTTTGTAATCCTAGCAGGTTTACAGATTGCTGCCTCCGGGCACATTCAACAAGAAGTGAGCCAGGACGGAGGCGTGTAACGTTGGTTACCTCTCCGCATATGCCTTTGATACCCATAGATATAGCAAAGGGACACAACTTCAATGGACCTCCATCTGCTGTTTCAATGACCAAGAATCTTGGCCATGAATCCACTACTGCTGAAGAGACTTCATCATCAGAAGATATTGAAAGATGTCTCCGTTTATTCGTTTTTGAACCAGGGGGAATGTGTTTAGCCATGGTATTATAATGATGTTCAGCAACCATGATCTCCACCCGCCATCGAGTGTCAATAAGGACGATCCTGTGCAGTGGAAACCAAACTGCAAGATCAGAGCTACAGAGATGCAGACAGAAATACAGACATAAATAGCAAAGAAATCAAAAAGAAGAAATATCAGGCTGGTTCCAGCGCATGACATTCTTCCTAAGAAACTTAGAATTCAGAGGTCTATATCACCAGATTGGCTCATGAGCCAACGCCTTCTGGCACAAGACTCTAGGCAAAATATAAGTTCTATTTAATAAAGTTGTCACAATCATTAATCAACATATCCATGCTGTGATGGTTCCAAATAAAAAATGTCCATGCACAGGGCATGACGTGACCAGCCGATTGATAGAATCGGGCCAATTCTACCTCCCGTCTAGGTGAAGTCAGGGCCAAAGTGGTGTGTTGAGCAACAGGAACACGGTTGCAGGTTCCCATTGCCCTCAACCACCAGGATCCCCTCCTCCACCGACACAGGGCCGCAACCCACGGCGAACAGGTTGGTGGACCAAATATGCCCCCGGGTCCACTACGGGGTGTTGGCGAGCTCTTGGCGAGCTCTTGGCGTTACCCAGCACCCACCACGAGGAGGTGGCTCGCCACGGGTGCCTGTGAGTCAAGCGCTGTACGTGATGTCGGTACGGTTTACGATACACAAACGATCATCTCAAACAAGGTGAAAAATGTATGTTAACTGATGACAAAACATTGATAATATCTGTTCCAGTGAAGATGAATAACAGACTAACAAAGGCATTCACGGCATACGTTTGGCTAAATATCTGAAAATAAACTAAAGATAAACCGTGAAGAGATCCATGAAACATCGCCCAACCGTCAGTTAGGGAGAGAGTGAGGTTTTGTATATGTGCAGTCACGTGGGTTCTTCTCCAGTTTCCACTAACCGTTCGGAAGGAAGAGAAGAGGAGAACACTGATATCAAGAGATTACCTTCACATACAGAAACACTTCTACCCAGTGATTACCTTCACATACAGAAACACTTCTACCCAGTGATTACCTTCACATACAGAAACACTTCCACTCAGTGATTACCTTCACATACGGGAACACTTCCACTCCACGATGCTGACGTATTGGTGTCTGAGTAGACGCAGGTGCGGTTGTCATGAGGAACAGGTGTGAATCCAGGTCGTGTACACCTATAAGCCACAACTTTCCCCTGCTCGTAGCTGTCAAATATCTGATTCGTTCCCCCGGGAGTTCCTGGATCCGGGCACTTCGCAGCTGGAATGACAATAATGCCCATTGTGTCTGCCTGTCGGTTCTTGGATATACTTTTACACCACGTTCATTCTAGTATCGTTTTGAAAGCAATTGTTGGCTGCCTCGTCATGTACATGCTAACGTTAAACGTAAAACGTCATCACTGCACTTTATTTACTGCACTAACCATTATGATACACGCACATGAGGATATTTACCTTTACAGGTAAGATTACCAAATCCCCATCGACCATTTTCTAGGCACTTGACAGTGGTGGAGTTTTCAGTCGATACCCCAGATAGGGTCGCCCCTGTGCTGCAGCTGAACTCAAACTGCGCCCCAAACGCTGATCCTGTCTTCTCGGCGTCAGATTTGTTAAAGCCGGCGATGGCCTCCACAGGTCCACAGTCAACGACTGAAATATTTATTGTCGAATTGATTCTTGCCTCGATTTGATCGTGTTCGCCTCTACCTAACCTTACCACTCGCCTTCACGATTTGCAACCACGTGGAGTACCTACAAGTATTTTACTTGAAGGGATATTTCAAACACCTGGTACCAACACCGCAATTACAGTTCTGCTACACCATTATCATGCATGGGAGAATCACTGTTGTTCACAGTGCCAATATTAGAAAGATATGTGTCGTATACTACCGCAAAACAATTACTATGGTACGAAAAGTATAAAATGAAATATCGGAAGTGACTGAAGCACTGAAGACAGTGACGATACTACACACCATGCTGCCACTTTCCACAACAGACACAAATGTGGTTCTGTATCTCACCTGGGCAGATATGTTAGCAGCCTTGTCAGATGTATATCTTTATCTCATTGTCATACATTATCTCACCTGGACAGATATGTGAGCAGCCTTGTCAGGTGCATATCTTTATCTCACTGTCATACTTTATCTCATCTGGATAGATATGGGAGCCGCCTCGTCATGTAAATACATTTATCTCATTGTCATACATTATCTCACCTGGACAGATATGTGAGTCGCCTTGTCATGTAAATATATTTATCCCTCTGTCATAATTTATCTCACCTCGACGTATGTGGAAGTCGCCTTGTAAGGTGTATGTCTTCGTCTTACTCTCATACTTTATCTCACCTGGACAGATATGTGAGTCGCCTTGTCAGGTAAATATATTTTTCTCACTGTCATGTTTTATCTCACCTGGACAGATTGGGGAGTCGCCTTGTAAGGTGTATGTTTTCGTCTTACTATCGTAAGCACAGTAGAGGGTCTTGTTGAAGGTGGAATTATCCTCCTTCCTGCACTCTATAACAACCTTGCCCTTGAACGCAACAGGAGTTGTCGGGACAATCTGAACAACCCTCTCCTTCTGGTCTTTCGTCCCTTGAGCTGTTTGTGCCGAGCAGGTTGTCGCTGCAATGGTGAAAGGTGGTGGCACAAACAGTATCAATACCGTGAATGTGAGAGCAGTTAGGATGAGAACATTTGTGCAGGTACAATATGTAACACAGACAACCTGAAAAAGATGAATATACAAGTGAAGAAATCAGTTGGTGAGATGAACAAGACAGACTGGCTAGTTACATACGGGTTGTATATCCATAGCATATGACTTAATCCATTGTTACGTCCACCCTGTATAACATGCTGAGCTCGAACATGAATGTTGTCTTCTACTTTAACAGATACGTTTTGCTGTAATATATGGATTTCAGTTTCGCACTTTAAGCTGTTAATTCAATACAGAGTCACAGTGACATCCACCTGTACTTTTAGCCCCCCCCCCCCCCCCCCTCCCCCTCATCCCCTGACTCACCTGTACAGGTTGGATCAGATCCAGACCAGTTTCCAGATGCCTGACATGTCCTCGTCTCATTACCACTCAAGGAGAATCCCAGCTTGCAGCTGTACATGATCTCATCCTCGTAGACGAAGGTCTGCTTCATACTATGTATGACGCCATTGGTGACATCACTAGGACGAGGACAGGTGTTCCCTGAAATACGAATCATGTGGAATAAAACGAACGTTGAGAAAATGAAAACTCCTTCGCGTTAAGTCATAAAAGTTATTGAAATATGAAATAAATAGTAAATATGTTTTGCATCTAAATCTCTCTTTATCTTATGTATCAAGACATTATATTTGATGCTACAACGTTTGCTATCAGACCCGCCATCATTCCAGTTCTTCTGTATCTAGAGGTGACGTACCCTGCCATCACGACACATGACAATGTGTTGCACCTTCCGATTACGTGCAACTTCTACTAGGTGAAAAACAATTCAGGTCTACCTATTTTGACAAACATCACTCCGAGTCTAACCTGACTCAAGTGACCTCACTTTGCTGCTTGGGCAGTACACGCCGTAACATTGTCTTATGTACCTCGCAAACTGAAGTCCATTCCACAACTCTATTGTCTTCAACCCAGCAGTTCTGTCATCACGATAATTTACTTTCATTAGCACTACAGGAGTTACTGAAACTACTCACGGACACATGAGTGGTTCACACGGTACATGTCATGTCTCCGGAGACCCGTCTCCCCTTCCACAATGTACTTAAAGTTGGTCCCATTTTCAAACAGTTTGTATCCGTCCTTGCAGGTGCATGTGTAGGATCCAGCGGGAGAGTTCAGACAGTTGTGTTGGCAGCCGCCGTTACCGTCACTGCACTCGTTGATATCTGTTGATGAACACGTGAAGTAAGTCCAAGTATTCAAAAGCTAATAGCACCTGTAAACACTGCTCATCATGGTTACATTGTTAACTTGAAACACACTGGATCACAAGTATGACCATATGTGTAACTGCTTTCATAAATTCCGGTAAAATACTGGTTTAAGTTCTGTGTGATATTCTACTCTCAGTACCACGGTATCTGTGGTATCACGTCCCAGAGTGATGTAGCATTCATCGTTTCAACAAGTAAAAAGATTGTGATGATCCTTGCTGTGAATTTCTGTTTTAATTTGAGCTGACTTAGTTTGGTTTTACGCCGCCTGTAGCAACATTCCAGCAATATACCGGAATACCAGAAACAGGCTTCCCACATGGTATCCATGTTGAGAATCGAACCCAGGTCCTCAGCTACCCAACCGTGCCAGTATTAATTTGAAACTTTTTCCTTTTGTTTGGATCTATATTTTAATGGTAGTTATTGTATGAATACCCTGACATGGCATGTCGACGGTACCCGAGTTACCGGGGCCTTTAATGGGCCCCAAAGAGGGACCAGGGATGACCATGTATCTTTAGTAAGTGATTAAGTATATTAAAGGTTGTATTTCAGAACTATGCTCCCAAAATATCTTCCTGATTCGATATTAATCAAACCAAAACAAGCCTATCATATCGCTTTCTTCAGCAGTGGGGTGTATGAGCGATGGAGAAATAACACGATGCAAAGAGGAAGATTTCACTGATATACATCACATATTTTGCTGAGTTGGTATTGAAATAACTAAATGCATGTTGTACACAGGCACCTTCACACTTAGTCCATGGTCTGTAGCCCGGTCTGCACACACACTTGTAGGAGCCAACAGTGTTTATACATGTCTGTGTAGCCAGACAAGGGGACTTGGTGACACACTCGTCTTCATCTGCACAGAAAACATCACATTAAGGTAGACCAATTAATTAGACCAATATTGTTGGGAATCTTCTGCAACGTGCGATGGATATCAGTTGAACTTCAACAAGTTAAACGTTAGACGACCCATTATCACCATATTTGTATCTTTTTGGGACTGAAATCCTTGGATGTATGATACGAATAAATAATAGAATAAAGGGTATTGTAATTGGTGAGCAAGAATATATATTAGACCAGTATGCTGATGATACAGAATTATTTTTAATGACTCGGAGGATAGTATATACGCTACGATTAATACTTTCTACAATATGTCAAGGTTAAGAATAAATATAGATAAGACTAAGCCAATCTGGACGGGCGCGAAATCTAGAATGGCAAATAAAAGAATTTGAAGCTTTAGGAATGAAATTTACTTCACACTTATATGATCTCTGGGTTATCAATACAAGAAAAAGACTAGAAGATGCTAATAGATTACAAGCGTCATAGCGAAAAAGAAAACTGACGTTGTTTGGAAAAAATACAGTTATTAAAACATTAGCTCTTTCAAAACTGGTACATATCTTAATACTTTACCTAACCCACCAGATGAATTTATTACTTCCCTTGAAAGAATATTTTTCAGATTTATCTGAGATAATAAAATTGACAAAATCGAACGGAGCATTTTGAACAAATATTATGAAGAAGGGGCGTTACGCATGATTGATATCAAAACCTTTGCTAATGCCATGAAACTCTCCACGGTGAGACTATATATAAAAACCAATCTCAACCAATATGGCTCAATCATAACTTTAAAAACCCAAACCACTTCATCAGACACTGGGCCAACTAAGGAATCTTACCTATTAGAGACTTGTATGATGAACAAGGTCTGGTTTCCTATGAGGCTTTGAGAAATACATATGGGATAAGGTGTATATATCTACATCTTGAATATATTCTATATGTTGTACTTGAATCATGGGAAAAGACCTTAAAAAGCTACAGATACATGTATACCAATGACCTCAGTATAAACTCTCTACTAAGGGATTTCATGACTTCAGCTAATGGTTCAGAAAAGTTTTATGATAAATTGCTATATATAAATTGGTGTTTTACCACATAGTTGCCATAAATGGGAAAGTATATTCAAAGGTACTGAGTTTGAATGGTTCTTGACCTTTAATCTATGTCGGAAAATGCAAAATTATGATGTTACACTTTTAGATTTTTAATATGATTTTTTGCATGGAATTATTTATACCAATAGAGAACTTTTCAAGTTGAAACTGGTTGATAATTTTAAATGAACGTTCTGTTATGAAGCGGACGAAAACATTTGTCATATATTTTGGGAATGTGAGGAAACTTCAAATTCTGATTAATCAAAGCATACAGGAACTACAGTTGACAAAATTTCACGTTCGGTTTGGCACTCTCAATGTTAACCCACTACCTTATCACACGATACTTTCTGCTAAAAACATCTATATATGCACTCTGAAAAACATATTACCCAACTTAGAAAACCTTAAAAAGATTTCAAAAGACGTTTTCAGGGTAGAAAAATCTCCTCTATTCCTACTATTTGATTTAGAATGACCAATGTTAACCGCTGAACTACCATGTGCAATATACCTACATATATATTTATTGTTTCAGAATTGTATACTCACATTTTATTACATGCATCAATATCCTCGAACCTTGTATTGGTGGGAAACAAAAATAAAATTAAAAAATGTTAAACGTTACAGGTGCATGACCCAACCTGACCAAAAATCTGATTCTTCTCAGTTCCATAAAGCCACTGCACAGATTACCCACACAGGTTCTGACACCCCACAGGTGTACATCTGTAGACCATGATCCTGGCCCTAGAATGTAGCTGATTTAACGGAATTCACTATACATACCCACACAGGAGACTTCCTCAAATGTGCCATCCGCTTTACACGTAAGGACGGCGGTTGTTTTGTTTGTTGTGGAGGCCCAATAGCCAGTCTGACATGTCAGTGTTACCTTGTCCTCGAACTCAGCTGGCTTGGCCACGTTCAGTGAGCCAATTGGAATTTTGGGAAGAGCACATTTTTTCTCTGGGAAATAGACATAAAATATACATTTTGTATTTATATCAATCAGCGGATTGGTAGCACACATGTGCACTTGTTGGGGTTTAAAAGTATATTTCAATGGTATTTATTGACACAGTTTCAATATAACTGCGTTTTCATTTGGTAAGCTCCAATTGGTGTCGAAGATTGCCTGACACGTGACAATGTGTGTTTTTTCATCGATGTCAAAGGTAATAATTCGGCGAACCTACTGATACATGAAAAAATAAACAGATCTCACAGGAGACTGTATTTATAGCCGCATCTAGTGGCAGCAAATGATTGAAGAGCTTGTAACAAGTCGAGAGATGCCAGCCGCCGTATGCAGGATTTACAGTAGAGTTACCGCCCTTGTATCCATGAACATACCTGCTTTGTTCGCTTGAGATGTTTCGGCATAGAGTAGTTTCACGACAACGGGCTATACCAAAACATAAGCAAGACTAGGCTGATTTGAATAATTTCCAAATGAACTGTTTCCTATATCATACCAGGCGCAGCATGTCGAGTCGGAAAGTTCCGTTTGGAAACAGTGAAATAATGTTGTACTGATCAAGTGTGGTAACGTACTGTTTGATCATGGGTTGTAGGATGGGATGACGAAGAGCCACATACATTCGTGGATAATACTCTGGACGGAGAAGAAGAAAACAGCATCCCGTTGTGATGACGTACTGTGCGGACAATATCTGTTGATACCGATAAAACTTAAACTACACGAACGTGTGCTTGTCTGTCAACACAGTCAGTGACAACAGAAATGGTACAGGTATTGTCTGCATTTACTATCATAACTGAGGCAGTGTTGATATGGGCGAACTGTCTAAGGTGCTGCGTCACTGAGCAAAAGGTGCCTGGAATCTTCACTACTGGTAACTGAGTGCGAAACCCTTGGTGTTACATTTCTTGCAGGGCTGCCATAGTACACAACCATGTGTGTTTAAAAACAACACTCATCTGACTAGCGGTACCCAGATGGTGGACACACGAACACGTGTAGACACATAGATACGGGTGGACAAAATACTGTCACTGTGGCCCCAGTTCACCCAGCTGTGCATGCAGAATTGAGTTGGTTATACAATAACGTCAGAAAAAAAGATATCCATTGATCAAGGGAACACACCAGCGCCATGAGTATGAACAAGCTGCAAAGGTATGTGTGCTTAATAAATACTGGATGTCTCGCTATGATTAATGTGGAGGCTCTTCACGATAGATCTTGTTGTGTACTTTTGCACATATTTTATTTAACGCATTGATCGTCTGTTGATGCTTGCCAAGACTCATGGTGAAAGCAGGGAATTACACGGCTATTTTAAACGTGCCAAGGTTACTGGACACAATCTCAAATAGATTTTGTTGACGGCGATGTACTGCTGGACGGTGCAATAATGGAAGTAAATCATTTGAAGTCCTTCACCGTGTCTGCCCAGAGTCTGTTGTTTGTGGAGAAGCTTTTCTGATAAACCGTTGCATCCTGTGTACATGGATTGTGTGGAACAGAAGAGTAATCCAACCGACCCCTTCCTCCGATGAAATTGGATGGTTGTAAATGTAAAACTCTTTCTTTTTGCTGCTCAGAACCAGCCACTTCCTACCCGAAATCGCCTAAGGAAATGTTCACATGCAATGTCAGCTGTGTACTAAATGTACAGAGGCTATCCAACACTGTCAGTGGATGATAAGCGCTTCATTGAGCATGTTATGCAAAATTAGTTTTCGAGTTACATAATGATTGCAATTCATCAATCGGCTTTTGAGACAAACGGACTATAGGTATAGCTATTGATACGACATGTATATACTTTCTGTAAATACTGGGTACTGAGGGTGGCATGTTCTCTCTGAATACTTTCAGAAACAAGGACGGGATTTACTTACAATACTGTCACAAGAGGAGATGTGTTTAAATAGTCAATACGTGCTGTTACAACTGGAGATGCATTTAAATACTCTGTACGTACTGTCACAAGTGGAACTGTGTTTAAATACTCTGTACGAACTGTCACAAGTGGAACTGTGTTTAAATACTCTGTACGTACGGTCACAAGTGGAACTGTGTTTAAACACTCTGTACGTACGGTCACAAGTGGAACTGTGTTTAAATACTGTGCACGTACGGTCTCAAGTGGAACTGTGTTTAAATACTCTCTACGTACTGTCACAAGTGGAACTGTGTTTAAATACTCTGTACGTACTGTCACAAGTGGAACTGTGTTTAAATACTCAGTACATACTGTCACAAGTGGAACTGTGTGTAAATACTGTGCACGTACGGTCTCAAGTGGAACTGTGTTTAAATACTCTGTACGTACTGTCACAAGTGGAACTGTGTTTAAATACTATGTACGTACTGTCACAAGTGGAACTGTGTTTAAATACTCTGTACATACTGTCACAAGTGGAACTGTGTTTAAATACTGTGCACGTACGGTCATAAGTGGAACTGTGTTTAAATACTCTGTACGTACTGTCACAAGTGGAGATGAATTTAAATACGTTGTACGTACTGTCACAAGTGGAACTGTGTTTAAATACTCTGTACGTACTGTCACAAGTGGAACTGTGTTTAGATACTCTGCACGCACGGTCACAAGTGGAACTGTGTTTAAATACTCTATACGTACTGTCTCAAGTGGAACTCTGTTTACATACTGTGTACGTACGGTGACAAGTGGAACTGTGATTAAATGCTCTGTACGCACTGTCACAAGTGGAACTGTGTTTAAATACTGTGTACGTACTGTCACAAGTGGAACTGTGTTTAAATACTCTGTCCGTACGGTCACAAGTGCAACTGTGTTTAAATACTCTGTACGTACTGTCACAAGTGGAGATGACTTTAAATACGTTGTACGTACTGTCACAAGTGGAACTGTGTTTAAATACTCTGTACGTACTGTCACAAGTGGAACTGTGTTTAAATACTCTGTACGTACGGTCACAAGTGCAACTGTGTTTAAATACTCTGTACGTACTGTCACAAGTGGAGATGAATTTAAATACGTTGTACGTACGGTCACAAGTGGAACTGTGTTTAAATACTCTGTACGTACTATTACAAGTGGAGCTGTGTTTAAATACTCTGTACGTACTGTCACAAGTGCAACTGTGTTTAAATACTCTGTACGTACTGTCACAAGTGGAACTGTGTTTAAATACTCTGTACGTACTGTCACAAGTGGAACTGTGTTTAGATACTCTGCACGCACGGTCACAAGTGCAACTGTGTTTAAATACTCTATACGTACTGTCTCAAGTGGAACTGTGTTTACATACTGTGTACGTACGGTCACAAGTGGAACTGTGATTAAATACTCTGTACGTACTGTCACAAGTGGAACTGTGTTTAAATACTGTGTACGTACTGTCACAAGTGGAACTGTGTTTAAATACTCTGTCCGTACGGTCACAAGTGCAACTGTGTTTAAATACTCTGTACGTACTGTCACAAGTGGAGATAAATTTAAATACGTTGTACGTACTGTCACAAGTGGAACTGTGTTTAAATACTCTGTACGTACTGTCACAAGTGGAACTGTGTTTAAATACTCTGTACGTACTGTCACAAGTGGAACTGTGTTTAAATACTCTACGTACGGTCACAAGTGCAACAGTATTTAAATACTCTGTACGTACTGACACAAGTGGAGATGAATTTAAATACGTTGTACGTACGGTCACAAGTGGAACTGTGATTAAATACTCTGTACGTACTGTCACAAGTGGAACTGTGTTTAAATACTCTATACGTACTGTCACAAGTGGAACTGTGTTTAAATACTCTATCCGTACGGTCACAAGTGCAACTGTGTTTAAATACTCTGTACGTACTGTCACAAGTGGAACTGTGTTTAAATACTCTGTACGTACTGTCACAAGTGGAACTGTGTTTAGATACTCTGCACGCACGGTCACAAGTGCAACTGTGTTTAAATACTCTATACGTACTGTCTCAAGTGGAACTGTGTTTACATACTGTGTACGTACGGTCACAAGTGGAACTGTGATTAAATACTCTGTACGTACTGTCACAAGTGGAACTGTGTTTAAATACTGTGTACGTACTGTCACAAGTGGAACTGTGTTTAAATACTCTGTCCGTACGGTCACAAGTGCAACTGTGTTTAAATACTCTGTACGTACTGTCACAAGTGGAGATAAATTTAAATACGTTGTACGTACTGTCACAAGTGGAACTGTGTTTAAATACTCTGTACGTACTGTCACAAGTGGAACTGTGTTTAAATACTCTGTACGTACTGTCACAAGTGGAACTGTGTTTAAATACTCGGTACGTGCGGTCACAAGTGCAACTGTGTTTAAATACTCTGTACGTACTGTCACAAGTGGAGATGAATTTAAATACGTTGTACGTACGGTCACAAGTGGAACTGTGATTAAATACTCTGTACGTACTGTCACAAGTGGAACTGTGTTTAAATACTCTGTACGTACTGTCACAAGTGGAACTGTGTTTAAATACTCTGTACGTACTGTCACAAGTGGAGATGAATTTAAATACGTTGTACGTACTGTCACAAGTGGAACTGTGTTTAAATACTCTGTACGTACTGTCACAAGTGGAACTGTGTTTAAATACTCTGTACGTACGGTCACAAGTGCAACTGTGTTTAAATACTCTGTACGTACTGTCACAAGTGGAGATGAATTTAAATACGTTGTACGTACGGTCACAAGTGGAACTGTGTTTAAATACTCTGTACGTACTGTCACAAGTGGAACTGTGTTTAGATACTCTGCACGCAAGGTCACAAGTGGAACTGTGTTTAAATACTCTACACGTACTGTCTCAAGTGGAACTGTGTTTACATACTGTGTCCGTACGGTCACAAGTGGAACTGTGATTAAATACTCTGTACGTACTGTCTCAAGTGGAATTGTGTTTAAATACTGTGCACGTACGGTCACAAGTGCAACTGTGTTTAAATACTCTGTACGTACTATTACAAGTGGAACTGTGTTTAAATACTCTGTACGTACTGTCTCAAGTGGAACTGTGTTTACATACTGTGTACGTACGGTCACAAGTGGAACTGTGATTAAATACTCTGTACGTACTGTCACAAGTGGAACTGTGTTTAAATACTCTGTACGTACTGTCACAAGTGGAACTGTGTTTAAATACTCTCTACGTACTGTCACAAGTGGAACTGTGTTTAAATACTCTGTACGTACTGTCACAAGTGGAACTGTGTTTAAATACTCTGTCCGTACGGTCACAAGTGCAACTGTGTTTAAATACTCTGTACGTACTGTCACAAGTGGAGATAAATTTAAATACGTTGTACGTACTGTCACAAGTGGAACTGTGTTTAAATACTCTGTACGTACTGTCACAAGTGGAACTGTGTTTAAATACTCTGTACGTACTGTCACAAGTGGAACTGTGTTTAAATACTCTACGTACGGTCACAAGTGCAACAGTGTTTAAATACTCTGTACGTACTGTCACAAGTGGAGATGAATTTAAATACGTTGTACGTACGGTCACAAGTGGAACTGTGATTAAATACTCTGTACGTACTGTCACAAGTGGAACTGTGTTTAAATACTCTGTACGTACTGTCACAAGTGGAACTGTGTTTAAATACTCTATCCGTACGGTCACAAGTGCAACTGTGTTTAAATACTCTGCACGTACTGTCACAAGTGGAGATGAATCTAAATACGTTGTACGTACTGTCACAAGTGGAACTGTGTTTAAATACTCTGTACGTACTGTCACAAGTGGAACTGTGTTTAAATACTCTGTACGTACTGTCACAAGTGGAACTGTGTTTAAATACTCTGTACGTGCGGTCACAAGTGCAACTGTGTTTAAATACTCTGTACGTACTGTCACAAGTGGAGATGAATTTAAATACGTTGTACGTACGGTCACAAGTGGAACTGTGATTAAATACTCTGTACGTACTGTCACAAGTGGAACTGTGTTTAAATACTCTGTACGTACTGTCACAAGTGGAACTGTGTTTAAATACTCTGTACGTACTGTCACAAGTGGAGATGAATTTAAATACGTTGTACGTACTGTCACAAGTGGAACTGTGTTTAAATACTCTGTACGTACTGTCACAAGTGGAACTGTGTTTAAATACTCTGTACGTACGGTCACAAGTGCAACTGTGTTTAAATACTCTGTACGTACTGTCACAAGTGGAGATGAATTTAAATACGTTGTACGTACTGTCACAAGTGGAACTGTGTTTAAATACTCTGTACGTACTGTCACAAGTGGAACTGTGTTTAGATACTCTGCACGCAAGGTCACAAGTGGAACTGTGTTTAAATACTCTACACGTACTGTCTCAAGTGGAACTGTGTTTACATACTGTGTCCGTACGGTCACAAGTGGAACTGTGATTAAATACTCTGTACGTACTGTCTCAAGTGGAATTGTGTTTAAATACTGTGCACGTACGGTCACAAGTGCAACTGTGTTTAAATACTCTGTACGTACTATTACAAGTGGAACTGTGTTTAAATACTCTGTACGTACTGTCATAAGTGCAACTGTGTTTAAATACTGTGTACGTACTGTCACAAGTGGAACTGTGTTTAAATACTCTGTACGTACTGTCACAAGTGGAACTGTGTTTAGATACTCAGCACGCACGGTCACAAGTGGAACTGTCTTTAAATACTCTATACGTACTGTCTCAAGTGGAACTGTGTTTACATACTGTGTACGTACGGTCACAAGTGGAACTGTGTTTAAATACTCTGTACGTACTGTCACAAGTGGAACTGTGTTTAAATACTCTGTCCGTACGGTCACAAGTGAAACTGTGTTTAAATACTCTGTACGTACTGTTATCAGTGGAGATGAATTTAAATACGTTGTACGTACTGTCACAAGTGGAACTGTGTTTAAATACTCTGTACGTACTGTCACAAGTGGAACTGTGTTTAAATACTCTGTACGTACGGTCACAAGTGCAACTGTGTTTAAATACTCTGTACGTACTGTCACAAGTGGAGATGAATTTAAATACGTTGTACGTACTGTCACAAGTGCAACTGTGTTTAAATACTCTGTACGTACTGTCACAAGTGGAACTGTGTTTAGATACTCTGCACGTACGGTCACAAGTGGAACTGTGTTTAAATACTCTGTACATACTATTACAAGTGGAAATGTGTTTAAATACTCTGTACGTACTGTCACAAGTGCAACTGTGTTTAAATACTGTGTACGTACTGTCACAAGTGGAACTGTGTTTAAATACTCTGTACGTACTGTCACAAGTGGAACTGTTTTTAGATACTCTACGTACGGTCACAAGTGCAACAGTGTTTAAATACTCTGTACGTACTGTCACAAGTGGAGATGAATTTAAATACGTTGTACGTACGGTCACAAGTGGAACTGTGATTAAATACTCTGTACGTACTGTCACAAGTGGAACTGTGTTTAAATACTCTGTACGTACTGTCACAAGTGGAACTGTGTTTAAATACTCTATCCGTACGGTCACAAGTGGAACTGTGTTTAAATACTCTGTACGTACTGTCACAAGTGGAGATGAATTTAAATACGTTGTACGTACTGTCACAAGTGGAACTGTGTTTAAATACTCTGTACGTACTGTCACAAGTGGAACTGTGTTTAAATACTCTGTACGTACTGTCACAAGTGGAACTGTCTTTAAATACTCTGTACGTGCGGTCACAAGTGCAACTGTGTTTAAATACTCTGTACGTACTGTCACAAGTGGAGATGAATTTAAATACGTTGTACGTACGGTCACAAGTGGAACTGTGATTAAATACTCTGTACGTACTGTCACAAGTGGAACTGTGTTTAAATACTCTGTACGTACTGTTACAAGTGGAGATGAATTTAAATACGTTGTACGTACTGTCACAAGTGGAACTGTGTTTAAATACTCTGTACGTACTGTCACAAGTGGAACTGTGTTTAAATACTCTGTACGTACGGTCACAAGTGGAACTGTGTTTAAATACTCTGTACGTACTATTACAAGTGAAACTGTGTTTAAATACTCTGTACGTACTGTCACAAGTGGAACTGTGTTTAAATACTCTGTACGTACGGTCACAAGTGCAACTGTGTTTAAATACTCTGTACGTACTGTCACAAGTGGAGATGAATTTAAATACGTTGTACGTACTGTCACAAGTGCAACTGTGTTTAAATACTCTGTACGTACTGTCACAAGTGGAACTGTGTTTAGATACTCTGCACGTACGGTCACAAGTGGAACTGTGTTTAAATACTCTGTACATACTATTACAAGTGGAAATGTGTTTAAATACTCTGTACGTACTGTCACAAGTGCAACTGTGTTTAAATACTGTGTACGTACTGTCACAAGTGGAACTGTGTTTAAATACTCTGTACGTACTGTCACAAGTGGAACTGTTTTTAGATACTCTACGTACGGTCACAAGTGCAACAGTGTTTAAATACTCTGTACGTACTGTCACAAGTGGAGATGAATTTAAATACGTTGTACGTACGGTCACAAGTGGAACTGTGATTAAATACTCTGTACGTACTGTCACAAGTGGAACTGTGTTTAAATACTCTGTACGTACTGTCACAAGTGGAACTGTGTTTAAATACTCTATCCGTACGGTCACAAGTGCAACTGTGTTTAAATACTCTGTACGTACTGTCACAAGTGGAGATGAATTTAAATACGTTGTACGTACTGTCACAAGTGGAACTGTGTTTAAATACTCTGTACGTACTGTCACAAGTGGAACTGTGTTTAAATACTCTGTACGTACTGTCACAAGTGGAACTGTGTTTAAATACTCTGTACGTGCGGTCACAAGTGCAACTGTGTTTAAATACTCTGTACGTACTGTCACAAGTGGAGATGAATTTAAATACGTTGTACGTACGGTCACAAGTGGAACTGTGATTAAATACTCTGTACGTACTGTCACAAGTGGAACTGTGTTTAAATACTCTGTACGTACTGTCACAAGTGGAACTGTGTTTAAATACTCTGTACGTACGGTCACAAGTGCAACTGTGTTTAAATACTCTGTACGTACTGTCACAAGTGGAGATGAATTTAAATACGTTGTACGTACGGTCACAAGTGGAACTGTGTTTAAATACTCTGTACGTACTGTCACAAGTGGAACTGTGTTTAGATACTCTGCACGCAAGGTCACAAGTGGAACTGTGTTTAAATACTCTACACGTACTGTCTCAAGTGGAACTGTGTTTACATACTGTGTCCGTACGGTCACAAGTGGAACTGTGATTAAATACTCTGTACGTACTGTCTCAAGTGGAATTGTGTTTAAATACTGTGCACGTACGGTCACAAGTGCAACTGTGTTTAAATACTCTGTACGTACTATTACAAGTGGAACTGTGTTTAAATACTCTGTACGTACTGTCACAAGTGCAACTGTGTTTAAATACTGTGTACGTACTGTCACAAGTGGAACTGTGTTTAAATACTCTGTACGTACTGTCACAAGTGGAACTGTGTTTAGATACTCTGCACGCACGGTCACAAGTGGAACTGTCTTTAAATACTCTATACGTACTGTCTCAAGTGGAACTGTGTTTACATACTGTGTACGTACGGTCACAAGTGGAACTGTGATTAAATACTCTGTACGTACTGTCACAAGTGGAACTGTGTTTAAATACTCTGTACGTACTGTCACAAGTGGAACTGTGTTTAAATACTCTGTCCGTACGGTCACAAGTGAAACTGTGTTTAAATACTCTGTACGTACTGTTTCAAGTCGAGATGAATTTAAATACGTTGTACGTACTGTCACAAGTGGAACTGTGTTTAAATACTCTGTACGTACTGTCACAAGTGGAACTGTGTTTAAATACTCTGTACGTACGGTCACAAGTGCAACTGTGTTTAAATACTCTGTACGTACTGTCACAAGTGGAGATGAATTTAAATACGTTGCACGTACGGTCACAAGTGGAACTGTGTTTAAATACTCTGTACGTACTATTACAAGTGGAACTGTGTTTAAATACTCTGTACGTACTGTCACAAGTGGAACTGTGTTTAAATACTCTGTACGTACGGTCACAAGTGCAACTGTGTTTAAATACTCTGTACGTACTATTACAAGTGGAAATGTGTTTAAATACTCTGTACGTACTGTCACAAGTGCAACTGTGTTTAAATACTGTGTACGTACTGTCACAAGTGGAACTGTGTTTAAATACTCTGTACGTACTGTCACAAGTGGAACTGTTTTTAGATACTCTGCACGCACGGTCACAAGTGGAACTGTCTTTAAACACTCTATACGTACTGTCTCAAGTGGAACTGTGTTTACATACTGTGTACGTACGGTCACAAGTGGAACTGTGTTTAAATACTCTGTACGTACTATTACAAGTGGAACTGTGTTTAAATACTCTGTACGTACTGTCAAAAGTGCAACTGTGTTTAAATACTGTGTACGTACTATCACAAGTGGAACTGTGTTTAAATACTCTGTACGTACTGTCACAAGTGGAACTGTGTCTAGATACTCTGCACGCACGGTCACAAGTGGAACTGTGTTTAAATACTCTGTACGTACTGTCTCAAGTGGAACTGTGTTTACATACTGTGTACGTACGGTCACAAGTGGAACTGTGATTAAATACTCTGTACGTACTGTCACAAGTGGAACTGTGTTTATATACTGTGTACGTACTGTCACAAGTGGAACTGTGTTTAAATACTCTGTCCGTACGGTCACAAGTGGAACTGTGTTTAAATACTCTGTTCGTACTGTCACAAGTGGAACTGTGTTTAAATACTCTGTACGTACTGTCACAAGTGCAACTGTGTTTAAATACTCTGTACGTACTGTCACAAGTGGAGATGAATTTAAATACGTTGTACGTACTGTCACAAGTGGAACTGTGTTTAAATACTCTGTACGTACTGTCACAAGTGGAACTGTGTTTAAATACTCTGTCCGTACGGTCACAAGTGCAACTGTGTTTAAATACTCTGTACGTACTGTCACAAGTGGAGATGAATTTAAATACGTTGTACGTACTGTCACAAGTGGAACTGTGTTTAAATACTCTGTACGTACTGTCACAAGTGCAACTGTGTTTAAATACTCTGTACGTACGGTCACAAGTGGAACTGTGTTTAAATACTCTGTACGTACTGTCACAAGTGGAGATGAATTTAAATACGTTGTACGTACTGTCACAAGTGGAACTGTGTTTAAATACTCTGTACGTACTGTCACAAGTGGAACTGTGTTTAGATACTCTGCACGTACAGTCACAAGTGGAACTGTGTTTAAATACTCTGTACGTACTATTACAAGTGGAACTGTGTTTAAATACTCTGTACGTACTGTCACAAATGCAACTGTGTTTAAATACTGTGCACGTACTGTCACAAGTGGAACTCTGTTTAAATACTCTGTACGCACTGTCACAAGTGGAACTGTATTTAGATACTCTGCACGCACGGTCTCAAGTGGAACTGTGTTTAAACACTCTATACGTACTGTCTCAAGTGGAACTGTGTTTACATACTGTGTACGTACGGTCACAAGTGGAACTGTGATTAAATACTCTGTACGTACTGTCACAAGTGGAACTGTGTTTAAATACTCTTTACGTACTGTCACAAGTGGAACTGTGTTTAA
This sequence comes from Haliotis asinina, assembly GCF_037392515.1. NCBI lineage: Eukaryota > Metazoa > Mollusca > Gastropoda > Lepetellida > Haliotidae > Haliotis > Haliotis asinina. Next base: position 77,334,199 of record NC_090284.1, on the reverse strand, counting down.
ATACTCTGTACGTACTGTCACAAGTGCAACTGTGTTTAAATACTCTGTCCCCACGGTCACAAGTGGAGATGACTTTAAATACGTTGTACGTACTGTCACAAGTGGAACTGTGTTTAAATACTCTGTACGTACTGTCACAAGTGGAACTGTGTTTAAATACTCTGTACGTGCGGTCACAAGTGCAACTGTGTTTAGATACTCTGCACGTACGGTCACAAGTGGAACTGTGTTTAAATACTCTGTACGTACTGTCACAAGTGGAACTGTGTTTAAATACTGTGCACGTACGGTCACAAGTGAAACTGTGTTTAAATACTCTGTACGTACTGTCACAAGTGGAACTGTGTTTAGATACTCTGCACGTACGGTCACAAGTGGAACTGTGTTTAAATACTCTGTACATACTGTCACAAGTGGAACTGTGTTTAAATACTCTGTACGTATGGTCACAAGTGGAACTGTGTTTAAATACTCTGTACGTACTATTACAAGTGGAACTGTGTTTAGATACTCTGCACGCACGGTCACAAGTGGAACTGTGTTTAAATACTCTATACGTACAGTCTCAAGTGGAACTGTGTTTACATACTGTGTACGTACAGTCACAAGTAGAACTGTGATTAAATACTCTGTACGTACTGTCACAAGTGGAACTGTTTTTAAATACTCTGTACGTACTGTCACAAGTGGAACTGTGTTTAAATACTCTGTACGTACTGTCACAAGTGGAACTGTGTTTAGATACTCTGCACGCACGGTCACAAGTGGAACTGTGTTTAAATATTCTATACGTACTGTCTCAAGTAGAACTGTGTTTACATACTGTGTACGTACGGTCACAAGTGGAACTGTGATTAAATACTCTGTACGTACTGTCACAAGTGGAACTGTGTTTAAATACTCTGTACGTACTGTCACAAGTGGAACTGTGTTTAAATACTCTGTACGTACGGTCACAAGTGCAACTGTGTTTAAATACTCTGTACGTACTGTCACAAGTGGAGATGAATTTAAATACGTTGTACGTACGGTCACAAGTGGAACTGTGTTTAAATACTCTGTACGTACTGTCACAAGTGCAACTGTGTTTAAATACTGTGTACGTACTGTCACAAGTGGAACTGTGTTTAAACACTCTGTACGTACTGTCACAAGTGGAACTGTGTTTAGATACTCTGCACGCACGGTCACAAGTGGAACTGTGTTTAAATACTCTATACGTACAGTCTCAAGTGGAACTGTGTTTACATACTGTGTACGTACAGTCACAAGTACAACTGTGATTAAATACTCTGTACGTACTGTCACAAGTGGAACTGTGTTTAAATACTCTGTACGTACTGTCACAAGTGGAACTGTGTTTAAATACTCTGTATGTACTGTCACAAGTGGAACTGTGTTTACATACTCTGCACGCACGGTCACAAGTGGAACTGTGTTTAAATATTCTATACGTACTGTCTCAAGTAGAACTGTGTTTACATACTGTGTACGTACGGTCACAAGTGGAATTGTGATTAAATACTCTGTACGTACTGTCACAAGTGGAACTGTGTTTAAATACTCTATACGTACTGTCACAAGTGGAACTGTGTTTAAATACTCTGTCCGTAGGGTCACAAGTGCAACTGTGTTTAAATACTCTGTACGTACTGTCACAAGTGGAGATGAATTTAAATACGTTGTACGTACTGTCACAAGTGGAACTGTGTTTAAATACTCTGTACGTACTGTCACAAGTGGAACTGTGTTTAAATACTCTGTACGTACGGTCACAAGTGCAACTGTGTTTAAATACTCTGTACGTACTGTCACAAGTGGAGATGAATTTAAATACGTTGTACGTGCGGTCACAAGTGGAACTGTGTTTAAATGCTCTGTACGTACTGTCACAAGTGCAACTGTGTTTAAATACTGTGTACGTACTGTCACAAGTGCAACTGTGTTTAAATACTCTGTACGTACTGTCACAAGTGGAACTGTGTTTAGATACTCTGCACGCACGGTCACAAGTGGAACTGTGTTTAAATACTCTATACGTACAGTCTCAAGTGGAACTGTGTTTACATACTGTGTACGTATGGTCACAAGTGGAACTCTGATTAAATACTCTGCACGCACTGTCACAAGTGGAACTGTGTTTAAATACTCTGTACGTACTGTCACAAGTGGAACTGTGTTTAAATACTCTGTACGTACTGTCACAAGTGGAACTCTGTTTAGATACTCTGCACGCACGGTCACAAGTGGAACTGTGTTTAAATATTCTATACGTACTGTCTCAAGTAGAACTGTGTTTACATACTGTGTACGTACGGTCACAAGTGGAACTGTGATTAAATACTCTGTACGTACTGTCACAAGTGGAACTGTGTTTAAATACTCTGTCCGTACGGTCACAAGAGCAACTGTGTTTAAATACTCTGTACGTACTGTCACAAGTGGAGATGAATTTAAATACGTTGTACGTACTGTCACAAGTGGAACTGTGTTTAAATACTCTGTACGTACTGTCACAAGTGGAACTGTGTTTAAATACTCTGTACGTACGGTCACAAGTGCAACTGTGTTTAAATACTCTGTACGTACTGTCACAAGTGGAGATGAATTTAAATACGTTGTACGTGCGGTCACAAGTGGAACTGTGTTTAAATACTCTGTACGTACTGTCACAAGTGGAACTGTGTTTAAATACTGTGTACGTACTGTCACAAGTGGAACTGTGTTTAAATACTCTGTACGTACTGTCACAAGTGGAACTGTGTTTAGATACTCTGCACGCACGGTCACAAGTGGAACTGTGTTTAAATACTCTATACGTACAGTCTCAAGTGGAACTGTGTTTACATACTGTGTACGCACGGTCAGAAGTGGAACTGTGATTAAATACTCTGTACGTACTGTCACAAGTGGAACTGTGTTTAAATACTGTGTACGTACTGTCACAAGTGGAACTGTGTTTAAACACTCTGTACGTACTGTCACAAGTGGAACTCTGTTTAGATACTCTGCACGCACGGTCACAAGTGGAACTGTGTTTAAATATTCTATACGTACTGTCTCAAGTAGAACTGTGTTTACATACTGTGTACGTACGGTCACAAGTGGAACTGTGATTAAATACTCTGTACGTACTGTCACAAGTGGAACTGTGTTTAAATACTCTGTGCGTACGGTCACAAGAGCAACTGTGTTTAAATACTCTGTACGTACTGTCACAAGTGGAGATGAATTTAAATACGTTGTACGTACTGTCACAAGTGGAACTGTGTTTAAATACTCTGTACGTACTGTCACAAGTGGAACTGTGTTTAAATACTCTGTACGTACGGTCACAAGTGCAACTGTGTTTAAATACTCTGTACGTACTGTCACAAGTGGAGATGAATTTAAATACGTTGTACGTGCGGTCACAAGTGGAACTGTGTTTAAATACTCTGTACGTACTGTCACAAGTGCAACTGTGTTTAAATACTGTGTACGTACTGTCACAAGTGGAACTGTGTTTAAATACTCTGTACGTACTGTCACAAGTGCAACTGTGTTTAGATACTCTGCACGCACGGTCACAAGTGGAACTGTGTTTAAATACTCTATACGTACAGTCTCAAGTGGAACTGTGTTTACATACTGTGTACGCACGGTCAGAAGTGGAACTGTGATTAAATACTCTGTACGTACTGTCACAAGTGGAACTGTGTTTAAATACTGTGTACGTACTGTCACAAGTGGAACTGTGTTTAAATACTCTGTACGTACTGTCACAAGTGGAACTCTGTTTAGATACCCTGCACGCACGGTCACAAGTGGAACTGTGTTTAAATATTCTATACGTACTGTCTCAAGTAGAACTGTGTTTACATACTGTGTACGTACGGTCACAAGTGGAACTGTGATTAAATACTCTGTACGTACTGTCACAAGTGGAACTGTGTTTAAATACTCTGTACGTACTGTCACAAGTGGAACTGTGTTTAAATACTCTGTCCGTAGGGTCACAAGTGCAACTGTGTTTAAATACTCTGTACGTACTGTCACAAGTGGAGATGAATTTAAATACGTTGTACGTACTGTCACAAGTGGAACTGTGTTTAAATACTCTGTACGTACTGTCACAAGTGGAACTGTGTTTAAATACTCTGTACGTACGGTCACAAGTGGAACTGTGTTTAAATACTCTGTACGTACTGTCACAAGTGGAGATGAATTTAAATACGTTGTACGTGCGGTCACAAGTGGAACTGTGTTTAAATACTCTGTACGTACTGTCACAAGTGCAACTGTGTTTAAATACTGTGTACGTACTGTCACAAGTGAAACTGTGTTTAAATACTCTGTACGTACTGTCACAAGTGGAACTGTGTTTAGATACTCTGCACGCACGGTCACAAGTGGAACTGTGTCTAAATACTCTGTACGTACTGTCTCAAGTGGAACTGTGTTTACATACTGTGTACGTACTGTCACAAGTGGAACTGTGATTAAATACTCTGTACATACTGTCACAAGTGGAACTGTGTTTAAATACTCTGTACGTACTGTCACAAGTGGAACTGTGTTTAAATACTCTGTCCGTACGGTCACAAGTGCAACTGTGTTTAAATACTCTGTACGTACTGTCACAAGTGGAGATGAATTTAAATACGTTGTACGTACTGTCACAAGTGGAACTGTGTTTAAATACTCTGTACGTACTGTCACAAGTGGAACTGTGTTTAAATATTCTGTGCGTACTGTCACAAGTGGAACTGTGTTTAAATACTCTGTACGTACGGTCACAAGTGCAACTGTGTTTAAATACTCTATCCGTACTGTCACAAGTGGAGATGAATTTAAATACGTTGTACGTACGGTCACAAGTGGAACTGTGATTAAATACTCTGTACGTACTGTCACAAGTGGAACTGTGTTTAAATACTCTGTACGTACTGTCACAAGTGGAACTGTGTTTAAATACTCTGTACGTACTGTCACAAGTGGAGATGAATTTAAATACGTTGTACGTACTGTCACAAGTGGAACTGTGTTTAAATACTCTGTACGTACTGTCACAAGTGGAACTGTGTTTAAATACTCTGTACGTACTGTCACAAGTGGAACTGTGTTTAAATACTCTGTACGCAAGGTCACAAGTGCAACTGTGTTTAAATACTCTGTCCGTTCTGTCACAAGTGGAGATGAATTTAAATACGTTGTACGTACGGTCACAAGTGGAACTGTGATTAAATACTCTGTACGTACTGTCACAAGTGGAACTGTGTTTAAATACTCTGTCCGTACGGGCACAAGTGCAACTGTGTTTAAATACTCTGTACGTACTGTCACAAGTGGAGATGAATTTAAATACGTTGTACGTACTCTCACAAGTGCAACTGTGTTTAAATACTCTGTAGGTACTGTCACAAGTGGAACTGTGTTTAAATACTCTGTACGTACGGTCACAAGTGCAACTGTGTTTAAATACTCTGTACGTACTGTCACAAGTGGAGATGAATTTAAATACGTTGCACGTACTGTCACAAGTGGAACTGTGTTTAAATACTCTGTACGTACGGTCACAAGTGGAGATGAATTTAAATACGTTGTACGTACTGTCACAAGTGGAACTGTGTTTAAATACTCTGTACGTACTCTCAAAAGTGGAACTGTGTTTAGATACTCTGTACGTACGGTCACAAGTGGAACTGTGTTTAAATACTCTGTACATACTTTCACAAGTGGAACTGTGTTTAAATACTGTGCACGTACGGTCACAAGTGGAACTGTGTTTAAATGCTCTGTACGTACTGTCTGAAGTGGAACTGTGTTTACATACTGTGTACGTACGGTCACAAGTGGAACTGTGATTAAATACTCTGTACGTACTGTCACAAGTGGAACTGTGTTTAAATACTCTGTACGTACTGTCACAAGTGGAACTGTGTTTAAATACTCTGTACGTACGGTCACAAGTGCAACTGTGTTTAAATACTCTGTCCGTTCTGTCACAAGTGGAGATGAATTTAAATACGTTGTACGTACGGTCACAAGTGGAACTGTGATTAAATACTCTATACGTACTGTCACAAGTGGAGATGAATTTAAATACGTTGTACGTACTGTCACAAGTGGAACTGTGTTTAAATACTCTGTACGTACTGTCACAAGTGGAACTGTGTTTAAATACTCTGTACGTACTGTCACAAGTGGAACTGTGTTTAAATACTCTGTACGTACTGTCACAAGTGCAACTGTGTTTAAATACTCTGTCCGTTCTGTCACAAGTGGAGATGAATTTAAATACGTTGTACGTACGGTCACAAGTGGAACTGTGATTAAATACTCTGTACGTACTGTCACAAGTGGAACTGTGTTTAAATACTCTCTACGTACGGTCACAAGTGCAACTGTGTTTAAATACTCTGTACGTACGGTCACAAGTGGAGATGAATTTAAATACGTTGTACATACTCTCACAAGTGCAACTGTGTTTAAATACTCTGTAGGTACTGTCACAAGTGGAACTGTGTTTAAATACTCTGTACGTACGGTCACAAGTGCAACTGTGTTTAAATACTCTGTACGTACTGTCACAAGTGGACATGAATTTAAATACGTTGTACGTACTGTCACAAGTGGAACTGTGTTTAAATACTCTGTACGTACGGTCACAAGTGGAGATGAATTTAAATACGTTGTACGTACGGTCACAAGTGGAACTGTGTTTAAATACTCTGTACGTACTCTCACAAGTGGAACTGTGTTTAGATACTCTGCACGTACGGTCACAAGTGGAACTGTGTTTAAATACTCTGTCCGTACGGTCACAAGTGGAACTGTGTTTAAATACTGTGCACGTACGGTCACAAGTGCAACTGTGTTTAAATGCTCTGTACGTACTGTCTCAAGTGGAACTGTGTTTACATACTGTGTACGTACGGTCACAAGTGGAACTGTGATTAAATACTCTGTACGTACTGTCACAAGTGGAACTGTGTTTAAATACTCTGTACGTACTGTCACAAGTGGAACTGTGTTTAAATACTCTGTCCGTACGGTCACAAGTGCAACTGTGTTTAAATACTCTATACGTACTGTCACAAGTGGAACTGTGTTTAAATACTCTGTACGTACTGTCACAAGTGCAACTGTGTTTAAATACTCTGTACGTACTGTCACAAGTGGAACTGTGTTTAAATACTCTGTACGTACTGTCACAAGTGGAACTGTGTTTAAATACTCTGTACGTACTGTCACAAGTGCAACTGTGTTTAAATACTCTGTCCGTTCTGTCACAAGTGGAGATGAATTTAAATACGTTGTACGTACGGTCACAAGTGGAACTGTGATTAAATACTCTGTACGTACTGTCACAAGTGGAACTGTGTTTAAATACTCTCTACGTACTGTCACAAGTGGAACTGTGTTTAAATACTCTGTCCGTACGGTCACAAGTGCAACTGTGTTTAAATACTCTGTACGTACGGTCACAAGTGGAGATGAATTTAAATACGTTGTACATACTCTCACAAGTGCAACTGTGTTTAAATACTCTGTAGGTACTGTCACAAGTGGAACTGTGTTTAAATACTCTGTACGTACGGTCACAAGTGCAACTGTGTTTAAATACTCTGTACGTACTGTCACAAGTGGAGATGAATTTAAATACGTTGTACGTACTGTCACAAGTGGAACTGTGTTTAAATACTCTGTACGTACGGTCACAAGTGGAGATGAATTTAAATACGTTGTACGTACGGTCACAAGTGGAACTGTGTTTAAATACTCTGTACGTACTCTCACAAGTGGAACTGTGTTTAGATACTCTGTACGTACGGTCACAAGTGGAACTGTGTTTAAATACTCTGTCCGTACGGTCACAAGTGGAACTGTGTTTAAATACTGTGCACATACGGTCACAAGTGCAACTGTGTTTAAATGCTCTGTACGTACTGTCTCAAGTGGAACTGTGTTTACATACTGTGTACGTACGGTCACAAGTGGAACTGTGATTAAATACTCTGTACGTACTGTCACAAGTGGAACTGTGTTTAAATACTCTGTACGTACTGTCACAAGTGGAACTGTGTTTAAATACTCTGTCCGTACGGTCACAAGTGCAACTGTGTTTAAATACTCTATACGTACTGTCACAAGTGGAGATGAATTTAAATACGTTGTACGTACTGTCACAAGTGGAACTGTGTTTAAATACTCTGTACGTACTGTCGCAAGTGCAACTGTGTTTAAATACTCTGTACGTACGGTCACAAGTGGAGATGACTTTAAATACGTTGTACGTTCTGTCACAAGTGGAACTGTGTTTAAATACTCTGTCCGTACTGTCACAAGTGGAACTGTGTTTAGATACTCTGCACGTACGGTCACAAGTGGAACTGTGTTTAAATACTCTGTACGTACTGTCGCAAGTGGAACTGTGTTTACATACTGTGTACGTACGGTCACAAGTGGAACTGTGATTAAATACTCTGTACGTACTGTCACAAGTGGAACTGTGTTTAAATACTCTGTACGTGCTGTCACAAGTGGAGATGAATTTAAATACGTTGTACGTACTGTCACAAGTGGAACTGTGTTTGAATACTCTGTACGTACTGTCACAAGTGGAACTGTGATTAAATACTCTGTACGTACTATTACAAGTGGAACTGTGTTTAAATACTCTGTACGTACTGTCACAAGTGCAACTGTGTTTAAATACTGTGTACGTACTGTCACAAGTGGAACTGTGTTTAAATACTCTGTACGTACTGTCACAAGTGGAACTGTGTTTAGATACTCTGCACGCACGGTCACAAGTGGAACTGTCTTTAAATACTCTATACGTACTGTCTCAAGTGGAACTGTGTTTACATACTGTGTACGTACGGTCACAAGTGGAACTGTGAATAAATACTCTGTACGTACTGTCACAAGTGGAACTGTGTTTAAATACTCTGTACGTACTGTCACAAGTGGAACTGTGTTTAAATACTCTGTCCGTACGGTCACAAGTGCAACTGTGTTTAAATACTCTGTACGTACTGTCACAAGTGGAGATGAATTTAAATACGTTGTACGTACTGTCACAAGTGGAACTGTGTTTAAATACTCTGTACGTACTGTCACAAGTGGAACTGTGTTTAAATACTCTCTACGTACGGTCACAAGTGCAACTGTGTTTAAATACTCTGTACGTACTGTCACAAGTGGAGATGAATTTAAATACGTTGTACGTACGGTCACAAGTGGAACTGTGATTAAATACTCTGTACGTACTGTCACAAGTGGAACTGTGTTTAAATACTCTCTACGTACTGTCACAAGTGGAACTGTGTTTAAATACTCTGTCCGTACGGTCACAAGTGCAACTGTGTTTAAATACTCTGTACGTACGGTCACAAGTGGAGATGAATTTAAATACGTTGTACATACTCTCACAAGTGCAACTGTGTTTAAATACTCTGTAGGTACTGTCACAAGTGGAACTGTGTTTAAATACTCTGTACGTACGGTCACAAGTGCAACTGTGTTTAAATACTCTGTACGTACTGTCACAAGTGGACATGAATTTAAATACGTTGTACGTACTGTCACAAGTGGAACTGTGTTTAAATACTCTGTACGTACGGTCACAAGTGGAGATGAATTTAAATACGTTGTACGTACGGTCAAAAGTGGAACTGTGTTTAAATACTCTGTACGTACTCTCACAAGTGGAACTGTGTTTAGATACTCTGCACGTACGGTCACAAGTGGAACTGTGTTTAAATACTCTGTCCGTACGGTCACAAGTGGAACTGTGTTTAAATACTGTGCACGTACGGTCACAAGTGCAACTGTGTTTAAATGCTCTGTACGTACTGTCTCAAGTGGAACTGTGTTTACATACTGTGTACGTACGGTCACAAGTGGAACTGTGATTAAATACTCTGTACGTACTGTCACAAGTGGAACTGTGTTTAAATACTCTGTACGTACTGTCACAAGTGGAACTGTGTTTAAATACTCTGTCCGTACGGTCACAAGTGCAACTGTGTTTAAATACTCTATACGTACTGTCACAAGTGGAGATGAATTTAAATACGTTGTACGTACTGTCACAAGTGGAACTGTGTTTAAATACTCTGTACGTACTGTCGCAAGTGCAACTGTGTTTAAATACTCTGTACGTACGGTCACAAGTGGAGATGACTTTAAATACGTTGTACGTTCTGTCACAAGTGGAACTGTGTTTAAATACTCTGTCCGTACTGTCACAAGTGGAACTGTGTTTAGATACTCTGCACGTACGGTCACAAGTGGAACTGTGTTTAAATACTCTGTACGTACTGTCGCAAGTGGAACTGTGTTTACATACTGTGTACGTACGGTCACAAGTGGAACTGTGATTAAATACTCTGTACGTACTGTCACAAGTGGAACTGTGTTTAAATACTCTGTACGTACTGTCACAAGTGGAGATGAATTTAAATACGTTGTACGTACTGTCACAAGTGGAACTGTGTTTGAATACTCTGTACGTACTGTCACAAGTGGAACTGTGATTAAATACTCTGTACGTACTATTACAAGTGGAACTGTGTTTAAATACTCTGTACGTACTGTCACAAGTGCAACTGTGTCTAAATACTGTGTACGTACTGTCACAAGTGGAACTGTGTTTAAATACTCTGTACGTACGGTCACAAGTGGAACTGTGTTTAGATACTCTGCACGCACAGTCACAAGTGGAACTGTCTTTAAATACTCTATACGTACTGTCTCAAGTGGAACTGTGTTTACATACTGTGTACGTACGGTCACAAGTGGAACTGTGAATAAATACTCTGTACGTACTGTCACAAGTGGAACTGTGTTTAAATACTCTGTACGTACTGTCACAAGTGGAACTGTGTTTAAATACTCTGTCCGTACGGTCACAAGTGCAACTGTGTTTAAATACTCTGTACGTACTGTCACAAGTGGAGATGAATTTAAATACGTTGTACGTACTGTCACAAGTGGAACTGTGTTTAAATACTCTGTACGTACTGTCACAAGTGGAACTGTGTTTAAATACTCTGTACGTACGGTCACAAGTGGAACTGTGTTTAAATACTCTGTACGTACTGTCACAAGTGGAGATGAATTTAAATACGTTGTACGTACGGTCACAAGTGGAACTGTGATTAAATACTCTGTACGTACTGTCACAAGTGGAACTGTGTTTAAATACTCTCTACGTACTGTCACAAGTGGAACTGTGTTTAAATACTCTGTCCGTACGGTCACAAGTGCAACTGTGTTTAAATACTCTGTACGTACGGTCACAAGTGGAGATGAATTTAAATACGTTGTACATACTCTCACAAGTGCAACTGTGTTTAAATACTCTGTAGGTACTGTCACAAGTGGAACTGTGTTTAAATACTCTGTACGTACGGTCACAAGTGCAACTGTGTTTAAATACTATGTACGTACTGTCACAAGTGGACATGAATTTAAATACGTTGTACGTACTGTCACAAGTGGAACTGTGTTTAAATACTCTGTACGTACGGTCACAAGTGGAGATGAATTTAAATACGTTGTACGTACGGTCACAAGTGGAACTGTGTTTAAATACTCTGTACGTACTCTCACAAGTGGAACTGTGTTTAGATACTCTGCACGTACGGTCACAAGTGGAACTGTGTTTAAATACTCTGTCCGTACGGTCACAAGTGGAACTGTGTTTAAATACTGTGCACGTACGGTCACAAGTGCAACTGTGTTTAAATGCTCTGTACGTACTGTCTCAAGTGGAACTGTGTTTACATACTGTGTACGTACGGTCACAAGTGGAACTGTGATTAAATACTCTGTACGTACTGTCACAAGTGGAACTGTGTTTAAATACTCTGTACGTACTGTCACAAGTGGAACTGTGTTTAAATACTCTGTCCGTACGGTCACAAGTGCAACTGTGTTTAAATACTCTATACGTACTGTCACAAGTGGAGATGAATTTAAATACGTTGTACGTACTGTCACAAGTGGAACTGTGTTTAAATACTCTGTACGTACTGTCGCAAGTGCAACTGTGTTTAAATACTCTGTACGTACGGTCACAAGTGGAGATGACTTTAAATACGTTGTACGTTCTGTCACAAGTGGAACTGTGTTTAAATACTCTGTCCGTACTGTCACAAGTGGAACTGTGTTTAGATACTCTGCACGTACGGTCACAAGTGGAACTGTGTTTAAATACTCTGTACGTACTGTCGCAAGTGGAACTGTGTTTACATACTGTGTACGTACGGTCACAAGTGGAACTGTGATTAAATACTCTGTACGTACTGTCACAAGTGGAACTGTGTTTAAATACTCTGTACGTACTGTCACAAGTGGAGATGAATTTAAATACGTTGTACGTACTGTCACAAGTGGAACTGTGTTTGAATACTCTGTACGTACTGTCACAAGTGGAACTGTGATTAAATACTCTGTACGTACTATTACAAGTGGAACTGTGTTTAAATACTCTGTACGTACTGTCACAAGTGCAACTGTGTCTAAATACTGTGTACGTACTGTCACAAGTGGAACTGTGTTTAAATACTCTGTACGTACGGTCACAAGTGGAACTGTGTTTAGATACTCTGCACGCACAGTCACAAGTGGAACTGTCTTTAAATACTCTATACGTACTGTCTCAAGTGGAACTGTGTTTACATACTGTGTACGTACGGTCACAAGTGGAACTGTGAATAAATACTCTGTACGTACTGTCACAAGTGGAACTGTGTTTAAATACTCTGTACGTACTGTCACAAGTGGAACTGTGTTTAAATACTCTGTCCGTACGGTCACAAGTGCAACTGTGTTTAAATACTCTGTACGTACTGTCACAAGTGGAGATGAATTTAAATACGTTGTACGTACTGTCACAAGTGGAACTGTGTTTAAATACTCTGTACGTACTGTCACAAGTGGAACTGTGTTTAAATACTCTGTACGTACGGTCACAAGTGGAACTGTGTTTAAATACTCTGTACGTACTGTCACAAGTGGAGATGAATTTAAATACGTTGTACGTACGGTCACAAGTGGAACTGTGATTAAATACTCTGTACGTACTGTCACAAGTGGAACTGTGTTTAAATACTCTGTACGTACTGTCACAAGTGGAACTGTGTTTATATACTCTGTACGTACCTTCACAAGTGGAGATGAATTTAAATACGTTGTACGTACTGTCACAAGTGCAACTGTCTTTAAATACTGTGTACGTACTGTCACAAGTGGAACTGTGTTTATATACTCTGTACGTACCTTCACAAGTGGAGATGAATTTAAATACGTTGTACGTACTGTCACAAGTGCAACTGTCTTTAAATACTGTGTACGTACTGTCACAAGTGGAACTGTGTTTAAATACTCTATACGTACTGTCACAAGTGGAACTGTGTTTAGATACTCTGCACGCACAGTCACAAGTGGAACTGTGTTTAAATACTCTATACGTACTGTCTCAAGTGGAACTGTGTTTACATACTGTGTACGTACGGTCACAAGTGGAACTGTGATTAAATACTCTGTACGTACTGTCACAAGTGGAACTGTGTTTAAATACTCTGTACGTACTGTCACAAGTGGAACTGTGTTTAAATACTCTGTCCGTACGGTCACAAGTGGAACTGTGTTTAAATACTCTGTACGTACTGTCACAAGTGGAGATGAATTTAAATACGTTGTACGTACTGTCACAAGTGGAACTGTGTTTAAATACTCTGTACGTACTGTCACAAGTGGAACTGTGTCTAAATACTCTGTACGTACGGTCACAAGTGCAACTGTGTTTAAACACTCTGTACGTACTGTCACAAGTGGAGATGAATTTAAATACGTTGTACGTACGGTCACAAGTGGAACTGTCATTAAACACTCTGTACGTACTGTCACAAGTGGAACTGTGTTTAAATACTCTGTACGTATTGTCACAAGTGGAACTGTGTTTAAATACTCTGTCCGTACGGTCACAAGTGCAACTGTGTTTAAATACTCTGTACGTACTGTCACAAGTGGAGATGTATTTAAATATGTTGTCCGTACGGTCACAAGTGGAACTGTGTTTAAATACTCTGTACGTACTGTCACAAGTGGAACTGTTTTTAAATACTCTGTACGTACGATCACAAGTGCAACTGTCTTTAAATACTCTGTACGTACTGTCACAAGTGGAGATGAATTTAAATACGTTGTACGTACGGTCACAAGTGGAACTGTGATTAAATACTCTGTACTTACTGTCACAAGTGCAACTGTGTTTAAATACTCTGTACGTACTGTCACAAGTGGTACTGTGTTTAAATACTCTGTACGTACGGTCACAAGTGCAACTGTGTTTACATACTCTGTACGTACCTTCACGAGTCGTGATGAATTTAAATACGTTGTACGTACTGTCACAAGTGGAACTGTGCTTACATACTCTGTACGTACGGTCACAAGTGGAACTGTGTTTAGATCCTCTGTACGTACGGTCACAAGTGGAACTGTGTTTAAATACTCTGTACGTACTGTCACAAGTGGAACTGTGTTTAAATACTCTGTACGTACGGTCACAAGTGGAACTGTGTTTATATACTCTGTACGTACTGTCACAAGTGGAGATGAATTTAAATACGTTGTACGTACGGTCACAAGTGGAAGTGTCATTAAATACTCTGTACGTACTGTCACAAGTGGAACTGTGTTTAAATACTCTGTACGTACTGTCACAAGTGGAACTGTGTTTAAACACTCTGTCCGTGCGGTCACAAGTGCAACTGTGTTTAAATACTCTGTACGTACTGTCACAAGTGGAGATGAATTTAAATACGTTGTACGTACTGTCACAAGTGGAACTGTGTTTAAATACTCTGTACGTACTGTCACAAATGGAACTGTGTTTAAATACTCTGTACGTACGGTCACAAGTACAACAGTCTTTAAATACTCTGTACGTACTGTCACAAGTGTGAGATGAATTTAAATACGTTGTACGTACGGTCACAAGTGGAACTGTGATTAAATACTCTGTACTTACTGTCACAAGTGCAACTGTGCTTAAATACTCTGTACGTACTGTCACAAGTGGTACTGTGTTTAAATACTCTGTACGTACGGTCACAAGTGCAACTGTGTTTATATACTCTGTACGTACTTTCACAAGTGGAGATGAATTTAAATACGTTGTACGTACTGTCACAAGTGGAACTGTGTTTAAATACTCTGTACGTACGGTCACAAGTGGAACTGTGTTTAGATGCTCTGTACGTACGGTCACAAGTGCAACTGTGTTTAAATACTCTGTACATACAGTCACAAGTGGAACTGTGTTTAAATACTCTGTACATACGGTCACAAGTGGAACTGTGTTTAAATACTCTGTACGTACTGTCACAAGTGGAACTGTGTTTAAATACTCTGTCTGTACGGTCACAAGTGCAACTGTGTTTAAATACTCTGTACGTACTGTCACAAGTGGAGATGAATTTAAATACGTTGTACGTACTGTCACAAGTGGAACTGTGTTTAAATACTCTGTACGTACTGTCACAAGTGGAACTGTGTTTAAATACTCTGTACGTCCGGTCACAAGTGGAACTGTGTTTAAATACTCTGTACGTACTGTCACAAGTGGAGATGAATTTAAATACTCTGTACGTACGGTCACAAGTGGAACTGTGTTTAAATACTCTGTACGTACGGTCACAAGTGGAACTGTGTTTAAATACTCTGTACGTACTGTCACAAGTGGAGATGAATTTAAATACGTTGTACGTACTGTCACAAGTGGAACTGTCATTAAATACTCTGTACGTACTGTCACAAGTGGAACTGTGTTTAAATACTCTGTACGTACGGTCACAAGTGTAGATGAATTTAAATACTCTGTACGTACTGTCACAAGTGGAGATGAATTTAAATACGTTGTACGTACGGTCACAAGTGGAACTGTGATTAAATACTCTGTACGTACTATTACAAGTGGAACTGTGTTTAAATACTCTGTACGTACTGTCACAAGTGCAACTGTCTTTAAATACTGTGTACGTACTGTCACAAGTGGAACTGTGTTTAAATACTCTATACGTACTGTCACAAGTGGAACTGTGTTTAGATACTCTGCACGCACGGTCACAAGTGGAACTGTGTTTACATACTGTGTACGTACGGTCACAAGTGGAACTGTGATTAAATACTCTGTACGTACTGTCACAAGTGAAACTCTGTTTAAATAATCTGTACGTACTGTCACAAGTGGAACTGTGTTTAAATACTCTGTCCGTACGGTCACAAGTGGAACTGTGTTTAAATACTCTGTACGAACTGTCACAAGTGGAGATGAATTTAAATACGTTGTACGTACTGTCACAAGTGGAACTGTGTTTAAATACTCTGTACGTACTGTCACAAGTGGAACTGTGTCTAAATACTCTGTACGTACGGTCACAAGTGGAACTGTCATTAAACACTCTGTACGTACTGTCACAAGTGGAACTGTGTTTAAATACTCTGTACGTATTGTCACAAGTGGAACTGTGTTTAAATACTCTGTCCGTACGGTCACAAGTGCAACTGTGTTTAAATACTCTGTACGTACTGTCACAAGTGGAGATGTATTTAAATACGTTGTCCGTACGGTCACAAGTGGAACTGTGTTTAAATACTCTGTACGTACTGTCACAAGTGGAACTGTTTTTAAATACTCTGTACGTACGATCACAAGTGCAACTGTGTTTAAATACTCTGTACGTACTGTCACAAGTGGAGATGAATTTAAATACGTTGTACGTACGGTCACAAGTGGAACTGTGTTTAAATACTCTGTACTTACTGTCACAAGTGCAACTGTGTTTAAATACTCTGTACGTACTGTCACAAGTGGAACTGTGTTTAAATACTCTGTACGTACGGTCACAAGTGCAACTGTGTTTACATACTCTGTACGTACCTTCACGAGTCGTGATGAATTTAAATACGTTGTACGTACTGTCACAAGTGGAACTGTGTTTATATACTCTGTACGTACGGTCACAAGTGGAACTGTGTTTAGATCCTCTGTACGTACGGTCACAAGTGCAACTGTGTTTAAATACTCTGTACGTACTGTCACAAGTGGAACTGTGTTTAAATACTCTGTACGTACGGTCACAAGTGGAACTGTGTTTAAATACTCTGTACATACGGTCACAAGTGTAGATGAATTTAAATACTGTGTACGTACTGTCACAAGTGGAACTGTGTTTAAATGCTCTGTACGTACTGTCACAAGTGGAACTGTGTTTAAATACTCTGTACGTACGGTCACAAGTGCAACTGTGTTTAAATACTCTGTACGTACTGTCACAAGTGGAGATGAATTTATATACGTTGTACGTACTGTCACAAGTGGAACTGTGTTTAAATACTCTATACGTACTGTCTCAAGTGGAACTGTGTTTACATACTGTGTACGTACGGTCACAAGTGCAACTGTGTTTATATACTCTGTACGTACCTTCACAAGTGGAGATGAATTTAAATACGTTCTACGTACTGTCACAAGTGGAACTGTGTTTAAATACTCTGTACGTACGGTCACAAGTGGAACTGTGTTTAGATGCTCTGTACGTACGGTCACAAGTGGAACTGTGTTTAAATACTCTGTACATACAGTCACAAGTGGAACTGTGTTTAAATACTCTGTACGTACGGTCACAAGTGGAACTGTGTTTAAATACTCTGTACGTACTGTCATAAGTGGAACTGTGTTTAAATACTCTGTCTGTACGGTCACAAGTGCAACTGTGTTTAAATACTCTGTACGTACTGTCACAAGTGGAGATGAATTTAAATACTCTGTACGTACTGTCACAAGTGGAACTGTGTTTAAATACTCTGTACGTACGGTCACAAGTGCAACTGTGTTTAAATACTCTGTACGTACTGTCACAAGTGGAGATGAATTTAAGTACGTTGTACGTACGGTCACAAGTGGAACTGTGATTAAATACTCTGTACGTACTGTCACAAGTGGAACTGTATTTCAATACTCTGTCCGTACGGTCACAAGTGCAACTGTGTTTAAATACTCTGTACGTACTGTCACAAGTGGAGATGAATTTAACCACGTTGTACGTACTGTCACAAGTGGAACTGTGTTTAAATACTCTGTACGTATTGTCACAAGTGGAACTGTGTATAAATAATCTGTACGTACGGTCACAAGTGGAACTGTGTTTAAATACTCTGTACGTACTGTCACAAGTGGAACTGTGTTTAAATACTCTGTACGTACGGTCAAAAGTGGAACTGTGTTTAAATACTCTGTACGTACTGTCACAAGTGGAGATGAATTTAAATACGTTGTACGTACGGTCACAAGTGGAACTGTGTTTAAATACTCTGTACATACTGTCACAAGTGCAACTGTGTTTAAATACTCTGTACGTACTGTCACAAGTGGAGATGAATTTAAATACGTTGTACGTACTGTCACAAGTGGAACTGTGTTTAAATACTCTGTACGTACTGTCACAAGTGGAACTGTGTTTAAATACTGTGTACGTACGGTCACAAGTGCAACAGTGTTTAAATACTCTGTACGTACTGTCACAAGTGGAGATGAATTTAAATACGTTGTACGTACGGTCACAAGTGGAACTGTGATTAAATACTCTGTACTTACTGTCACAAGTGCAACTGTGTTTAAATACTCTGTACGTACTGTCACAAGTGGTACTGTGTTTAAATACTCTGTACGTACGGTCACAAGTGCAACTGTGTTTATATACTCTGTACGTACCTTCACAAGTGGAGATGAATTGAAATACGTTGTACGTACTGTCACAAGTGCAACTGTGTTTAAATACTCTGTACGTACGGTCACAAGTGGAACTGTGTTTAGATGCTCTGTACGTACGGTCACAAGTGGAACTGTGTTTAAATACTCTGTACATACAGTCACAAGTGGAACTGTGTTTAAATACTGTGCACGTACGGTCACAAGTGGAACTGTGTTTAAATACTCTGTACGTACTGTCACAAGTGGAACTGTGTTTAAATACTCTGTACGTACGGTCACAATTGCAACTGTGTTTAAATACTCTGTACGTACTGTCACAAGTGGAGATGAATTTAAATACATTGTACGTACTGTCACAAGTGGAACTGTGTTCAAATACTTTGTACGTACTGTCACAAGTGGAACTGTGTTTAGATACTCTGCACGCACGGTCACAAGTGGAATTGTTTTTAAATACTCTATACGTACTGCCTCAAGTGGAACTGTGTTTACATACTGTGTACGTACGGTCACAAGTGGAACTGTGATTAAATACTCTGTACGTACTGTCACAAGTGGAACTGTGTTTAAATACTCTGTACATACTGTCACAAGTGGAACTGTGTTTAAATACACTGTCCGTACGGTCACAAGTGGAACTGTGTTTAAATACTCTGTACATACTGTCACAAGTGAAGATGAATTTAAATACTCTGTACGTACGGTCACAAGTGCAACTGTGTTTAAATACTCTGTACGTACTGTCACAAGTGGAGATGAATTTAAATACGTTGTACGTACGGTCACAAGTGGAACTGTGATTAAATACTCTGTACGTACTGTCACAAGTGGAACTGTGTTTAAATACTCTGTACGTATTGTCACAAGTGGAACTGTGTTTAAATACTCTGTCCGTACGGTCACAAGTGCAACTGTGTTTAAATACTCTGTACGTACTGTCACAAGTGGAGATGAATTTAAATACTCTGTACGTACTGTCACAAGTGGAACTGTGTTTAAATACTCTGTACGTATTGTCACAAGTGGAACTGTGTTTAAATACTCTGTATGTACGGTCACAAGTGCAACTGTGTTTAAATACTCTGTACGTACTGTCACAAGTGGAGATGAATTTAAATACGTTGTACGTACGGTCACAAGTGGAACTGTGTTTAAATACTCTGTACGTACTGTCACAAGTGCAACTGTGTTTAGATACTCTGTACGTACTGTCACAAGTGGAACTGTATTTAAATACTCTGTACGTACGGTCACAAGTACAACTGTGTTTATATACTCTGTACGTACTGTCACAAGTGGAGATGAAATTAAATACATTGAACGTACTGTCACAAGTGGAACTGTGTTTAAATACTCTGTACGTACGGTCACAAGTGGAACTGTGTTTAGATGCTCTGTACGTACTGTCACAAGTGGAACTGTGTTTAAATACTCTGTACATACAGTCACAAGTGGAACTGTGTTTAAACACTGTGCACGTACTGTCACAAGTGGAACTGTGTTTAAATACTCTGTACGTACTGTCACAAGTGGAACTGTGTTTAAATACTCTGTACGTACGGTCACAAGTACAACAGTGTTTAAATACTCTGTACGTACTGTCACAAGTGGAGATGAATTTAAATACGTTGTACGTACGGTCACAAGTGGAACTGTGATTAAATACTCTGTACGTACTGTCACAAGTGGTACTGTGTTTAAATACTCTGTACGTACGGTCACAAGTGCAACTGTGTTTATATACTCTGTACGTACCTTCACAAGTGGAGATGAATTGAAATACGTTGTACGTACTGTCACAAGTTCAACTGTGTTTAAATACTCTGTACGTACGGTCACAAGTGGAACTGTGTTTAGATGCTCTGTACGTACGGTCACAAGTGGAACTGTGTTTAAATACTCTGTACATACAGTCACAAGTGGAACTGTGTTTAAATACTGTGCACGTACGGTCACAAGTGGAACTGTGTTTAAATACTCTGTACGTACTGTCACAAGTGGAACTGTGTTTAAATACTCTGTACGTACGGTCACAATTGCAACTGTGTTTAAATACTCTGTACGTACTGTCACAAGTGGAGATGAATTTAAATACGTTGTACGTACTGTCACAAGTGGAACTGTGTTCAAATACTTTGTACGTACTGTCACAAGTGGAACTGTGTTTAGATACTCTGCACGCACGGTCACAAGTGGAATTGTGTTTAAATACTCTATACGTACTGCCTCAAGTTTAACTGTGTTTACATACTGTGTACGTACGGTCACAAGTGGAACTGTGATTAAATACTCTGTACGTACTGTCACAAGTGGAACTGTGTTTAAATACTCTGTACGTACTGTCACAAGTGGAACTGTGTTTAAATACACTGTCCGTACGGTCACAAGTGCAACTGTGTTTAAATACTCTGTACGTACTGTCACAAGTGGAGATGAATTTAAATACTCTGTACGTACGGTCACAAGTGCAACTGTGTTTAAATACTCTGTACGTACTGTCACAAGTGGAGATGAATTTAAATACGTTGTACGTACGGTCACAAGTGGAACTCTGATTAAATACTCTGTACGTACTGTCACAAGTGGAACTGTGTTTAAATACTCTGTACGTATTGTCACAAGTGGAACTGTGTTTAAATACTCTGTCCGTACGGTCACAAGTGCAACTGTGTTTAAATACTCTGTACGTACTGTCACAAGTGGAGATGAATTTAAATACTCTGTACGTACTGTCACAAGTGGAACTGTGTTTAAATACTCTGTACGTATTGTCACAAGTGGAACTGTGTTTAAATACTCTGTACGTACGGTCACAAGTGCAACTGTGTTTAAATACTCTGTACGTACTGTCACAAGTGGAGATGAATTTAAATACGTTGTACGTACGGTCACAAGTGGAACTGTCTTTAAAAACTCTGTACGTACTGTCACAAGTGCAACTGTGTTTAAATACTCTGTACGTACTGTCACAAGTGGAACTGTATTTAAATACTCTGTACGTACGGTCACAAGTACAACTGTGTTTATATACTCTGTACGTACTGTCACAAGTGGAGATGAAATTAAATACGTTGAACGTACTGTCACAAGTGGAACTGTGTTTAAATACTCTGTACGTACGGTCACAAGTGGAACTGTGTTTAGATGCTCTGTACGTACTGTCACAAGTGGAACTGTGTTTAAATACTCTGTACATACAGTCACAAGTGGAACTGTGTTTAAACACTGTGCACGTACGGTCACAAGTGGAACTGTGTTTAAATACTCTGTACGTACTGTCACAAGTGGAACTGTGTTTAAATACTCTGTACGTACGGTCACAAGTGGAACTGTGTTTAAATACTCTGTCCGTACGGTCACAAGTGCAACTGTGTTTAAATACTCTGTACGTACTGTCACAAGTGGAGATGAATTTAATCACGTTGTACGTACTGTCACAAGTGGAACTGTGTTTAAATACTCTGTACGTATTGTCACAAGTGGAACTGTGTTTAAATACTCTGTACGTACGGTCACAAGTGCAACTGTGTTTAAATACTCTGTACGTACTGTCACAAGTGGAACTGTGTTTAAATACTCTGTACGTACGGTCACAAGTGGAACTGTGTTTAAATACTCTGTACGTACTGTCACAAGTGGAGATGAATTTAAATACGTTGTACGTACGGTCACAAGTAGAAGTGTCATTAAATACTCTGTACGTACTGTCACAAGTGGAACTGTGTTTAAATACTCTGTACGTACTGTCACAAGTGGAACTGTGTTTAAATACTCTGTCCGTGCGGTCACAAGTGCAACTGTGATTAAATACTCTGTACGTACTGTCACAAGTGGAGATGAATTTAAATACGTTGTACGTACGGTCACAAGTGGAACTCTGATTAAATACTCTGTACGTACTGTCACAAGTGGAACTGTGTTTAAATACTCTGTACGTATTGTCACAAGTGGAACTGTGTTTAAATACTCTGTCCGTACGGTCACAAGTGCAACTGTGTTTAAATACTCTGTACGTACTGTCACAAGTGGAGATGAATTTAAATACTCTGTACGTACTGTCACAAGTGGAACTGTGTTTAAATACTCTGTACGTATTGTCACAAGTGGAACTGTGTTTAAATACTCTGTACGTACGGTCACAAGTGCAACTGTGTTTAAATACTCTGTACGTACTGTCACAAGTGGAGATGAATTTAAATACGTTGTACGTACGGTCACAAGTGGAACTGTCTTTAAATACTCTGTACGTACTGTCACAAGTGCAACTGTGTTTAAATACTCTGTACGTACTGTCACAAGTGGAACTGTATTTAAATACTCTGTACGTACGGTCACAAGTACAACTGTGTTTATATACTCTGTACGTACTGTCACAAGTGGAGATGAAATTAAATACGTTGAACGTACTGTCACAAGTGGAACTGTGTTTAAATACTCTGTACGTACGGTCACAAGTGGAACTGTGTTTAGATGCTCTGTACGTACTGTCACAAGTGGAACTGTGTTTAAATACTCTGTACATACAGTCACAAGTGGAACTGTGTTTAAACACTGTGCACGTACGGTCACAAGTGGAACTGTGTTTAAATACTCTGTACGTACTGTCACAAGTGGAACTGTGTTTAAATACTCTGTACGTACGGTCACAAGTGTAGATGAATTTAAATACTCTGTACGTACGGTCACAAGTGGAACTGTGTTTAAATGCTCTGTACGTACTGTCACAAGTGGAACTGTGTTTAAATACTCTGTCCGTACGGTCACAAGTGCAACTGTGTTTAAATACTCTGTACGTACTGTCACAAGTGGAGATGAATTTAATCACGTTGTACGTACTGTCACAAGTGGAACTGTGTTTAAATACTCTGTACGTATTGTCACAAGTGGAACTGTGTTTAAATACTCTGTACGTACGGTCACAAGTGCAACTGTGTTTAAATACTCTGTACGTACTGTCACAAGTGGAACTGTGTTTAAATACTCTGTACGTACGGTCACAAGTGGAACTGTGTTTAAATACTCTGTACGTACTGTCACAAGTGGAGATGAATTTAAATACGTTGTACGTACGGTCACAAGTGGAAGTGTCATTAAATACTCTGTACGTACTGTCACAAGTGGAACTGTGTTTAAATACTCTGTACGTACTGTCACAAGTGGAACTGTGTTTAAATACTCTGTCCGTGCGGTCACAAGTGCAACTGTGATTAAATACTCTGTACGTACTGTCACAAGTGGAACTGTGTTTAAATACTCTGTACGTACTGTCACAAGTGGAACTGTGTTTAAATACACTGTCCGTACGGTCACAAGTGCAACTGTGTTTAAATACTCTGTACGCACTGTCACAAGTGGAGATGAATTTAAATACTCTGTACGTACGGTCACAAGTGCAACTGTGTTTAAATACTCTGTACGTACTGTCACAAGTGGAGATGAATTTAAATACGTTGTACGTACGGTCACAAGTGGAACTGTGATTAAATACTCTGTACGTACTGTCACAAGTGGAACTGTGTTTAAATACTCTGTACGTATTGTCACAAGTGGAACTGTGTTTAAATACTCTGTCCGTACGGTCACAAGTGCAACTGTGTTTAAATACTCTGTACGTACTGTCACAAGAGGAGATGAATTTAAATACTCTGTACGTACTGTCACAAGTGGAACTGTGTTTAAATACTCTGTACGTATTGTCACAAGTGGAACTGTGTTTAAATACTCTGTACGTACGGTCACAAGTGCAACTGTGTTTAAATACTCTGTACGTACTGTCACAAGTGGAGATGAATTTAAATACGTTGTACGTACGGTCACAAGTGGAACTGTCTTTAAAAACTCTGTACGTACTGTCACAAGTGCAACTGTGTTTAAATACTCTGTACGTACTGTCACAAGTGGAACTGTATTTAAATACTCTGTACGTACGGTCACAAGTACAACTGTGTTTATATACTCTGTACGTACTGTCACAAGTGGAGATGAAATTAAATACGTTGAACGTACTGTCACAAGTGGAACTGTGTTTAAATACTCTGTACGTACGGTCACAAGTGGAACTGTGTTTAGATGCTCTGTACGTACTGTCACAAGTGGAACTGTGTTTAAATACTCTGTACATACAGTCACAAGTGGAACTGTGTTTAAACACTGTGCACGTACGGTCACAAGTGGAACTGTGTTTAAATACTCTGTACGTACTGTCACAAGTGGAACTGTGTTTAAATACTCTGTACGTACGGTCACAAGTGTAGATGAATTTAAATACTCTGTACGTACGGTCACAAGTGGAACTGTGTTTAAATGCTCTGTACGTACTGTCACAAGTGGAACTGTGTTTAAATACTCTGTACGTACGGTCACAAGTGGAACTGTGTTTAAATACTCTGTACGTACTGTCACAAGTGGAGATGAATTTAAATACGTTGTACGTACGGTCACAAGTGGAAGTGTCATTAAATACTCTGTACGTACGGTCACAAGTGCAACTGTGTTTAAATACTCTGTACGTACTGTCACAAGTGGAACTGTGTTTAAATACTCTGTACGTACGGTCACAAGTGGAACTGTGTTTAAATACTCTGTACGTACTGTCACAAGTGGAGATGAATTTAAATACGTTGTACGTACGGTCACAAGTGGAAGTGTCATTAAATACTCTGTACGTACTGTCACAAGTGGAACTGTGTTTAAATACTCTGTACGTACTGTCACAAGTGGAACTGTGTTTAAATACTCTGTCCGTGCGGTCACAAGTGCAACTGTGATTAAATACTCTGTACGTACTGTCACAAGTGGAACTGTGTTTAAATACTCTGTACGTACTGTCACAAGTGGAACTGTGTTTAAATACACTGTCCGTACGGTCACAAGTGCAACTGTGTTTAAATACTCTGTACGCACTGTCACAAGTGGAGATGAATTTAAATACTCTGTACGTACGGTCACAAGTGCAACTGTGTTTAAATACTCTGTACGTACTGTCACAAGTGGAGATGAATTTAAATACGTTGTACGTACGGTCACAAGTGGAACTGTGATTAAATACTCTGTACGTACTGTCACAAGTGGAACTGTGTTTAAATACTCTGTACGTATTGTCACAAGTGGAACTGTGTTTAAATACTCTGTCCGTACGGTCACAAGTGCAACTGTGTTTAAATACTCTGTACGTACTGTCACAAGAGGAGATGAATTTAAATACTCTGTACGTACTGTCACAAGTGGAACTGTGTTTAAATACTCTGTACGTATTGTCACAAGTGGAACTGTGTTTAAATACTCTGTACGTACGGTCACAAGTGCAACTGTGTTTAAATACTCTGTACGTACTGTCACAAGTGGAGATGAATTTAAATACGTTGTACGTACGGTCACAAGTGGAACTGTCTTTAAAAACTCTGTACGTACTGTCACAAGTGCAACTGTGTTTAAATACTCTGTACGTACTGTCACAAGTGGAACTGTATTTAAATACTCTGTACGTACGGTCACAAGTACAACTGTGTTTATATACTCTGTACGTACTGTCACAAGTGGAGATGAAATTAAATACGTTGAACGTACTGTCACAAGTGGAACTGTGTTTAAATACTCTGTACGTACGGTCACAAGTGGAACTGTGTTTAGATGCTCTGTACGTACTGTCACAAGTGGAACTGTGTTTAAATACTCTGTACATACAGTCACAAGTGGAACTGTGTTTAAACACTGTGCACGTACGGTCACAAGTGGAACTGTGTTTAAATACTCTGTACGTACTGTCACAAGTGGAACTGTGTTTAAATACTCTGTACGTACGGTCACAAGTGTAGATGAATTTAAATACTCTGTACGTACGGTCACAAGTGGAACTGTGTTTAAATGCTCTGTACGTACTGTCACAAGTGGAACTGTGTTTAAATACTCTGTCCGTACGGTCACAAGTGCAACTGTGTTTAAATACTCTGTACGTACTGTCACAAGTGGAGATGAATTTAATCACGTTGTACGTACTGTCACAAGTGGAACTGTGTTTAAATACTCTGTACGTATTGTCACAAGTGGAACTGTGTTTAAATACTCTGTACGTACGGTCACAAGTGCAACTGTGTTTAAATACTCTGTACGTACTGTCACAAGTGGAACTGTGTTTAAATACTCTGTACGTACGGTCACAAGTGGAACTGTGTTTAAATACTCTGTACGTACTGTCACAAGTGGAGATGAATTTAAATACGTTGTACGTACGGTCACAAGTAGAAGTGTCATTAAATACTCTGTACGTACTGTCACAAGTGGAACTGTGTTTAAATACTCTGTACGTACTGTCACAAGTGGAACTGTGTTTAAATACTCTGTCCGTGCGGTCACAAGTGCAACTGTGATTAAATACTCTGTACGTACTGTCACAAGTGGAGATGAATTTAAATACGTTGTACGTACGGTCACAAGTGGAACTCTGATTAAATACTCTGTACGTACTGTCACAAGTGGAACTGTGTTTAAATACTCTGTACGTATTGTCACAAGTGGAACTGTGTTTAAATACTCTGTCCGTACGGTCACAAGTGCAACTGTGTTTAAATACTCTGTACGTACTGTCACAAGTGGAGATGAATTTAAATACTCTGTACGTACTGTCACAAGTGGAACTGTGTTTAAATACTCTGTACGTATTGTCACAAGTGGAACTGTGTTTAAATACTCTGTACGTACGGTCACAAGTGCAACTGTGTTTAAATACTCTGTACGTACTGTCACAAGTGGAGATGAATTTAAATACGTTGTACGTACGGTCACAAGTGGAACTGTCTTTAAATACTCTGTACGTACTGTCACAAGTGCAACTGTGTTTAAATACTCTGTACGTACTGTCACAAGTGGAACTGTATTTAAATACTCTGTACGTACGGTCACAAGTACAACTGTGTTTATATACTCTGTACGTACTGTCACAAGTGGAGATGAAATTAAATACGTTGAACGTACTGTCACAAGTGGAACTGTGTTTAAATACTCTGTACGTACGGTCACAAGTGGAACTGTGTTTAGATGCTCTGTACGTACTGTCACAAGTGGAACTGTGTTTAAATACTCTGTACATACAGTCACAAGTGGAACTGTGTTTAAACACTGTGCACGTACGGTCACAAGTGGAACTGTGTTTAAATACTCTGTACGTACTGTCACAAGTGGAACTGTGTTTAAATACTCTGTACGTACGGTCACAAGTGTAGATGAATTTAAATACTCTGTACGTACGGTCACAAGTGGAACTGTGTTTAAATGCTCTGTACGTACTGTCACAAGTGGAACTGTGTTTAAATACTCTGTCCGTACGGTCACAAGTGCAACTGTGTTTAAATACTCTGTACGTACTGTCACAAGTGGAGATGAATTTAATCACGTTGTACGTACTGTCACAAGTGGAACTGTGTTTAAATACTCTGTACGTATTGTCACAAGTGGAACTGTGTTTAAATACTCTGTACGTACGGTCACAAGTGCAACTGTGTTTAAATACTCTGTACGTACTGTCACAAGTGGAACTGTGTTTAAATACTCTGTACGTACGGTCACAAGTGGAACTGTGTTTAAATACTCTGTACGTACTGTCACAAGTGGAGATGAATTTAAATACGTTGTACGTACGGTCACAAGTGGAAGTGTCATTAAATACTCTGTACGTACTGTCACAAGTGGAACTGTGTTTAAATACTCTGTACGTACTGTCACAAGTGGAACTGTGTTTAAATACTCTGTCCGTGCGGTCACAAGTGCAACTGTGATTAAATACTCTGTACGTACTGTCACAAGTGGAACTGTGTTTAAATACTCTGTACGTACTGTCACAAGTGGAACTGTGTTTAAATACACTGTCCGTACGGTCACAAGTGCAACTGTGTTTAAATACTCTGTACGCACTGTCACAAGTGGAGATGAATTTAAATACTCTGTACGTACGGTCACAAGTGCAACTGTGTTTAAATACTCTGTACGTACTGTCACAAGTGGAGATGAATTTAAATACGTTGTACGTACGGTCACAAGTGGAACTGTGATTAAATACTCTGTACGTACTGTCACAAGTGGAACTGTGTTTAAATACTCTGTACGTATTGTCACAAGTGGAACTGTGTTTAAATACTCTGTCCGTACGGTCACAAGTGCAACTGTGTTTAAATACTCTGTACGTACTGTCACAAGAGGAGATGAATTTAAATACTCTGTACGTACTGTCACAAGTGGAACTGTGTTTAAATACTCTGTACGTATTGTCACAAGTGGAACTGTGTTTAAATACTCTGTACGTACGGTCACAAGTGCAACTGTGTTTAAATACTCTGTACGTACTGTCACAAGTGGAGATGAATTTAAATACGTTGTACGTACGGTCACAAGTGCAACTGTGTTTAAATACTCTGTACGTACTGTCACAAGTGCAACTGTGTTTAAATACTCTGTACGTACTGTCACAAGTGGAACTGTATTTAAATACTCTGTACGTACGGTCACAAGTACAACTGTGTTTATATACTCTGTACGTACTGTCACAAGTGGAGATGAAATTAAATACGTTGAACGTACTGTCACAAGTGGAACTGTGTTTAAATACTCTGTACGTACGGTCACAAGTGGAACTGTGTTTAGATGCTCTGTACGTACTGTCACAAGTGGAACTGTGTTTAAATACTCTGTACATACAGTCACAAGTGGAACTGTGTTTAAACACTGTGCACGTACGGTCACAAGTGGAACTGTGTTTAAATACTCTGTACGTACTGTCACAAGTGGAACTGTGTTTAAATACTCTGTACGTACGGTCACAAGTGTAGATGAATTTAAATACTCTGTACGTACGGTCACAAGTGGAACTGTGTTTAAATGCTCTGTACGTACTGTCACAAGTGGAACTATGTTTAAATACTCTGTACGTACTGTCACAAGTGGAACTGTGTTTAAATACTCTGTCCGCACGGTCACAAGTGCAACTGTGTTTAAATACTCTGTACGTAACTGTCACAAGTGGAGATGAATTTAATCACGTTGTACGTACTGTCACAAGTGGAACTGTGTTTAAATACTCTGTACGTATTGTCACAAGTGGAACTGTGTTCAAATACTCTGTACGTACGGTCACTAGTGCAACTGTGTTTAAATACTCTGTACGTACTGTCACAAGTGGAACTGTGTTTAAATACTCTGTACGTACGGTCACAAGTGGAACTGTGTTTAAATACTCTGTACGTACTGTCACAAGTGGAGATGAATTTAAATACGTTGTACGTACGGTCACAAGTGGAAGTGTCATTAAATACTCTGTACGTACTGTCACAAGTGGAACTGTGTTTAAATACTCTGTACGTACTGTCACAAGTGGAACTGTGTTTAAATACTCTGTCCGTGGGGTCACAAGTGCAACTGTGTTTAAATACTCTGTACGTACTGTCACAAGTGGAGATGAATTTAAATACGTTGTACGTACTGTCACAAGTGGAACTGTGTTTAAATACTCTGTACGTACTGTCACAAGTGGAACTGTGTTTAAATACTCTGTACGTACGGTCACAAGTACAACAGTGTTTAAATACTCTGTACGTACTGTCACAAGTGGAGATGAATTTAAATACGTTGTACGTACGGTCACAAGTGGAACTGTGATTAAATACTCTGTACTTACTGTCACAAGTGCAACTGTGTTTAAATACTCTGTACGTACTGTCACAAGTGGTACTGTGTTTAAATACTCTGTACGTACGGTCACAAGTGCAACTGTGTTTATATACTCTGTACGTACCTTCACAAGTGGGGATGAATTTAAATACGTTGTACGTACTGTCACAAGTGGAACTGTGTTTAAATACTCTGTAAGTACGGTCACAAGTGGAACTGTGTTTAGATGCTCTGTACGTACGGTCACAAGTGCAACTGTGTTTAAATACTCTGTACATACAGTCACAAGTGGAACTCTGTTTAAATACTCTGTACGTATGGTCACAAGTGGAACTGTGTTTAAATACTCTGTACGTACTGTCACAAGTGGAACTGTGTTTAAATACTCTGTCTGTACGGTCACAAGTGCAACTGTGTTTAAATACTCTGTACGTACTGTCACAAGTGGAGATGAATTTAAGTACGTTGTACGTACTGTCACAAGTGGAACTGTGTTTAAATACTCTGTACGTACTGTCACAAGTGGAACTGTGTTTAAATACTCTGTACGTCCGGTCACAAGTGCAACTGTGTTTAAATACTCTGTACGTACTGTCACAAGTGGAGATGAATTTAAATACTCTGTACGTACGGTCACAAGTGGAACTGTGTTTAAATACTCTGTACGTACGGTCACAAGTGGAACTGTGTTTAAATACTCTGTACGTACTGTCACAAGTGGAACTGTGTTTAAATACTCTGTCTGTACGGTCACAAGTGCAACTGTGTTTAAATACTCTGTACGTACTGTCACAAGTGGAGATGAATTTAAATACGTTGTACGTACGGTCACAAGTGGAACTGTGATTAAATACTCTGTACGTACTGTCACAAGTGGAACTGTGTTTAAATACTCTGTACGTATTGTCACAAGTGGAACTGTGTTTAAATACTCTGTCCGTACGGTCACAAGTGCAACTGTGTTTAAATACTCTGTACGTACTGTCACAAGTGGAGATGAATTTAAATACTCTGTACGTACTGTCACAAGTGGAACTGTGTTTAAATACTCTGTACGTATTGTCACAAGTGGAACTGTGTTTAAATACTCTGTACGTACGGTCACAAGTGCAACTGTGTTTAAATACTCTGTACGTACTGTCACAAGTGGAGATGAATTTAAATACGTTGTACGTACGGTCACAAGTGGAACTGTGTTTAAATACTCTGTACGTACTGTCACAAGTGCAACTGTGTTTAAATACTCTGTACGTACTGTCACAAGTGGAACTGTATTTAAATACTCTGTACGTACGGTCACAAGTACAACTGTGTTTATATACTCTGTACGTACTGTCACAAGTGGAGATGAAATTAAATACGTTGAACGTACTGTCACAAGTGGAACTGTGTTTAAATACTCTGTACGTACGGTCACAAGTGGAACTGTGTTTAGATGCTCTGTACGTACTGTCACAAGTGGAACTGTGTTTAAATACTCTGTACATACAGTCACAAGTGGAACTGTGTTTAAACACTGTGCACGTACGGTCACAAGTGGAACTGTGTTTAAATACTCTGTACGTACTGTCACAAGTGGAACTGTGTTTAAATACTCTGTACGTACGGTCACAAGTGTAGATGAATTTAAATACTCTGTACGTACGGTCACAAGTGGAACTGTGTTTAAATGCTCTGTACGTACTGTCACAAGTGGAACTGTGTTTAAATACTCTGTACGTACTGTCACAAGTGGAACTGTGTTTAAATACTCTGTCCGTACGGTCACAAGTGCAACTGTGTTTAAATACTCTGTACGTACTGTCACAAGTGGAGATGAATTTAATCACGTTGTACGTACTGTCACAAGTGGAACTGTGTTTAAATACTCTGTACGTATTGTCACAAGTGGAACTGTGTTTAAATACTCTGTATGTACGGTCACAAGTGCAACTGTGTTTAAATACTCTGTACGTACTGTCACAAGTGGAACTGTGTTTAAATACTCTGTACGTACGGTCACAAGT
Organism: Haliotis asinina; assembly: GCF_037392515.1. Taxonomy (NCBI): domain Eukaryota; kingdom Metazoa; phylum Mollusca; class Gastropoda; order Lepetellida; family Haliotidae; genus Haliotis; species Haliotis asinina. The sequence continues at coordinate 77,301,763 of NC_090284.1, read as the reverse complement.
GGAACTGTGTTTAAATACTCTGTACGTACTGTCACAAGTGGAACTGTGTTTAAATACTCTGTCTGTACGGTCACAAGTGCAACTGTGTTTAAATACTCTGTACGTACTGTCACAAGTGGAGATGAATTTAAATACGTTGTACGTACGGTCACAAGTGGAACTGTGATTAAATACTCTGTACGTACTGTCACAAGTGGAACTGTGTTTAAATACTCTGTACGTATTGTCACAAGTGGAACTGTGTTTAAATAGTCTGTCCGTACGGTCACAAGTGCAACTGTGTTTAAATACTCTGTACGTACTGTCACAAGTGGAGATGAATTTAAATACTCTGTACGTACTGTCACAAGTGGAACTGTGTTTAAATACTCTGTACGTATTGTCACAAGTGGAACTGTGTTTAAATACTCTGTACGTACGGTCACAAGTGCAACTGTGTTTAAATACTCTGTACGTACTGTCACAAGTGGAGATGAATTTAAATACGTTGTACGTACGGTCACAAGTGGAACTGTGTTTAAATACTCTGTACGTACTGTCACAAGTGCAACTGTGTTTAAATACTCTGTACGTACTGTCACAAGTGGAACTGTGTTTAAATACTCTGTCCGCACGGTCACAAGTGCAACTGTGTTTAAATACTCTGTACGTACTGTCACAAGTGGAGATGAATTTAATCACGTTGTACGTACTGTCACAAGTGGAACTGTGTTTAAATACTCTGTACGTATTGTCACAAGTGGAACTGTGTTTAAATACTCTGTACGTACGGTCACAAGTGCAACTGTGTTTAAATACTCTGTACGTACTGTCACAAGTGGAACTGTGTTTAAATACTCTGTACGTACGGTCACAAGTGGAACTGTGTTTAAATACTCTGTACGTACTGTCACAAGTGGAGATGAATTTAAATACGTTGTACGTACGGTCACAAGTGGAAGTGTCATTAAATACTCTGTACGTACTGTCACAAGTGGAACTGTGTTTAAATACTCTGTACGTACTGTCACAAGTGGAACTGTGTTTAAATACTCTGTCCGTGGGGTCACAAGTGCAACTGTGTTTAAATACTCTGTACGTACTGTCACAAGTGGAGATGAATTTAAATACGTTGTACGTACTGTCACAAGTGGAACTGTGTTTAAATACTCTGTACGTACTGTCACAAGTGGAACTGTGTTTAAATACTCTGTACGTACGGTCACAAGTACAACAGTGTTTAAATACTCTGTACGTACTGTCACAAGTGGAGATCAATTTAAATACGTTGTACGTACGGTCACAAGTGGAACTGTGATTAAATACTCTGTACTTACTGTCACAAGTGCAACTGTGTTTAAATACTCTGTACGTACTGTCACAAGTGGTACTGTGTTTAAATACTCTGTACGTACGGTCACAAGTGCAACTGTGTTTATATACTCTGTACGTACCTTCACAAGTGGAGATGAATTTAAATACGTTGTACGTACTGTCACAAGTGGAACTGTGTTTAAATACTCTGTAAGTACGGTCACAAGTGGAACTGTGTTTAGATGCTCTGTACGTACGGTCACAAGTGCAACTGTGTTTAAATACTCTGTACATACAGTCACAAGTGGAACTCTGTTTAAATACTCTGTACGTACGGTCACAAGTGGAACTGTGTTTAAATACTCTGTACGTACTGTCACAAGTGGAACTGTGTTTAAATACTCTGTCTGTACGGTCACAAGTGCAACTGTGTTTAAATACTCTGTACGTACTGTCACAAGTGGAGATGAATTTAAGTACGTTGTACGTACTGTCACAAGTGGAACTGTGTTTAAATACTCTGTACGTACTGTCACAAGTGGAACTGTGTTTAAATACTCTGTACGTCCGGTCACAAGTGCAACTGTGTTTAAATACTCTGTACGTACTGTCACAAGTGGAGATGAATTTAAATACTCTGTACGTACGGTCACAAGTGGAACTGTGTTTAAATACTCTGTACGTACGGTCACAAGTGGAACTGTGTTTAAATACTCTGTACGTACTGTCACAAGTGGAACTGTGTTTAAATACTCTGTCTGTACGGTCACAAGTGCAACTGTGTTTAAATACTCTGTACGTACTGTCACAAGTGGAGATGAATTTAAATACGTTGTACGTACGGTCACAAGTGGAACTGTGATTAAATACTCTGTACGTACTGTCACAAGTGGAACTGTGTTTAAATACTCTGTACGTATTGTCACAAGTGGAACTGTGTTTAAATACTCTGTCCGTACGGTCACAAGTGCAACTGTGTTTAAATACTCTGTACGTACTGTCACAAGTGGAGATGAATTTAAATACTCTGTACGTACTGTCACAAGTGGAACTGTGTTTAAATACTCTGTACGTATTGTCACAAGTGGAACTGTGTTTAAATACTCTGTACGTACGGTCACAAGTGCAACTGTGTTTAAATACTCTGTACGTACTGTCACAAGTGGAGATGAATTTAAATACGTTGTACGTACGGTCACAAGTGGAACTGTGTTTAAATACTCTGTACGTACTGTCACAAGTGCAACTGTGTTTAAATACTCTGTACGTACTGTCACAAGTGGTACTGTGTTTAAATACTCTGTACGTACGGTCACAAGTGCAACTGTGTTTATATACTCTGTACGTACCTTCACAAGTGGAGATGAATTTAAATACGTTGTACGTACTGTCACAAGTGGAACTGTGTTTAAATACTCTGTACGTACGGTCACAAGTGGAACTGTGTTTAAATACTCTGTACGTACTGTCACAAGTGGTACTGTGTTTAAATACTCTGTACGTACGGTCACAAGTGCAACTGTGTTTATATACTCTGTACGTACCTTCACAAGTGGAGATGAATTTAAATACGTTGTACGTACTGTCACAAGTGGAACTGTGTTTAAATACTCTGTACGTACGGTCACAAGTGGAACTGTGTTTAGATGCTCTGTACGTACTGTCACAAGTGGAACTGTGTTTAAATACTCTGTACATACAGTCACAAGTGGAACTGTGTTTAAACACTGTGCACGTACGGTCACAAGTGGAACTGTGTTTAAATACTCTGTACGTACTGTCACAAGTGGAACTGTGATTAAATACTCTGTACGTACGGTCACAAGTGTAGATGAATTTAAATACTCTGTACGTACGGTCACAAGTGGAACTGTGTTTAAATGCTCTGTACGTACTGTCACAAGTGGAACTATGTTTAAATACTCTGTACGTACTGTCACAAGTGGAACTGTGTTTAAATACTCTGTCCGCACGGTCACAAGTGCAACTGTGTTTAAATACTCTGTACGTAACTGTCACAAGTGGAGATGAATTTAATCACGTTGTACGTACTGTCACAAGTGGAACTGTGTTTAAATACTCTGTACGTATTGTCACAAGTGGAACTGTGTTCAAATACTCTGTACGTACGGTCACTAGTGCAACTGTGTTTAAATACTCTGTACGTACTGTCACAAGTGGAACTGTGTTTAAATACTCTGTACGTACGGTCACAAGTGGAACTGTGTTTAAATACTCTGTACGTACTGTCACAAGTGGAGATGAATTTAAATACGTTGTACGTACGGTCACAAGTGGAAGTGTCATTAAATACTCTGTACGTACTGTCACAAGTGGAACTGTGTTTAAATACTCTGTACGTACTGTCACAAGTGGAACTGTGTTTAAATACTCTGTCCGTGGGGTCACAAGTGCAACTGTGTTTAAATACTCTGTACGTACTGTCACAAGTGGAGATGAATTTAAATACGTTGTACGTACTGTCACAAGTGGAACTGTGTTTAAATACTCTGTACGTACTGTCACAAGTGGAACTGTGTTTAAATACTCTGTACGTACGGTCACAAGTACAACAGTGTTTAAATACTCTGTACGTACTGTCACAAGTGGAGATGAATTTAAATACGTTGTACGTACGGTCACAAGTGGAACTGTGATTAAATACTCTGTACTTACTGTCACAAGTGCAACTGTGTTTAAATACTCTGTACGTACTGTCACAAGTGGTACTGTGTTTAAATACTCTGTACGTACGGTCACAAGTGCAACTGTGTTTATATACTCTGTACGTACCTTCACAAGTGGGGATGAATTTAAATACGTTGTACGTACTGTCACAAGTGGAACTGTGTTTAAATACTCTGTAAGTACGGTCACAAGTGGAACTGTGTTTAGATGCTCTGTACGTACGGTCACAAGTGCAACTGTGTTTAAATACTCTGTACATACAGTCACAAGTGGAACTCTGTTTAAATACTCTGTACGTACGGTCACAAGTGGAACTGTGTTTAAATACTCTGTACGTACTGTCACAAGTGGAACTGTGTTTAAATACTCTGTCTGTACGGTCACAAGTGCAACTGTGTTTAAATACTCTGTACGTACTGTCACAAGTGGAGATGAATTTAAGTACGTTGTACGTACTGTCACAAGTGGAACTGTGTTTAAATACTCTGTACGTACTGTCACAAGTGGAACTGTGTTTAAATACTCTGTACGTCCGGTCACAAGTGCAACTGTGTTTAAATACTCTGTACGTACTGTCACAAGTGGAGATGAATTTAAATACTCTGTACGTACGGTCACAAGTGGAACTGTGTTTAAATACTCTGTACGTACGGTCACAAGTGGAACTGTGTTTAAATACTCTGTACGTACTGTCACAAGTGGAACTGTGTTTAAATACTCTGTCTGTACGGTCACAAGTGCAACTGTGTTTAAATACTCTGTACGTACTGTCACAAGTGGAGATGAATTTAAATACGTTGTACGTACGGTCACAAGTGGAACTGTGATTAAATACTCTGTACGTACTGTCACAAGTGGAACTGTGTTTAAATACTCTGTACGTATTGTCACAAGTGGAACTGTGTTTAAATACTCTGTCCGTACGGTCACAAGTGCAACTGTGTTTAAATACTCTGTACGTACTGTCACAAGTGGAGATGAATTTAAATACTCTGTACGTACTGTCACAAGTGGAACTGTGTTTAAATACTCTGTACGTATTGTCACAAGTGGAACTGTGTTTAAATACTCTGTACGTACGGTCACAAGTGCAACTGTGTTTAAATACTCTGTACGTACTGTCACAAGTGGAGATGAATTTAAATACGTTGTACGTACGGTCACAAGTGGAACTGTGTTTAAATACTCTGTACGTACTGTCACAAGTGCAACTGTGTTTAAATACTCTGTACGTACTGTCACAAGTGGAACTGTATTTAAATACTCTGTACGTACGGTCACAAGTACAACTGTGTTTATATACTCTGTACGTACTGTCACAAGTGGAGATGAAATTAAATACGTTGAACGTACTGTCACAAGTGGAACTGTGTTTAAATACTCTGTACGTACGGTCACAAGTGGAACTGTGTTTAGATGCTCTGTACGTACTGTCACAAGTGGAACTGTGTTTAAATACTCTGTACATACAGTCACAAGTGGAACTGTGTTTAAACACTGTGCACGTACGGTCACAAGTGGAACTGTGTTTAAATACTCTGTACGTACTGTCACAAGTGGAACTGTGTTTAAATACTCTGTACGTACGGTCACAAGTGTAGATGAATTTAAATACTCTGTACGTACGGTCACAAGTGGAACTGTGTTTAAATGCTCTGTACGTACTGTCACAAGTGGAACTGTGTTTAAATACTCTGTACGTACTGTCACAAGTGGAACTGTGTTTAAATACTCTGTCCGTACGGTCACAAGTGCAACTGTGTTTAAATACTCTGTACGTACTGTCACAAGTGGAGATGAATTTAATCACGTTGTACGTACTGTCACAAGTGGAACTGTGTTTAAATACTCTGTACGTATTGTCACAAGTGGAACTGTGTTTAAATACTCTGTATGTACGGTCACAAGTGCAACTGTGTTTAAATACTCTGTACGTACTGTCACAAGTGGAACTGTGTTTAAATACTCTGTACGTACGGTCACAAGTGGAACTGTGTTTAAATACTCTGTACGTACTGTCACAAGTGGAACTGTGTTTAAATACTCTGTCTGTACGGTCACAAGTGCAACTGTGTTTAAATACTCTGTACGTACTGTCACAAGTGGAGATGAATTTAAATACGTTGTACGTACGGTCACAAGTGGAACTGTGATTAAATACTCTGTACGTACTGTCACAAGTGGAACTGTGTTTAAATACTCTGTACGTATTGTCACAAGTGGAACTGTGTTTAAATAGTCTGTCCGTACGGTCACAAGTGCAACTGTGTTTAAATACTCTGTACGTACTGTCACAAGTGGAGATGAATTTAAATACTCTGTACGTACTGTCACAAGTGGAACTGTGTTTAAATACTCTGTACGTATTGTCACAAGTGGAACTGTGTTTAAATACTCTGTACGTACGGTCACAAGTGCAACTGTGTTTAAATACTCTGTACGTACTGTCACAAGTGGAGATGAATTTAAATACGTTGTACGTACGGTCACAAGTGGAACTGTGTTTAAATACTCTGTACGTACTGTCACAAGTGCAACTGTGTTTAAATACTCTGTACGTACTGTCACAAGTGGAACTGTGTTTAAATACTCTGTCCGCACGGTCACAAGTGCAACTGTGTTTAAATACTCTGTACGTACTGTCACAAGTGGAGATGAATTTAATCACGTTGTACGTACTGTCACAAGTGGAACTGTGTTTAAATACTCTGTACGTATTGTCACAAGTGGAACTGTGTTTAAATACTCTGTACGTACGGTCACAAGTGCAACTGTGTTTAAATACTCTGTACGTACTGTCACAAGTGGAACTGTGTTTAAATACTCTGTACGTACGGTCACAAGTGGAACTGTGTTTAAATACTCTGTACGTACTGTCACAAGTGGAGATGAATTTAAATACGTTGTACGTACGGTCACAAGTGGAAGTGTCATTAAATACTCTGTACGTACTGTCACAAGTGGAACTGTGTTTAAATACTCTGTACGTACTGTCACAAGTGGAACTGTGTTTAAATACTCTGTCCGTGGGGTCACAAGTGCAACTGTGTTTAAATACTCTGTACGTACTGTCACAAGTGGAGATGAATTTAAATACGTTGTACGTACTGTCACAAGTGGAACTGTGTTTAAATACTCTGTACGTACTGTCACAAGTGGAACTGTGTTTAAATACTCTGTACGTACGGTCACAAGTACAACAGTGTTTAAATACTCTGTACGTACTGTCACAAGTGGAGATGAATTTAAATACGTTGTACGTACGGTCACAAGTGGAACTGTGATTAAATACTCTGTACTTACTGTCACAAGTGCAACTGTGTTTAAATACTCTGTACGTACTGTCACAAGTGGTACTGTGTTTAAATACTCTGTACGTACGGTCACAAGTGCAACTGTGTTTATATACTCTGTACGTACCTTCACAAGTGGAGATGAATTTAAATACGTTGTACGTACTGTCACAAGTGGAACTGTGTTTAAATACTCTGTAAGTACGGTCACAAGTGGAACTGTGTTTAGATGCTCTGTACGTACGGTCACAAGTGCAACTGTGTTTAAATACTCTGTACATACAGTCACAAGTGGAACTCTGTTTAAATACTCTGTACGTACGGTCACAAGTGGAACTGTGTTTAAATACTCTGTACGTACTGTCACAAGTGGAACTGTGTTTAAATACTCTGTCTGTACGGTCACAAGTGCAACTGTGTTTAAATACTCTGTACGTACTGTCACAAGTGGAGATGAATTTAAGTACGTTGTACGTACTGTCACAAGTGGAACTGTGTTTAAATACTCTGTACGTACTGTCACAAGTGGAACTGTGTTTAAATACTCTGTACGTCCGGTCACAAGTGCAACTGTGTTTAAATACTCTGTACGTACTGTCACAAGTGGAGATGAATTTAAATACTCTGTACGTACGGTCACAAGTGGAACTGTGTTTAAATACTCTGTACGTACGGTCACAAGTGGAACTGTGTTTAAATACTCTGTACGTACTGTCACAAGTGGAACTGTGTTTAAATACTCTGTCTGTACGGTCACAAGTGCAACTGTGTTTAAATACTCTGTACGTACTGTAACAAGTGGAGATGAATTTAAATACGTTGTACGTACGGTCACAAGTGGAACTGTGATTAAATACTCTGTACGTACTGTCACAAGTGGAACTGTGTTTAAATACTCTGTACGTATTGTCACAAGTGGAACTGTGTTTAAATACTCTGTCCGTACGGTCACAAGTGCAACTGTGTTTAAATACTCTGTACGTACTGTCACAAGTGGAGATGAATTTAAATACTCTGTACGTACTGTCACAAGTGGAACTGTGTTTAAATACTCTGTACGTATTGTCACAAGTGGAACTGTGTTTAAATACTCTGTACGTACGGTCACAAGTGCAACTGTGTTTAAATACTCTGTACGTACTGTCACAAGTGGAGATGAATTTAAATACGTTGTACGTACGGTCACAAGTGGAACTGTGTTTAAATACTCTGTACGTACTGTCACAAGTGGAACTGTGTTTAAATACTCTGTACGTACTGTCACAAGTGGTACTGTGTTTAAATACTCTGTACGTACGGTCACAAGTGCAACTGTGTTTATATACTCTGTACGTACCTTCACAAGTGGAGATGAATTTAAATACGTTGTACGTACTGTCACAAGTGGAACTGTGTTTAAATACTCTGTACGTACGGTCACAAGTGGAACTGTGTTTAGATGCTCTGTACGTACGGTCACAAGTGCAACTGTGTTTAAATACTCTGTACATACAGTCACAAGTGGAACTCTGTTTAAATACTCTGTACGTACGGTCACAAGTGGAACTGTGTTTAAATACTCTGTACGTACTGTCACAAGTGGAACTGTGTTTAAATACTCTGTCTGTACGGTCACAAGTGCAACTGTGTTTAAATACTCTGTACGTACTGTCACAAGTGGAGATGAATTTAAGTACGTTGTACGTACTGTCACAAGTGGAACTGTGCTTAAATACTCTGTACGTACTGTCACAAGTGGAACTGTGTTTAAATACTCTGTACGTCCGGTCACAAGTGCAACTGTGTTTAAATACTCTGTACGTACTGTCACAAGTGGAGATGAATTTAAATACTCTGTACGTACGGTCACAAGTGGAACTGTGTTTAAATACTCTGTACGTACGGTCACAAGTGGAACTGTGTTTAAATACTCTGTACGTACTGTCACAAGTGGAACTGTGTTTAAATACTCTGTCTGTACGGTCACAAGTGCAACTGTGTTTAAATACTCTGTACGTACTGTCACAAGTGGAGATGAATTTAAATACGTTGTACGTACGGTCACAAGTGGAACTGTGATTAAATACTCTGTACGTACTGTCACAAGTGGAACTGTGTTTAAATACTCTGTACGTATTGTCACAAGTGGAACTGTGTTTAAATACTCTGTCCGTACGGTCACAAGTGCAACTGTGTTTAAATACTCTGTACGTACTGTCACAAGTGGAGATGAATTTAAATACTCTGTACGTACTGTCACAAGTGGAACTGTGTTTAAATACTCTGTACGTATTGTCACAAGTGGAACTGTGTTTAAATACTCTGTACGTACGGTCACAAGTGCAACTGTGTTTAAATACTCTGTACGTACTGTCACAAGTGGAGATGAATTTAAATACGTTGTACGTACGGTCACAAGTGGAACTGTGTTTAAATACTCTGTACGTACTGTCACAAGTGCAACTGTGTTTAAATACTCTGTACGTACTGTCACAAGTGGAACTGTATTTAAATACTCTGTACGTACGGTCACAAGTACAACTGTGTTTATATACTCTGTACGTACTGTCACAAGTGGAGATGAAATTAAATACGTTGAACGTACTGTCACAAGTGGAACTGTGTTTAAATACTCTGTACGTACGGTCACAAGTGGAACTGTGTTTAGATGCTCTGTACGTACTGTCACAAGTGGAACTGTGTTTAAATACTCTGTACATACAGTCACAAGTGGAACTGTGTTTAAACACTGTGCACGTACGGTCACAAGTGGAACTGTGTTTAAATACTCTGTACGTACTGTCACAAGTGGAACTGTGTTTAAATACTCTGTACGTACGGTCACAAGTGTAGATGAATTTAAATACTCTGTACGTACGGTCACAAGTGGAACTGTGTTTAAATGCTCTGTACGTACTGTCACAAGTGGAACTGTGTTTAAATACTCTGTACGTACTGTCACAAGTGGAACTGAGTTTAAATACTCTGTCCGTACGGTCACAAGTGCAACTGTGTTTAAATACTCTGTACGTACTGTCACAAGTGGAGATGAATTTAATCACGTTGTACGTACTGTCACCAGTGGAACTGTGTTTAAATACTCTGTACGTATTGTCACAAGTGGAACTGTGTTTAAATACTCTGTATGTACGGTCACAAGTGCAACTGTGTTTAAATACTCTGTACGTACTGTCACAAGTGGAACTGTGTTTAAATACTCTGTACGTACGGTCACAAGTGGAACTGTGTTTAAATACTCTGTACGTACTGTCACAAGTGGAACTGTGTTTAAATACTCTGTCTGTACGGTCACAAGTGCAACTGTGTTTAAATACTCTGTACGTACTGTCACAAGTGGAGATGAATTTAAATACGTTGTACGTACGGTCACAAGTGGAACTGTGATTAAATACTCTGTACGTACTGTCACAAGTGGAACTGTGTTTAAATACTCTGTACGTATTGTCACAAGTGGAACTGTGTTTAAATAGTCTGTCCGTACGGTCACAAGTGCAACTGTGTTTAAATACTCTGTACGTACTGTCACAAGTGGAGATGAATTTAAATACTCTGTACGTACTGTCACAAGTGGAACTGTGTTTAAATACTCTGTACGTATTGTCACAAGTGGAACTGTGTTTAAATACTCTGTACGTACGGTCACAAGTGCAACTGTGTTTAAATACTCTGTACGTACTGTCACAAGTGGAGATGAATTTAAATACGTTGTACGTACGGTCACAAGTGGAACTGTGTTTAAATACTCTGTACGTACTGTCACAAGTGGAACTGTGTTTAAATACTCTGTACGTACTGTCACAAGTGGAACTGTGTTTAAATACTCTGTCCGCACGGTCACAAGTGCAACTGTGTTTAAATACTCTGTACGTACTGTCACAAGTGGAGATGAATTTAATCACGTTGTACGTACTGTCACAAGTGGAACTGTGTTTAAATACTCTGTACGTATTGTCACAAGTGGAACTGTGTTTAAATACTCTGTACGTACGGTCACAAGTGCAACTGTGTTTAAATACTCTGTACGTACTGTCACAAGTGGAACTGTGTTTAAATACTCTGTACGTACGGTCACAAGTGGAACTGTGTTTAAATACTCTGTACGTACTGTCACAAGTGGAGATGAATTTAAATACGTTGTACGTACGGTCACAAGTGGAAGTGTCATTAAATACTCTGTACGTACTGTCACAAGTGGAACTGTGTTTAAATACTCTGTACGTACTGTCACAAGTGGAACTGTGTTTAAATACTCTGTCCGTGGGGTCACAAGTGCAACTGTGTTTAAATACTCTGTACGTACTGTCACAAGTGGAGATGAATTTAAATACGTTGTACGTACTGTCACAAGTGGAACTGTGTTTAAATACTCTGTACGTACTGTCACAAGTGGAACTGTGTTTAAATACTCTGTACGTACGGTCACAAGTACAACAGTGTTTAAATACTCTGTACGTACTGTCACAAGTGGAGATGAATTTAAATACGTTGTACGTACGGTCACAAGTGGAACTGTGATTAAATACTCTGTACTTACTGTCACAAGTGCAACTGTGTTTAAATACTCTGTACGTACTGTCACAAGTGGTACTGTGTTTAAATACTCTGTACGTACGGTCACAAGTGCAACTGTGTTTATATACTCTGTACGTACCTTCACAAGTGGAGATGAATTTAAATACGTTGTACGTACTGTCACAAGTGGAACTGTGTTTAAATACTCTGTAAGTACGGTCACAAGTGGAACTGTGTTTAGATGCTCTGTACGTACGGTCACAAGTGCAACTGTGTTTAAATACTCTGTACATACAGTCACAAGTGGAACTCTGTTTAAATACTCTGTACGTACGGTCACAAGTGGAACTGTGTTTAAATACTCTGTACGTACTGTCACAAGTGGAACTGTGTTTAAATACTCTGTCTGTACGGTCACAAGTGCAACTGTGTTTAAATACTCTGTACGTACTGTCACAAGTGGAGATGAATTTAAGTACGTTGTACGTACTGTCACAAGTGGAACTGTGTTTAAATACTCTGTACGTACTGTCACAAGTGGAACTGTGTTTAAATACTCTGTACGTCCGGTCACAAGTGCAACTGTGTTTAAATACTCTGTACGTACTGTCACAAGTGGAGATGAATTTAAATACTCTGTACGTACGGTCACAAGTGGAACTGTGTTTAAATACTCTGTACGTACGGTCACAAGTGGAACTGTGTTTAAATACTCTGTACGTACTGTCACAAGTGGAACTGTGTTTAAATACTCTGTCTGTACGGTCACAAGTGCAACTGTGTTTAAATACTCTGTACGTACTGTCACAAGTGGAGATGAATTTAAATACGTTGTACGTACGGTCACAAGTGGAACTGTGATTAAATACTCTGTACGTACTGTCACAAGTGGAACTGTGTTTAAATACTCTGTACGTATTGTCACAAGTGGAACTGTGTTTAAATACTCTGTCCGTACGGTCACAAGTGCAACTGTGTTTAAATACTCTGTACGTACTGTCACAAGTGGAGATGAATTTAAATACTCTGTACGTACTGTCACAAGTGGAACTGTGTTTAAATACTCTGTACGTATTGTCACAAGTGGAACTGTGTTTAAATACTCTGTACGTACGGTCACAAGTGCAACTGTGTTTAAATACTCTGTACGTACTGTCACAAGTGGAGATGAATTTAAATACGTTGTACGTACGGTCACAAGTGGAACTGTGTTTAAATACTCTGTACGTACTGTCACAAGTGCAACTGTGTTTAAATACTCTGTACGTACTGTCACAAGTGGAACTGTATTTAAATACTCTGTACGTACGGTCACAAGTACAACTGTGTTTATATACTCTGTACGTACTGTCACAAGTGGAGATGAAATTAAATACGTTGAACGTACTGTCACAAGTGGAACTGTGTTTAAATACTCTGTACGTACGGTCACAAGTGGAACTGTGTTTAGATGCTCTGTACGTACTGTCACAAGTGGAACTGTGTTTAAATACTCTGTACATACAGTCACAAGTGGAACTGTGTTTAAACACTGTGCACGTACGGTCACAAGTGGAACTGTGTTTAAATACTCTGTACGTACTGTCACAAGTGGAACTGTGTTTAAATACTCTGTACGTACGGTCACAAGTGTAGATGAATTTAAATACTCTGTCCGTACGGTCACAAGTGGAACTGTGTTTAAATGCTCTGTACGTACTGTCACAAGTGGAACTGTGTTTAAATACTCTGTACGTACTGTCACAAGTGGAACTGTGTTTAAATACTCTGTCCGTACGGTCACAAGTGCAACTGTGTTTAAATACTCTGTACGTACTGTCACAAGTGGAGATGAATTTAATCACGTTGTACGTACTGTCACAAGTGGAACTGTGTTTAAATACTCTGTACGTATTGTCACAAGTGGAACTGTGTTTAAATACTCTGTATGTACGGTCACAAGTGCAACTGTGTTTAAATACTCTGTACGTACTGTCACAAGTGGAACTGTGTTTAAATACTCTGTACGTACGGTCACAAGTGGAACTGTGTTTAAATACTCTGTACGTACTGTCACAAGTGGAACTGTGTTTAAATACTCTGTCTGTACGGTCACAAGTGCAACTGTGTTTAAATACTCTGTACGTACTGTCACAAGTGGAGATGAATTTAAATACGTTGTACGTACGGTCACAAGTGGAACTGTGATTAAATACTCTGTACGTACTGTCACAAGTGGAACTGTGTTTAAATACTCTGTACGTATTGTCACAAGTGGAACTGTGTTTAAATACTCTGTCCGTACGGTCACAAGTGCAACTGTGTTTAAATACTCTGTACGTACTGTCACAAGTGGAGATGAATTTAAATACTCTGTACGTACTGTCACAAGTGGAACTGTGTTTAAATACTCTGTACGTATTGTCACAAGTGGAACTGTGTTTAAATACTCTGTACGTACGGTCACAAGTGCAACTGTGTTTAAATACTCTGTACGTACTGTCACAAGTGGAGATGAATTTAAATACGTTGTACGTACGGTCACAAGTGGAACTGTGTTTAGATACTCTGTACGTACTGTCACAAGTGCAACTGTGTTTAAATACTCTGTACGTACTGTCACAAGTGGAACTGTATTTAAATACTCTGTACGTACGGTCACAAGTACAACTGTGTTTATATACTCTGTACGTACTGTCACAAGTGGAGATGAAATTAAATACGTTGAACGTACTGTCACAAGTGGAACTGTGTTTAAATACTCTGTACGTACGGTCACAAGTGGAACTGTGTTTAGATGCTCTGTACGTACTGTCACAAGTGGAACTGTGTTTAAATACTCTGTACATACAGTCACAAGTGGAACTGTGTTTAAACACTGTGCACGTACGGTCACAAGTGGAACTGTGTTTAAATACTCTGTACGTACTGTCACAAGTGGAACTGTGTTTAAATACTCTGTACGTACGGTCACAAGTGTAGATGAATTTAAATACTCTGTACGTACGGTCACAAGTGGAACTGTGTTTAAATGCTCTGTACGTACTGTCACAAGTGGAACTGTGTTTAAATACTCTGTACGTACTGTCACAAGTGGAACTGTGTTTAAATACTCTGTCCGTACGGTCACAAGTGCAACTGTGTTTAAATACTCTGTACGTACTGTCACAAGTGGAGATGAATTTAATCACGTTGTACGTACTGTCACAAGTGGAACTGTGTTTAAATACTCTGTACGTATTGTCACAAGTGGAACTGTGTTTAAATACTCTGTATGTACGGTCACAAGTGCAACTGTGTTTAAATACTCTGTACGTACTGTCACAAGTGGAACTGTGTTTAAATACTCTGTACGTACGGTCACAAGTGGAACTGTGTTTAAATACTCTGTACGTACTGTCACAAGTGGAGATGAATTTAAATACGTTGTACGTACGGTCACAAGTGGAAGTGTCATTAAATACTCTGTACGTACTGTCACAAGTGGAACTGTGTTTAAATACTCTGTACGTACTGTCACAAGTGGAACTGTGTTTAAATACTCTGTCCGTGGTGTCACAAGTGCAACTGTGTTTAAATACTCTGTACGTACTGTCACAAGTGGAGATGAATTTAAATACGTTGTACGTACTGTCACAAGTGGAACTGTGTTTAAATACTCTGTACGTACTGTCACAAGTGGAACTGTGTTTAAATACTCTGTACATACGGTCACAAGTACAACAGTGTTTAAATACTCTGTACGTACTGTCACAAGTGGAGATGAATTTAAATACGTTGTACGTACGGTCACAAGTGGAACTGTGATTAAATACTCTGTACTTACTGTCACAAGTGCAACTGTGTTTAAATACTCTGTACGTACTGTCACAAGTGGTACTGTGTTTAAATACTCTGTACGTACGGTCACAAGTGCAACTGTGTTTATATACTCTGCACGTACCTTCACAAGTGGAGATGAATTTAAATACGTTGTACGTACTGTCACAAGTGGAACTGTGTTTAAATACTCTGTACGTACGGTCACAAGTGGAACTGTGTTTAGATGCTCTGTACGTACGGTCACAAGTGCAACTGTGTTTAAATACTCTGTACATACAGTCACAAGTGGAACTCTGTTTAAATACTCTGTACGTACGGTCACAAGTGGAACTGTGTTTAAATACTCTGTACGTACTGTCACAAGTGGAACTGTGTTTAAATACTCTGTCTGTACGGTCACAAGTGCAACTGTGTTTAAATACTCTGTACGTACTGTCACAAGTGGAGATGAATTTAAATACGTTGTACGTACTGTCACAAGTGGAACTGTGTTTAAATACTCTGTACGTACTGTCACAAGTGGAACTGTGTTTAAATACTCTGTACGTCCGGTCACAAGTGCAACTGTGTTTAAATACTCTGTACGTACTGTCACAAGTGGAGATGAATTTAAATACTCTGTACGTACGGTCACAAGTGGAACTGTGTTTAAATACTCTGTACGTACGGTCACAAGTGGAACTGTGTTTAAATACTCTGTACGTACTGTCACAAGTGGAACTGTGTTTAAATACTCTGTCTGTACGGTCACAAGTGCAACTGTGTTTAAATACTCTGTACGTACTGTCACAAGTGGAGATGAATTTAAATACGTTGTACGTACTGTCACAAGTGGAACTGTCATTAAATACTCTGTACGTACTGTCACAAGTGGAACTGTGTTTAAATACTCTGTACGTACGGTCACAAGTGTAGATGAATTTAAATACTCTGTACGTACGGTCACAAGTGGAACTTTGTTTAAATGCTCTGTACGTACTGTCACAAGTGGAACTGTGTTTAAATACTCTGTACGTACGGTCAGAATTGCAACTGTGTTTAAATACTCTGTACGTACTGTCACAAGTGGAGATGAATTTAAATACGTTGTACGTACTGTCACAAGTGGAACTGTGTTCAAATACTTTGTACGTACTGTCACAAGTGGAACTGTGTTTAGATACTCTGCACGCACGGTCACAAGTGGAATTGTGTTTAAATCCTCTATACGTACTGCCTCAAGTGGAACTGTGTTTACATACTGTGTACGTACGGTCACAAGTGGAACTGTGATTAAATACTCTGTACGTACTGTCACAAGTGGAACTGTGTTTAAATATTCTGTACGTACGGTCACAAGTGGAACTGTGTTTAAATACTCTGTCCGTACGGTCACAAGTGCAACTGTGTTTAAATACTCTGTACGTACTGTCACAAGTGGAGATGAATTTAAATACTCTGTACGTACGGTCACAAGTGGAACTGTGTTTAAATACTCTGTACGTACGGTCACAAGTGGAACTGTGTTTAAATACTCTGTACGTACTGTCACAAGCGGAACTGTGTTTAAATACTCTGTCTGTACGGTCACAAGTGCAACTGTGTTTAAATACTCTGTACGTACTGTCACAAGTGGAGATGAATTTAAATACGTTGTACGTACTGTCACAAGTGGAACTGTGTTTAAATACTCTGTACGTACTGTCACAAGTGGAACTGTGTTTAAATACTCTGTACGTCCGGTCACAAGTGCAACTGTGTTTAAATACTCTGTACGTACTGTCACAAGTGGAGATGAATTTAAATACGTTGTACGTACGGTCACAAGTGGAACTGTGATTAAATACTCTGTACGTACTGTCACAAGTGGAACTGTGTTTAAATACTCTGTACGTATTGTCACAAGTGGAACTGTGTTTAAATACTCTGTCCGTACGGTCACAAGTGCAACTGTGTTTAAATACTCTGTACGTACTGTCACAAGTGGAGATGAATTTAAATACGTTGTACGTACTGTCACAAGTGGAACTGTGTTTAAATACTCTGTACGTATTGTCACAAGTGGAACTGTGTTTAAATACTCTGTACGTACGGTCACAAGTGCAACTGTGTTTAAATACTCTGTACGTACTGTCACAAGTGGAGATGAATTTAAATACGTTGTACGTACGGTCACAAGTGGAACTGTGATTAAATACTCTGTACGTACTGTCACAAGTGGAACTGTATTTAAATACTCTGTACGTACGGTCACAAGTGCAACTGTGTTTAAATACTCTGTACGTACTGTCACAAGTGGAGATGAAATTAAATACGTTGAACGTACTGTCACAAGTGGAACTGTGTTTAAATACTCTGTACGTACGGTCACAAGTGGAACTGTGTTTAGATGCTCTGTACGTACTGTCACAAGTGGAACTGTGTTTAAATACTCTGTACATACAGTCACAAGTGGAACTGTGTTTAAACACTGTGCACGTACGGTCACAAGTGGAACTGTGTTTAAATACTCTGTACGTACTGTCACAAGTGGAACTGTGTTTATATACTCTGTACGTACGGTCACAAGTGTAGATGAATTTAAATACTCTGTACGTACGGTCACAAGTGGAACTGTGTTTAAATGCTCTGTACGTACTGTCACAAGTGCAACTGTGTTTAAATACTCTGTACGTACTGTCACAAGTGGAGATGAATTTAAATACGTTGTACGTACTGTCACAAGTGGAACTGTGTTTAAATACTCTGTACGTACGGTCACAAGTGGAACTGTGTTTAGATGCTCTGTACGTACGGTCACAAGTGGAACTGTGTTTAAATACTCTGTACATACAGTCACAAGTGGAACTGTGTTTAAACACTGTGCACGTACGGTCACAAGTGGAACTGTGTTTAAATACTCTGTACGTACTGTCACAAGTGGAACTGTGTTTAAATACTCTGTACGTACGGTCACAAGTGTAGATGAATTTAAATACTCTGTACGTACGGTCACAAGTGGAACTGTGTTTAAATGCTCTGTACGTACGGTCACAAGTGTAGATGCCTTTAACTAATCTCTACCTACTTTCACATGTGGGGGCGGTACTGGTCCACTCGTTGGTAGCGTTGCAGAGTCTGCGAGAAGAACCCATAATCTCATAGCCAGTCTTGCACGTGTATTCCACGATTGCCCCGTACGACGCCGCATCTGCCTTGTTGATGACGTTTAACTCGGCATTCTCCACAGGAGGGGCAGCACCACACGTGACAGCTAAGGGAAGACGGGGTATTTGCGGTGTAATATGTTGTGTCAGGAGGTCAGTCTGTATTTACCAGACCTGAACACACCGTGTCAGTTTTCCCCAATATTGCTGAAAGCGGCGTAAAACCATATTCACTCACTCACTTCCAAGCTGTTAATATTACACATTGGTGCCATCCTACAACGTCTTTCTGAAGACTTGGCAGTAGGTGCAATCAACATGCCAGTGCATTCCAGCCATAAGGCGCATACAATTACATCGAAAGTGAGCAAACGTTACACCCATTAATAAATCGGAGCGTGCCAATGACTTAAGTATATGTTGCTGGTTGATTATTATTTATCATTTCTACAGATACTTACATTCACATGAGGGTAACGTCTGCCATTTACCGGAAGTACTACACGTTACTTCCGGTGTCCCTTGCATCGTGAATCCATTGTAGCATTCATAGACAGCTCTGCTGTTATACATAACACTGCCGCTGTAGTTCTTCACGAAACCAAACGAAATGGCCTCCGGCGCTCCACAGTACACCACTGCAATAGCACCAGTCGACACACACACATATATGATATAATATTACATTTCAAACAACATCTGTTTCAAGAATGGCACTCGTTAGTGTCTATATTACAAGTATGATCTTAATATTTTTGGGTGAGGTGAGGTTCAAGGATGACCCTGGTGTTAAAGATGACCAACGAAACTGTGAAGGCGTGTGTTCGAACAATCGGCAATGCAACTTCAAATAATTTCGATTGCCCCAATTGGCGTTGGCAAGGTTGTATCTTGAGTCCTCTTCTATTTTCATTTTTTATTGTATTTATCTCCCGTTATGCGTTTGTATGTATCGTGAAGGATGTATTATTTTTCTTTCTTTTATTCAGTAATTGTTGCCATTGTTACTCTTAGTCACTTTTGGTCATTACGTAAAAACAAACAAAGGTATCATGTTTTTAAATGGCAAATAAATTCTTCAGAAAGATTCTTTTCCATAAAAATACCTCATACAATTATGTAGATCTGTTATTAAGTTGCCTTTCTTGACAAACATGTGTAGAAGATTTAGCTATTACTGCCCAGAAAGTACTAATGTCTGTACAAACACAATCTGTGTCTTATGATATGTACTTTAACGATACTTTATTGAACATTACCTATTTTGATGTATGGGTGTGAAACATGGGGTTCTTCGTAGGTTTGTATAACTGCATTTAAAACTCGTTGCATTAAAACGTTTTGTTGGTGTCTTGGAAATTATCACTATTAGGGCCTGCAACACTGGAACTGTTTCCAAAACATGGTTATACGGATACACTTTCTATTTCTTGTTGGCTGAAACTGTTATGCATGCAATCATGTTGCTACCCACTGATAACTTATAGCATGTCATATAACCAAAACTGCTACTGGAATTAGAAACTAAAATAATTGGGCTACTCTTGTTAAAAGACTCTATAAGAATTAGGATTTTGCTCGGCCTGGACAGCAAAAGGGGTAGGAAACAAGACTATATTCCTGTCACTTGTACTTCAGTCAGAGTAAGCATAAAACTAAACTCATATCCGTAAGCATGTGACTTATTCAAAGAACAATGTATTTACTTCTGTCGTGTAAACAAAGTCAGCGAGAACATCAGTAGTCCAGTTCGATTGCTGTTACCATGGTTTTATGTTTTACAATGGAAACTGATGTAACGCTGGTAACGCTGCTGAAGAGGAATATCGTTTCCCGTTGGTGTTTGACTTTTACTCTGATTTCATACAGCAATTTAAACCACCTACATTTAGTTATTGTGAATCCAAGCAAACAGTGCTTTCTTATTTTCTTGTAACACTTGTTATATCATCTGTCTCAGAAGTCAGCGCCAAACAGGAACCCTACCATGTGACCTTGTTTTCTTCATTCATCATGCTTTGTAAAAAGAAAGCTCACCACTCACTCACTGTAGCCCTTTGACATACCGCGTAATAGGCCTACGAACTACAGCTGTTGCAATGCTTCATAATTTCATAGTGGTATGTGTTGAACTGCCTCTTACTTTGATGGCTGTGTGTGATGCAGTGACACTGTTACCTATTGTCACTATGTTACTTACTTACCCTCATAGTGTTCCTGGCCCTCACAGTGTTACTGGCCCTCGCAGTTTTAATTACCTTCAGTGTTACTTATCCTCAGTACTTGCCCTTACAGCGTTACTTATCTTCAGAGTGTTACTGGAATTTACAGTCTTACTTATCCTAAGGGTGTTACTGGCCCTTAAAGTATTACTTACCCTCACAGTGTCACTTACAATCACATTATTACTTGCCCTCACAATGTTAATTACGTTCACGGTGATACTGACCCTCGCAGACTTACTTGCCCTTACAATGTTACTTACCATCACAGTGATACGTGACCCCACAGTGCTACCTAAAACGTATTTGCTACTGGATACTAATTTCATTCTGCATCATTGAGCCAGGTATCAAGTGAGTGTGGCAGAAATCGGCGAGTTCTATAGTAAACCTACGTCGTCCGCCATCTTGTATCTCTCCAGTGAGCGAAGCCATTAGACGGCCAATACCAGGGCATCTATATAAATGAGATGCCCGGGAACCAGGATGAGTATTACTTACCCTCACCGTGTTACAGGCCCTGATAGTGTTACAGGTCCTCGCAGTGTTACTTACACTCATAGTGTCAATTGTCCTCACAGTGTTACATATCCTCACAATGTCACTTCCCCTTACAATGTTACTTACCCTCACAGCGTTACTTACTCTCATAGTGTCAATGTCCTTACTATGTTACTTACCCTCACAGTGTTACTTACCCTGACAGGTAGGATACCTTGGTTTGTCCCACTTCCCTCCCTTCTCACAAAGGAAAGACACAGTAGATTTCTGATAATATTCCTCCTGTTTGAAAGAGTATCCAGTGTCACAGCTGACAGTCACAGAGCTGAGATAGGCTGTATCGGCGGATGATTGCTTCATGTTGGCCGAGGCGGGTATAGCAGGGCAGTCTGATATACGAGTAACATTTTACAATACGACACAAATTTCACAAGCGTCTCAACACATGGTAAGTTCTGGATATCCCCCATTCGTAACTATACTGGCATTGCTACCTGTGAGCAGATATCATATTCATGGATAAAGTTATCGCAAATATCAATATGTTGCCATCAACCGTAAACAAAGGAACTTCAGGTGCGGTCATTTCCCGTTTACAGATGCTGAGATTTGTCTTTGGCAGTCGCGAACAGATGCGTTCATTAGCCGTTAACGTGAGCGGTCATTTTCAAGATTCTGGCATAATCTTTTTAAAATCGCATAAGCATCAATAACCGAGTCCTAGTGTCAATATCTGATGTAACGTCTACGAACTGCGAGACTTTCCTCCTCCAGAACGAGACGTTCCCGTCTTCATAGGAGACTTGTTCCAAAACATCAAGATGTAGTAGTGTAGGATCTCTCTGCGTATTCTACGATCCCAATTGTCACAAGTATGCTCTGTACAAATGAGATTTAACGGCCCAAGCTTGGCTTGCTACCGCCTCTTGAATTAAGAAATCGCCAACGACATAGCACGATGTGACCCATCATTGTCGTCAATGAAGACTGATTTTACGTTCAGGGGAACGTCATCGACAAAAGATGCTTTCGAGTAGTTGATAGTTGATAAGGCCTATTGTTCGCAGTGTCACAGTTGAGATTTACAGTGCTGAGATAGGCTGTAGCGGCAGATGATGTTACCTCATCAGGAACTGCCGGGAAATCTGGACGAATTTACTATTTCTCAGTGATGTTCACTGAAATATCTTGGTATGTGAATGGAACACACACACATATGCACGTTCAAAAAACTGTGAACATTGATGTAAAACGTAAAGCCGCCACACCTACATCTGTCTCCGTGCATCTGTTGGAAATACAGTGGGGAGAAAAATGTTGTCTTTCACATGAGCTACATCGGATGAAGTGGAACCATTACGGGAGCGAACCTACACTCGCGACTGTGCTTATTGTGCACAGGGATCAAAGACGTTTAATTTACATATACTTTGATAGATCTCTCCTTGCAGCACTGACATTTGATCATATCACTAAAAAATCGATAATGCGTATTTTGCCTTTTCGTCTACTGGTTGTGATGCATTGATACCTAAGACAAAGGGTATAGAAAAGAGCAACCCTTGACAAAGTGTTTCGATCACATCTGTAAACTAGATAGACAGACATGCAAGAAAACCGGTCTGTCATATTCTGAACGGAGGTCATCATCAAGGAATAGTCACTCAGAGATCTCAAATTCACTCGTGTCCATCAAGCATTCCCAAACGGATTTCTCACCAACAGGTGTGTGGCATACCTGATGCTGATCAATGATGCTCACCTATTGAGAACTCAAACTTGAAACCCCCCTTGTCCTGGATGAGGCTAGATTTGAACCTGACGAAGAGAGTGGTTCCTCCGTTGACCCTGGGAAGAGATGACGTTAGGTCCCCGGTGTAGCCGCTGCCCGTGTGAAGGGCTGCAGCCGAGGCGTCGGAACCATTGTATATCTGGCGTATAGCGACATAGCAGTTACAGTTTACTGTTCAGTAAATGTTCTAGCATTATCTGAATTACTGTATTACGGTGTTAATATTCCAGCTAATCCCTCTATAACCTTACGGCCAGTAATACAGAGATGATCATTAAACCACACTACGCCTTTGGATTTGTTGGCAAGAAAAGATCTCTGCAATCGTTTACCTCGATTAGATCTTTGCCAACCGTCTCCAGAACGAGGTAAAGGAATTTGACCATGAAGTTTCTGTTCGCATCACTCGGTGCCCGAATCTTCCAGGAACAGGTCACAGAGGTCGGGTATATCTTCTTGTTGAATCCAGGAGAGACCACTGTGCCACTAGCTGCTTGTATCTCAACGTTGCATCCTACAGATGAGGGGTGCAGAGAATCATTTTACTTCTCGTTCAGAACATGCGTGAATCAATGAATCAACGAAGTATCGTGGCTATGAAGTATATCAGTTAGATGGTGCGTTCCACGATCGTCGTTTATAGAGCAATAACCCACACCGATCATTGATGTGTATAGTGCTAATTATCACATTAAATTCGGCTTACCATTCTTAACCCTGAGTTTGATACCACGTCCTCCGGCAGATGTGTCTTCCCCTTTCAGGATAATCCGAATTTTACTGGTGGTGGAGAGATAGATGGCCGGTGACACGAGATCCGCCCGTGCGGAGGCCATCAGCAGTGAGTCGTCATAACCTTCCCCATCGTAGACCACCAGCTTCCAGTCAGGGCCAAGGTCAACGTCCTCCACCTCAATAAAGCATATGTAGAGTGTACAAATGGACAAAATATCAATATCAATCCTGTTGATCTAGAAAGATCCTAACAGCAGAACTGAAAGAAGTCATGATTAAATCAAAAATGCATCTTGGAATATCATGAAGGTGAGCAACTGTTTACTTTTGATGAGAAGAGGGGAATCCAGCGACTCAAAGATAAATAATTTTGTAATACTGTACACTCAATGTGTGCACTCCCCAGAGTCTGTACACTGAACGGAGGACACGTACCATGAGTGTGACAATTGTATTGTCTGAGCTTGAGACCAACCACTCAAGTCGGAAGCCGCTGGGTGGGGTACTAGGGAAAAATGGAGACGTCAAGTCTGTCCAGGACGATCCTGCAGTCATAGGGCGGATGTCCGTCGAGAGGGCATTGTTCGCTGTGAAAAGAATACTCAAAAGTATTACACAAATGACATTTAAAGAAAGGTAAGGGCAAGCTGTCCCAACACAATCTACAAACTTACATGACAACCAGGTCAGGTCAAAGCCAAATGAAGTAACGGAGGAGTCCGTCGTAAGGCGCAGCAGCATCATGTTGTTGGTGCTGTAGATGACCTTGTTGCTAAGGGTGCCTGTCAGTGTCTCCAACACCCGAGTGTCCAGCATCGTCTGGCCCCCAACCCTCACTTCCAGTAAATCCACTTTATCTTCCAGACGCACGGAGCTGAACTGAAGGATGCAAAACACAAGTCACTCGCACCATGCAGTTCCAAGCTATGTTTTATCACGAATATATGTGATAAGCGGAGAAGGCTCCAAGTCAAAGGAGTTTATTTGTAACGAGGCAAAGGGACCATATACAAGACATACCATATATATAGTTGACAAGAATATACAGGTGAACTGTAGGGTGTTCCTAAATACATATTTCTTTTTATATATGCATGGTAAATATAATCCTGTACATAAGAGACTTACAAAGTTATGGATAGAAGGAAATTCCCAACTACGGCTATCTGTCGGTGCCTACCGTCACTCCAAGCTGTGTTCCAGGAGGTGAGATGATAGTCCACATGCAGTCGGCGTGGTTGGCGTAGCCGCTGAAATAGTTGATTCTGCCACTGGCGCCGGTCATTGTAAATGTGCACTTTGAACCTTAAACATCCATGAAATGTCAAAAATATCATTTCCATATAAACTGCTAACTTCCTTGTAGATAATGTCGTAGAAGAAATTGTTCCTAAACATGTAATGAACTCTTCGAAATGAAGAACTTTCCGGCAGTAATTTGCTGGCAGAAATGTTACAATATGTTTATATGTTGTATAGTACACCTCTTTGGGCTCCTGTACATTCTACTCATGGTGTCTGTGCCTGCACCCTTTGACATGAACCGCTTGCATATAGTTCTCCTCGATTGCCCTTGTGTGTTAAAGCCGGATTTCTTGACGCCTTGCAACTCTCCTATTTACAAGAATACTATAGGGGTAACAGAGACAATAAACAAGAACAGATTTCATTTTGCTGTGAGAAACAACTTACGGATCAGGCTCCACATAACACATGCATGGTGGTCAATACTGGTCATAAATCAACAACTCAACGTCTTTAGGCGGTCTAAGTGAATTCACTTACTGCAGTCCATCTCGTCCCTGTTGTTGCCACAGTCGCTGATGCCGTCACACTTCCATTTGTTGTTCAGGCAACTTCCATGCCCACAGTCGAACGAACCTGTCATTTGCGAAATTGTTCTCATAAAGGAATGTGACAGGTACCTCAACTAGGTTTATTATCTTGTGTGAAGATATGCTAAAATATATAGGTTTTGTGACAAATGCAAATTACCTTACCTTCCAAACAGGACGGAGATTTGCAAAAGAAAGGGAGACGACTCTGGCATGACACAACCTTCCATCGCCCGTTCTTCTGCACAGCAGCACAGTCTCCTACCTTCACACTGGCCGGGGGCTCGTGGACGTCCCAGTAGCCCTTGCAGGAATCTGAGGTCAGGGGAATCACATGAGAATTTAACGACCTGATAATCCTTACAGGAATCTCGGGTCAAGAGCATTACTTGGGAATTAAACGACCCAAAACCCCTTGCAGGAATCTTGTTTACTACACGTCTCCTACAGGACACTAAAGTCAGATGAATCACATGAGCAGGTTAACTATACGTCCCGGTAGCTCTTGCAAAACAGGGGAATTTCATGTTCGCATCATTCCAGTGTCAGTATATAATGTAATCATATGTTGGTATATTCTCAGCCGATGCAGGTTAACCAAAATGCTGTATCTACATAGCAATGAAACACCAGATAGGATGATATCTAATGCATTGGTTGCTTCCTGTTCTAGATTCAACCAAGGAACACTGATGAATGATATTTTCTTTTGCTGTACCTTACCATTAATCTTTTCTCCAACCCAGAACATGTTCCATGAACCCGCCATTTCAGCAAAAGCTTTGTTTTCCACTTCATCTTGTATCTCCAAAGGCGTTCCCAATTCTCTGTTATGAAACACATGTGTCAAACTTCAAGTGATCCATGTTACAAAAACGGGTATCAAACCTCAAGTGTTGTATGTTACAGACACATGTATCAACAACCTTCATGTGGTGCATGTGACAAAAACCTGTATCAGCCTTCATGTGTTGCATGTTACAAACACATGTATCAACCTTCATGTGGTGTATGTTACAAACACACGTATCAGCCATCAAGTGTTGCATGTTACAGCCACATGTATCAAACCGATCTTCATGTTGTACTGGATGTTCTCGGTCTGACGAATTGTGCCTGGAGTTTGATAAATATTGCAGCGATGTGTCTACAACCCTGATATAGATCAAACGACAGAGATATATTCCCTTAGTCTACCTTTCACATAGATCTTTTGCTTCCTCCCATTCCATTGCCGTGGACACATTCAGGTAACAGTTGGTGCCATAAAACGTCCAACCTGAAAGACAGAATCATTACTTATAGGCACCATAATGACACAGTATTTGGCATGCAATTATTTTACAGTGTACTCCATCTGCACTGTAATCCGGGGGAAATATTACTTAGCCTGAACAGAAAGCAAGTGTTTCTTCAGTCATTTGGAGCATTACATGCGTGTGTTAGTTAACCCTGTCACATACGTAAACATGGGATGTAAGGAAGTAAAGGAATCACATGACCATATACTTAAATATGGGATATATGGAAGCCAGGCAAAAAGCAAACTATCGGCTACCGTTGTTAGCATTATCACCTCTGTCAATGCCCTGGGCTAACAGGTTCAATAAACATTCAGCACAGCAACTGTAATAAAGATCAGAAGTCCTCGACTTGTCCCCAGTGTTACCGTTCATTCAGCGCTGAGGCTGGATATCTAACAGCGGGTAATCTGCTGTCGTTGGTATGTTGCCTTGGCACGACAACTGAGGTTGAATTCTGCTACCCGTTTACACACGTTTTAGAATTAACTTTATTTGCACTAATATGTCCCAAGAACTCTCTGTTTGGTATGTCCCGAGTACTCTCTGTTTGGTATGTCCCGAGAACTAACTGTTTGGTCCCGAGAACTCTCTGTTGGTATTTGCCCACTTCTTTCCTCGTATTTAACAATGACCCATCCACATGGCCAAGGAGTAATGACATAACCATGGTAACAGGGCTATGCCGTATCTCACATCAGCATGGAAGTTTGAACAGACCAACTGAATCTCACAACACATTTTGATGATGAAACACTGTGCTCGGTGTTGCTGTGGATATTCTGCATGTAATGTCTCTAATCTGCTTCCTGCAGTCATGACGAAGTAGAGTGACGTTGAAATGACCATTAACATGCACCAGCCGACTAGAACTAATTCCTTGCCCATACATCAGTATAGCATCCTTTGTGTGTGCTTTCAAACGGATACTGTTGTTATTAGTTAGAAACCTAGAGGGCGATCAGAAGAAACACACGAACTTCAGTGTGAAAGGAGTCACGTTTGGGAAATCTAACATTAGATCTGATTGGAACAAAGTAAGGGACGTAGAAGGGATATTAGCTCGTTTAATCCGTGTATCTATTGAACGTTCCACAGAAATTCTTAGGGAGGATTGTGGCATTGTTGAGCTCATTTAACAGAAAGTTGGAGATAGCACATGCAGGTGTGATATTGGTATACAAAAAAAAGATAGCATCGTGTTCGTTCTGTCATGGGTGAAGAATATTATCTTTTTTACTTGCCAGTGGTATATCACTACAACGTACCGTCAAGAGTATCTCTTTATGTTTTACTGCTGAACGATACTAGTGATCCTACAAAAACTCCAGACGAAATCGTCTGACTGAGAGGCATCATTTCATTTGGGCAACGAAGACTTTCAGTTATTAGGCTTGATCTAACGTGATAAGCTAAGTTGCAATCATAGGCCAACACTGCACTTTGAAAACCAACACCACAGCCGAGGGTACGGGTAGTAAGCATATCTATCGACATATTATAAACAGTGGCAGGTAGGTCATGAATATGCGTAAATATGTATATGTATGCGATAATGTTATCGGCGCCCGCTTTACACAAGCAAACTAAACTCGCACATCTATAGCTTTTGTTTGACATTGTTTCCCCCTATTACTATCCAGTTACATGCTGACCGGGGCGTAGAAATAGATGTTGCTTCAAGTCTAGTTCACGCACACAGCATGTCCGTGAAACACAATCGTCTTTTTCCAAATGTGCATGTCATGGACGAATCGTGTTACACAGAAAATGGTATTTTTTCTGTTCTTTGGTTATTGCGACGCAAACAGTCTCAATACATAAGCTTCTCACATTACCAGATTTACAGTCAGCGCTTGTTGCAGATATGTATCCACCTACTTCATGGTTCGCCGCTTTTAGCAATATTCCGGGGATAGATGTTATTGGGGGAAAGAACAACAGGAATGGGCTTCACACATTTTATCTAGGTGGAGACTCAAACCCGGAACTCAGCATGAAAAGCGGTCGCTTACGTCACAAACTATTGCTGTGCTGTGATTGAATGACGAGCTAGTTTTTTATAAAACTTGAAACCCGCTACAACACCTTGTCGATCCACCCGAAATGACAACCAGTCTCCCTACCTCTACAAGGACCAGTCTCTCCACTCTCCACACAGACCAGTCTCTCTGCCTCTACAAGGACCAGTCTCTCCATTCTCCACACAGACCAGTCTCCCTACCTCTGCAAGGACCAGTCTCTCCACTCTCCACACAGACCTCTTTCAGGCCACTTTTCGAAACACTCTTCGGGGATCAGAGAAAATTGTATGGAATTATTCGTAATCCAATATGTTTCTTATTAACTTTGATATAAAACTGACGAAAACAAAGAAAGGATGCTAAATAAAATCGATAATACTACTGAAAATGCAGTTAATCACTTTGTCGACATCGTACCAGACTTTGCTAGCCACTTGAAACAGAGTTCACGAATTGCTGATAAAAAAACACCAACCCTGTAATATAGACAATCGAACGAGAAACACGTGGGGAACTTGAGAGATTTAGAACAACATAGTACTGCCGTTACCAGAATAGTATTTTGCAGACAAAGAAACCATCATATATTTAGTTGCATACAGAAGCATACATAGTCAATCTTGCTTCTGGAAAATATAAGATCACAAACCCAAACAGAAGAACGAAAGATACCGAAAACAATACATTTACCAAATAACAAATGTTTTGTTGTTGTTGTTTTTTCAAAAAAAAAGATGACGATGCTTTTCTCCTCACTTGGATGATGAAAATGAAATCTTCCCGAACAATTCACGGATATTAATGCATTCATTTAAATTACACTATAACTGAACAGGAAATTACATCAGTAAATAAGTTTTAAAAACGGACAATCTGCCATCCTCAATCAAGTGCAAATAGAGATGCTTAAATGTTCCCAGATTGATAAAATGCCATTTGTCCATAAATGTTCCAGCAAACTCTTGATAATCAAATATTTCCCAGCAGTTGGTCTTACTTAAGAAAGGCGATCCGAGAGACCCTGACAACTACAGGAGATCTCTTTAACGAGTGTTGCTGCTATATAACAGACTTAGTAACTGCGCCCTTATGAGAGATAAGATATCGGAAGTTCAAGCTGGCAATAGAAAGAAATATTCTACTATGGATCATATTTTTACTTTATGTGTTGTAGTTAATAATGTTTAAGACGTCATAAACACTAAATATACAATGCTTTTATTGACTGTAAAAAACAACATTGATCGCAATAAATTATAAATCATGGTGACGTTTGAGAAACGCTAGGCTAAAAGGGAGGAAACTTGATGGATTAAAATCTATGTATTCAGTTATCAAATCATGTGATCGTACTGATTATTATGTTACTGGTATTTTTCGATAACCCGTCAGGTTTGCGTCAGGGATATGTACTGTGTCCTCTGTTATGTCCGTTTTTTGTTAGCGAAATGTTATTATCAGCTTTCAGCTAACGTTACAAATGGTTCACAGATGTATCCTGGTATCCGTGAAATCGCTATGCTCCTGTCTGTGGATGATGTTATTTCACTATCTGACACAGTTATTGGTCTACAGAATAAGTTGAACGCATTTCATAAATATATACTACGGGATGGCATTTAGCAGTAAGATGGATAAGACAGAAATTATAGTATTCCTTATATTTTAAGGAAAGGTTGTATGTAAATGGACAACGAATTAATGTTGCTAATGGTTATTAGTATACTGGCAGAATGTTTAATTCAACACAAAAAAGGACAATTGTGTTTCTGATTTATCACTGCGAGGGAGACGAGCTTTGCTTATCTTAAGTTTATGCCGCTTTTCCATAAACTAGGAGTTATTACTCCTAATGCAATTTTCAAAGTATTTGGTACCCAAATACACCCAAATCTATGGTATGAATCCAAAGTGTGTAGTTGCCAAAGATTTGAATGTTTAGAAAGAATTCACCTACTGGCATGTAAACAGTGTCTTTGTGTCGGATTGGTAGCTCCATGGTATAAACCATGTGTATGGTTTTGTATGGTTCAATCAATCTGTTGGCGATCTTCTTGAATGGAATTTCAGATCAATTGTTAAGTGAACGTTGTATTTCTTATCATTACCACTGTATGTCTACCAGTCGGTAAATTCTCACCTAGTGTATTTGCGTAAACATGTAGATAGACCGATGGTCTTACAATAAAACACCTTTGACTTTGAATTTGACCAATCTCTCCACCCTCTACAGACAACGGTCTCTCCACCCTATACAGGCACCAGTCTCTCCACCATCTGCAGGCATCCCAACCCTCTACATGCACCAGTCCCTCAACCCTCTACAGGCACTAGTCTCTCAACCCTCAAAACGGACCGGTCTCCCCAACAGTCTCTCTGCCCGCTACAACGACCGGTCTCTTTGCACGAACCGGTCTGTCCAGTCTCTCTACCCCCTACAACAGCCATCCTCTCCACCCTCTACACGGACCAGTCACTTCACTCTCTACAGTCTGTCTACCTCTACACGGAAGAGTCTCTCTACTCTCTTAATGAACCAGTAGCTCCAAGTCTCTCCACCCTCTACACGGACCAGTCACTTCACGCTCTATAGTCTGTCTACCTCTACACGGAAGAGTCTCGCTACTCTCTTAATGAACCAGTAGCTCCAAGTCTCTCCACCCTCTACACGGACCAGTCACTTCACTCTCTACAGTCTGTCTACCTCTACACGGAAGAGTCTCGCTACTCTCTTAATGAACCAGTAGCTCCAAGTCTCTCCACCCTCTACACGGACCAGTCACTTCACGCTCTATAGTCTGTCTACCTTTACACGGAAGAGTCTCGCTACTCTCTTAATGAACCAGTAAACCTACTCTCTACACGGACCAGTCACTTCACTCTCTACAGTCTGTCTACCTTTACACGGAAGAGTCTCTCTACTCTCTTAATGAACCAGTAACCCCAAGTCTCTCCTCCATTTTCAACAGCCAGTCACTCTACCAGTTCCGAAACATCCTACAGGGACCAGTCTCTCCACCCTCTAGACAGACCAGTCTCTGTATCAATCTCTCATCACGCTACGCCAACCATTCTCTCTACACGCTACAACGAGTCTGGAAACAGCGTGACGAGCTGACGCTCAAGCCGTAGGTTACCTCCCAGACCGATTATGCCATGAAGAAGCCGTACTTCAAATTTCTACACAACCTGTCTCGAAACACGCTACAACCAGTCTTTCTACCTGAAATAACAACCGGTCTCTCTACCCGAAACAACAACCAGTCTCGTTTCCCACTACAAGGACCAAACTCTCCACTCTGTATAACTACACGTGAGGCTGTCTATCCACCAGCCTCTCGACATGTTACAACAACCAATCTGCTTATTGGAGAGAACGTGCTTGTCGACGTCGAGACACAAACGTTTTGCATCAAACTGCCTTCGACAGGTGAACAAGTTTGGTGAAGAAATCGTCATGGAGTGGTGAGTTGGAGTAGATCAGAGCAGTGGTTCAAGACTGTCTTATAGAGAATTCCTACATCGACCAAATCCTGACACGTTTGAAGCAGCTGCGGGAGCTGTTTGATCACGACAACGCTCGACTCTTACAGCTCGTGTAATGGGTGCTTATCTCACCGATACAAACGTCTCTATCTTTCCTCGAACACACATGTCGTTTTCTGATTGCTAAGCGCTGTTCTATTTTTTTAATGTACCCCACTTAGGAGCGACCAATATCCAACTCATTCGGTACTTCGTGGTAGTACTTCTTTATCTCGAAAACCATTTAATCACGCACGATTCACGGAAATTATCAATGTTTTGATCAATGTTTTGAGAATTCAAATCGATGGAAAGGAAATAACTCTAAATTTGTCCGAAAAATATAGTGATGGCTACGAAACGATTTCCCTCACATTAAACTCTGACAAAACGTTTATATGTAGTTCCCGTGCATATTAACCAGGGAAACTGCACCGCGGCGGCTGTACCACCCACAGGAAGAACAACAAGATGCAAGATTCACACAGGTTGGCTGAAGAGTACGATCCGATAACCATGCATCAAACAGATCAAAATTAACATTGAGGTGTTCGGAAAGATGAATACGTTGTTCAGTGGTCCCTCGTAGCCAATGGGTTGATGCACATCAACCCATGCCTTCTCGTGGCCAATTAACATCTTATAAAGTCCTTCCTGGGTCGACCAATTCCTGTTCTGAACCCGATCGATCATCTACAGGATGAATTTGACCGACGTGTCCGTAAAAGTCACCATCGTACTAAACCACTTGCAAATATTGCCAACGCATTTCAGGGTAAAAAGGGAAAACTTGTGCAATCCTGTCCAAGGCGCTGTAGAGCAGTGACGACTGCAAGGTGAAGTATCACTTGGTACTCACCCAAACGCGCCTTTGTGTCACATATGCGGTGAGTATACTCTGTTTATTATGACAGTGCCAACAATACATAATGATAATAATAATTAAGTAATATTTGACCTACCAGTATATAGCCCCAAGTATCCATCTGACTAGTTGCTCACTGGACGTGAATAATCACAATCTGATTATTATTACCCCTTGTAACCCAAGCTGCCTCTTGGGCGCTAGAAGGCCAGAGTCACGTTACTTTATCTCACCGGGCACCCATTTTCTGCTGGGTGAGCAGAGGCAATTTTGACGAAACTCACTTGCCCCATGTACCACATGTGTTTCGTTGGGGGACAGGACTGAAGTCCAAGAAACTCTCAGGGGTCAAGCTGCTAAAAGGTCGCCCATCCTGGGACTGACCGAGTTCGACGGTGCTTGCACAGGAGTATATTCATCCGTCTGCCAAATATCCTTGTGTACACTTAGCTATGTTTGTTTTTAGGAGTTAACAAGCTAGAATATTGAATGTGGTGTGAAACAAAACACAAACAAAGCCAGAGAGTGGGGAAAGGATTATTGTACAGCAAATATTGACCTCCGTTTTCCACACGACGAGTGCGTGTACACTGGGCATACACAATACATGTAATTCCCATTATATATCCAGGGTGTGTCTTGTGTCGACAGAGTCTTATGTGACGGATTTCCTCCATGTATATGACCACGGAATTATTATTCCTATTAAGCCAAAAACACAAGACAAACATTGGACCGCGATTTGAGATCCAACAAAACTGGATGAATGAAACTGCATCTGGAGATTATGTAGCATGCCTTGTCATAAGCTTAAGTATACATTGCAATAAAACACTGTTTGCCCACACTTAAAGTTTGTTTATCCGATCATATGAAACGTTATACCCTCGCTATCTGTGAAATATATATATATATGGCTTCGACAACTCATAAACACGAAAGTTAGCAGCCAGGCATGTTCTCAACAAAATGTTCACTGTCGAGTACATCACCAGTGTGCGAGCACATGGTGTAGTCAATCACGGCATGATAATTCCAAATTGACAAGCATAACACTCCGGCTTGATAACTTCAAATAGGAGAGCACAACATCCCGGCGGGACAACTCCTTATAGACGAGCACAACATCCCGGCGGGACAACTCCTTATAGACGAGCACAACATCCCGGCTTGATAACTCCTAATGGACCAGCATAAAGATTTAAGGTACAAGCGAGTAAACCAGCTAACATAGGCGTGACAAATAGGTACAAGCGAGTAAATCATTTACCATAACTATAGACGAGTATGAAACCAAACGGATACCATCTGATTAATTTAAGAGAGTGGGTGTGTTTTTCTCCACCCTGAGCAATATTCAAGCAATATCACAGCAGATGACATCAGAATTCGAGTCTTTGACGTGACGAGGAAATGTTAAGCCTCTAGGTTACCCCACTGCTCCCACTGATTATACAAAGGCTTGGTATATCGGATGCACGCTGCTCGCCCTACTCCGAGAGCTACTAAAACAAATGCAGTGGAGAGAGGAACCTTCACCCCATCGTGGTACACGAATGTCGACGGCCACTGACCAATGTGAGTACACAAAGGTCCATCACAGATATAATCTACCAGCTACTCAATCGGACGACTGACCAATGTGAGTACACAATGGTCCACCACAGATATCATATACCAGATACTCACCCGGGTGACTGACTAATGTGAGTACACAATGGTCCACCACAGATATCATATACCAGATACTCACCCGGGTGACTGACCAATGTGAGTACACAATGGTCCACCACAGGTATCATATACCAGATACTCACCCGGGTGACTGACCAATGTGAGTCCACAATGGTCCACCACAGATATCATATACCAGATACTCACCTTGGTGACTGACTAATGTGAGTCCACAATGGTCCACCACAGGTATCATATACCAGATACTCACCCGGGTGACTGACCAATGTGAGTACACAATGGTCCACCACAGATATCATATACCAGATACTCACCCTGGTGACTGACCAATGTGAGTACACAATGGTCCACCACAGATATCATATACCAGATACTCACCCGGGTGACTGACCAATGTGAGTACACAATGGTCCACCACAGGTATCATATACCAGATACTCACCCGGGTGACTGACCAATGTGAGTACACAATGGTCCACCACAGATATCATATACCAGATACTCACCCGGGTGACTGACCAATGTGAGTACACAATGGTCCACCACAGATATCATATACCAGATACTCACCCGGGTGACTGACCAATGTGAGTACACAATGGTCCACCACAGGTATCATATACCAGATACTCACCCGGGCGACTGACTAATGTGAGTACACAATGATCCACCACAGGTATCATATACCAGATACTCACCCTGGTGACTGACCAATGTGAGTACACAATGGTCCACCACAGGTATCATATACCAGATACTCACCCGGGCGACTGACTAATGTGAGTCCACAATGGTCCACCACAGATATCATATACCAGATACTCACCCGGGCGACTGACTAATGTGAGTACACAATGGTCCACCAGAGATATCATATACCAGATACTCACCCGGGCGATTGACTAATGTGAGTACACAATGGTCCACCACAGGTATCATGTACCATCTACTCAATCGGACGACTGACCAATGTGAGTACACAATGGTCCACCACAGATATCATATACCAGATACTCACCCGGGCGACTGACCAATGTGAGTACACAATGGTCCACCACAGGTATCATGTACCAGCTACTCACCCGGGTGACAGACCAACGTGAGTACTAACCGGTTCACCACAGGTGACCAAGGCGAGTACACAACGATCCACCAGAGGTATCATGTCCCAGCTATTCACCCTGGTGACTGACCAGCGTGATTACACAATGGTCCATCACAGGTGTTATGTACCAGCTAGTCACTCGAGCGATTGATCAATTTGAGTACACACTTTCCACCACAGGTATCATGTACCAGCTACTCACCCGGGTGACAGACTAACGTCAGTACACAAGAGTCCACCACAGGTATCATGTACCAGCTACTCACCCGGTTGACTTACCAGCGTGAGTACACAACGGTCTATCAAAGGTATCATATACCATCTACTCGCCCGGGTGACAGACCAACGTGAGTACAAAACGGTTCACCACACGTATCATGTACCAGCTACTCACCCGAACGACAGACCAATGTGATTACACAACGTTCCACCACAGGTATCATCTACCTGCTACTCTACCTGGTGACAGACCAATGTGAGTACACAACGTTCCACCACAGGTATTATGTACCAGCTTCTCACCTGGGCGACAGACCAATGTGAGTACACAACGTTCCACCACAGGTATCATGTACCAGCTACTCACCCGGGCGACAGACCAATGTGAGGTTCCCTATTGTCTTCGTTGTTTGTCCCTCACTCTGAAACAGAAATTTGTAAAAGAACTCAAGATGAATATTGAAGACAAGCAAGCGTAGTGTAGTTGTTGTGTGGTAAGTCAAAACGCATCGTTAGTGATGACATGGTACAAGACAAGCACGTAGAGGGACCACTCTAGAACCACCCTACCACTACCACACTACCAGCCTACCGCCCTACCACCCTACCACCTTACCCATTCACCATCTACCATCCACCACCCTACCACCTTATATAGGATTTTGCCAGGAGGAATACCCACACTGGACAGCCAAGAGAAACATCACACCTTCTCCCTGAAGGTGAGTTTTGTTTGCTTGCATTTACACTATAGATGTACTGTATTTAAAAAATCTTCACGTTCCAATCTATGATGGATCCTAGCCAAGTTTGAATTAAAATGTCGAGTAAGGTGGACATTCCCGTTTGATGGCATACTCTCTGCTTTCAATACCAACTGGCCTGCAAATAGTCCAACAACACCAAGTCCCTTAACACATCCACGCAGAAACCGACTTCATTAAAACAGAATCTGTAGTCTACTTACCGTAGCGATAATTGAAATCACCACAGTAGCCAGAAGACGTACATGTCCGTCCATCATGGTGAAAGTTCTCCAGCTGGCACACCGTCACGTTTACCGGGCTGTACCCGAGGATTGATTTCATGTCACGCCCAAGTCATGAGAGCCGAATTGAGAGTGTTCTGTGACAAGGGCACACAGTCTCAAGAAGAAACGAAATAGTATCTGCTCAGTATACACCATCGAGTATCACGTAAGCCCAAGTTAGTCATGTCAAAATGACCGAGGTTTGGCCAGTCTACCGGAACTCTAGGTATCACCGCTGTGTAAGTTGTCTTGTGTCAGTGATGTTAACATTGTAGAACAGCGCTGTGGTTGTTACAATGTTTTTATTGGATCTGGTGTGATTCGCTTGAAGGCAGTAGTTTGATGATGAATACATGATGACAGGCAGACAAGTTTAGAGTAGAATTTATGAGCCCTATTCCGGAATAGAATGTAATCGGACCAAGAGAGTATGAAACAAATCTGAAAGCTTTTCTTCAGATATGCAAGAGGTGAGCTCTTGCCCGAGTCGTCTGACATTATATGAGCTGTCTACAAGACGATCTCGCCCTGTATACTCTGCCCAGTCTTATTATGGAAGCCTGTCCATTGCGGCACATAGTTCATGTTATCGTTACTGCTTTCACTGCTAAAATAACCGCTTTTCTAATATATGACACTGAATTTGTAGTGCCCTTCTATCTTGTACGGACCGTGTTATAAGTTGTAGTGTAAATTTTGTAATTGTACCAACGTTTAGTGTCATTTGTTGGTTTCACAGTGAGTCAATTAATGACTGAATCCCGTTTAACTTACTGATGTAACTCTAGAACCAGTACTAGCACGGTGTCACAGTGAACGTCTGTTGTAACTTTAGAATCAGTACTGGAACTGTATCACTGTGAACGTCTGTTGCAACTTGAGAATCAGTACTAGACCTGTATCACTGTGAACGTATAGGTGCACTATGTTTTTAACACTATCTATTATGGTAAATTAGAGTAAATTATTGTGACAACCAATCCAAAATTACTGAAACTGATTAAGTGGTATTATATACTAGGCACATAAAGAAACTGTGCATACAAAAAATTAATAAAATCTGACTTTACCAAACCTGTGTAGACACATAAGGATTTAACCTCACAGATTAGTGTCATGTATCCAACACAGATGCACTGCCACGTTCCGTGACGTCAGTGGTTCCGTCCTTGAGACGTGCAATACGTTGTTGCACGTGCATTCCGGGAAAGACAAACACAGCAAATGAATGCCACACAATACTATCACTTTGGAAGGATCAACCCCATGCCAAGCCTAACGTCAGTAGAACGTTATCAGACCACTGGGAATGTCTCAACGACATGTGGCTGTACATTTCCACTGATACCGGAACACCATTTCTGCACAGGTGAGATGCTACCAGAACACAAATGACGTCATCGATCGGCCATGTTGTGGACGTCCACGTGTAACAGCACCAAGACAGGACAGATGGATAAAGGTGACCCATTTTCACCACAGGTTTCAGACTGCAGGGATGACCACCCCGACCATCCCAGGACTTCGCCGTATTCACCCCAACACAGTTCGACAACGTTTACATCATCACGGGATCAGACCACGGCCTATCCTGACACAACGTTATCGTTGCCCGCAGACCCTTGTTTTGGTGGAGAAATGTTGCTTTTACAAATGAGTCAAGTGTTAACAGTACCCATAGTGCACAGGACTGTGTCTTGGAGAGAAATCACTTTGGTGGCGGTAGTTCCGTGATAGAATAATAGCACGCCAAACTCCTTTGGTGATTGTTCGGAGCAACTTGACTGGTATGGGTTATAGGGATCAGATTCTTCGACCTGTGGCAATTCCTCTTCTGCAACGTCATGGCTCTGGGCTAACATTCCAGCATTATAATGCCCGCCCTCACACGACAAGAGTTCCTATGAATTTCTTGCAACACCACAACTTTGACGTACTGCCCTGGTCTGCAAATTCAGTGGATCTCTCATGCTCATGGAGCATGTTTGGGGGCGAGATGGATTGACGTCTACGCCGTCTTCCTCATCCGCCAGACAACGTCCTAGACCTTGCAACAGAACTTGAGAGAATCGTGGCACAAGCCGTCCAAGTTTGATATGTTCAATGCTTCGTGGATACACTGCTGTTCTCAATGACGATGTTGGACATACCCGTTATTGAGCTTGTGACATGGTCGTTTGACCCCTGTCCATCTTGTGGACTCGTGATGTTATTGTGATTGACTTTTCAATTGGAATTCCCCCGACATGTTATCGTGATCCCTCCATATTATTCCAACATTTACGCACTGCTGACCTAATATTGTCTCATCAGAGTTGCCTCCCTTGAGTAGGTCAGACGCCATCAATAGGACTCGTCTCGGTTGTTACTGGATCGGTCGGCGCCATGCCGATGACAGCTGGTTTCGCCAAGATGCACCCTGTCAGGCTTTCGTTACACGTGTAACTCACAAGTCAGAATATAGCAAGGATAGTGTTCAGTACCAAGCATCGTTGAACCACGTTCACATGTCCTCACCCAGGAATGTAAGAAGCCACCTTTTTGCGTAAGCCCAATAGGCTGCAAAGCGAAAATCTAGACAGTAGTGGGGGTTTTGTATCCTTGACTTTTTCTTATAATGGTAGCTCCGGCTCTGCCACCACATTGTGTTTGCAATGTGCAGCGTAATCTCTTGTCATCTGGGACATCACCCCGAGTATCACCCCGAGATTTCAAATACGGGAGCATTGGTAGCTCTTTCAAACACCCATGTTGCTATAACATACTAGAAACACTTGACGCAATCCTACAGACGGGACACACGGACGCGTAGTTATTTCATGAGGTCAGTGGGTGCTCTCTTCCATGTCTGTGAGTGAGTGAGTGAGTGAGTATAATTTTACGCCGCGTTAGTAATATTCCGGCAATATCACGGCACAGCACACGGGAGAAATGAACGCAGGCCTTCGGCGTGACGAGCGTACAGGAAGGAAGTAGATGTTATCCCTTCTGTTTTGCTGGCATACGCCACTCATGTGCCC
Organism: Haliotis asinina; assembly: GCF_037392515.1. Taxonomy (NCBI): domain Eukaryota; kingdom Metazoa; phylum Mollusca; class Gastropoda; order Lepetellida; family Haliotidae; genus Haliotis; species Haliotis asinina. The sequence goes on along the minus strand of NC_090284.1, from coordinate 77,261,182 downwards.
GGACAGGTGCGCCGGGTGGTTCCACGGTGCGCCATTGCGACGCTGAAATGATTTGAATCATCAAAGTCACCATTTATGGCTAGCAATGTTTCTCGACCAGTCAAAACAACACAAATTATACCTACATTGCTACTACTACGTCTTTCTATTCCTCCCTCACGTGTTGTGGTATATGCTCTACGCCGGAGACACATTCGCCAGATTATTTGGAAATGCCATGTAGAAGCATTCAATTAATTGTTTGATTTATCCCTTCCCGGTAGAAGTCCTTGGGACGACAGCAAAAACAAGACCATACACTCACACGGATCCACGGAGTCGGTCAATGTTAAGTGATGTAATCATAATGAGCTGAAATTTCCACACGATCGAGTTTGAACTTTAAGAACAAAGGAAGGAATGCGACAAAATGGAGCAACATCTTCAGAAATTAATTTTCCAAAATGTCAATGCTTACACCTTCACATCCTCCTCCCTTTTCAGCAACCCATGCTTGTCGTAAGAGGCGACTAACGGGATCGAGTAATCGGACTCGCCGATATGTTTGACACATGACATCGTATCCCAACTGTAGATCGACGCTTATGGTGTCGATCACTGGATTGCCTGTCTGGACTCGAGTATGTACAGGCTGCCGCCTGATAACTTGATTACAGCTGTACAAACAAAAGTCACCCTATGTAAACTGCTGTATTGCGTCATGTACCACGGGCGTCTATCGTGCCTTATATGATTAAGTATCTTGTGTGAAGAATCTATTCATCTAATGAATAAACTTACTTGGAACTTATTGTTAACGTGTTCTTGTGAGTAATCGTGAACATTTCTATTGTTGAGTCGGTGGCCGTCTGATAAACTGGTTGCATTTTCACTCATTCTTGTTTTGTGTGGGTGGGTTCCTGTAAGCCGGTTGAATCTCAAGTCTCGCTTTTAATGTATAAAACTATATGACTTACCTACACATTGCTATGGCAATAAAAAAATAAAAAACAGTCTGTACAAATATATATCATTTTTATATATTCAGATCAAATATGCATGTTTTGTAATTACATTCTCACATGGAAACTACAAATTCCAGTGTTAAACCCCACAAAATTTCTGATCGTATCTCGAAACACTAGAAACAACAAACACTGGACATACACATGTATACTTTCAACATTCACATTACAAGCTCTAAGGATCATTAGGGTATATCACATGATATATTGTTGTAGTTTAATCGTTTGCATATATACAGATGAACACTGAAGGCCTGGCAGACTCAAATGTTTCACTGAGGTACACAATGGCAGTCGGCTATTGGTATTCAGACAGATGCTCTTGTCTACACTGGAAGTCAGTCTGGGTGTTACCCATGTATTTTGCACCAGGAGAGTTTTTATAGATATATATATATATATGAATGTTACGAAGTAGGTTCCATGAGGATCTGTAAGATTGAAGATATGAAGACGGATTCAGGTACTACCAAGAAGTGCCCAACTCTTTAATGTTTTCATTTTTCATACCATAAGATTTCGCATGTGACCGTAGAGAAAAGGTAAACGGAAAACGAGCATGGCATCGGAGGGTGATGAGGTTATAGAAAGGGGTACATTAAATCAAAATTAGGTTGAAGCTATATGAAATGTGTTCAGAAAAATCGAATCACTCTATCGATCTGAAAATCTGCCCCCCGAATTGTAGAAGTCGTAGGCCTCATTAAACTCAGGATTGGGGTACTGAATGTATCCCTGCGGCGCTGCGAAGGGAGACCTCATGTAGTCATGGTAGTTGGAAGACTGGTCTATAATGGAGTGGCGGTCTTTACTGATGCTGTCGCTGGAACGTCTAGAAGGAAACAAAAAACACCCGTGACAGACTCTTCCTTGAGAATAACGCTGCAGTGTCCCGACAGGACAGAACGGCGGGTACAAGCACTACAAACACGTATTTGGCTCTGGATGCTAATGCTAAGATGCCACGTTTTGTGATCCCACTGGTACAAACAGGCACATTGCCAAGGCATAGGAATTGTGAGCAGACCATCAAGAATAGAATAATTGTAGCTGGCTCTGTGTTGTGCAACTCGGGTACAGTACTACAGAGATACTAAACTGACATCCTTGATTGCCCTGCATACTAACACTCTTGATTGCCCTGCATGCTGAAAACCTTAAGCTTGATTGCCCAACATACTAACATCCTTGATTGCCCTAAATACTGACACCCTTGATTGCCCAGCATACTGACACCCTTGATTGTCCTAAATACTGACATCCTTGATTCTCCTACATACTGACACCCTTGATTGCAGAGCATACTGACACCGTTGACTACCCAGCATACTGACACCCTCGATTGTCCTAAATACTGACACCCTCGATTGCCCAGCATACTGACACACTCGATTACCCAGCCTACTGACACCATCGATTGTCCTACATACTGACACCCTCGATTGCCCAGCATACTGACGCCCTTGATTACCCAGCATCCTTGATTGGCCAGAATACTAACATCCTTGATTGCCTCTGCACACTGAAACACTTGATTGCCCAGCATACTGAAACACTTGATTGGCCAGCATACTGACACACTTGATTGCCAAGCATACTGACACCCTTGACTGTCCAGTTGCAGGACATGCGGGGTCACAATGCTTACTTCCAGCAACATCGACGGATTCATACCATTAATCAAGTCTGGTACATATAAGGGAGATGTGTAAGTCAGTAACCAAACTTGGCTGAAATTGGCCAGGCGCTGCAAGTGGAGTGGGACCGACTACCTCAGATCATCATTTGAACACTCATATGGAGTGAGCTTGTGAACTGTTTGAGCGTCTGGCGTACCATAGCAGCATCAGCTTTGAAATATCTCATCTTAGTTTGGTAGTCATAACATAAACGGCGATGTTTCAGAACCGGTTCTACTGTCTCCACGATTCTTTACTTTATCATGAAACAACTAGTACTAGAAATTGTAAAGCTATTTGGTAACATCCCTTGCACTTCTTAAGCAGATATACCACTTGTTCTTTTCAGTAAAAATTGATTGAAACCAGTGAATTGACAGGTTTCGTTTCAATACATTTACCGGCTATGTAATACAGTATACCACTGGGTTTATATAATGTATTGGTGGTTTCAGCAACATACCGACTGAATGTAGGCAAGTGCTCCCTTTGAAGTTACCTGCACCTGTTTCATCGAACTGAAAAACAGTTTTGCTGAACTACCCGACCAGATTGTTCATCATAGGACAACTTACCCGCGGCGGCAGCAACAGCAGCCTATAGCCAGGACAGCCACAAGCAGGACAAAGATGCCGATGCAGACTCCAATGATCACCCAAGGCAGGTTTGACTCGAGAGCTGGGGAGTGAATCACAAGGCAAATAACTGACATTCCAAATTCAACATGCTCTAGCAGTTTCAAAAACGTTAAACTGCACTTTGATGTTAATGATTAATGATAACAGAAAATGTCAACTTCATTTTCATCATGCCACTGGTCAGTGAAAGGTACGGAACGGTCGATCTGACGTGATCTGCTCATCGGTATAGCCTAACTGTGTAGCTGTCACCAGTGTAGTACTCACAGCACTATGTTCTATGTGTGGTGTGTTCTACAGTTACTCACATCGCCGGACAGTAAACGTGTCACCGGTGTAGTACTCACAGCACTATGTTCTATGTGTGGTGTGTTCTACAGTTACTCACATCGCCGGACAGTACACGTGTCACCGGTGTAGTACTCGCAGCACTATGTTCTATGTGTGGTGTGTTCTACAGTTACTCACATCGCCGGACAGTACACGTGTCACCGGTGTAGTATTCACTACAGTCACAGGTCACTGATCCATCTGTTTCATCCCTGCAGATGCCGTTGTTCTTACAATATCCTGTCTCAAGTTTACACTTGGCTGCAAAGATAACAATCAAGTACAAACTGATGAAATAATGCATTTTTTATCTACTATTATTGATGTAGTGTTGGTTTGCCCTGGAAGATGTACTCGTTATTACTGAATGAATGTCATGAAGCCATAGTGCATCGCGTTCACATATTAGTACACGGTACATCCTGTTCCACATATCTGCATAATGAATGATGCTCCAGACCACACCATTGATGTACAGTCTAACGGAGATGTCAGAACTTGCTTTTCACGTGTTTTCTTTTTGAAAAGTCAAAACTTTCACCTCTGAGTAAGAGGTTTTGTGACCATAACTCACAGACACAAGAAGATACGTTGGTGCTCTTTGTTCCGCTGGTAGACAGTTTGCCCGCACAGGCCTTACAGGAGACTTGTCCTGTCTGGTCCTGGTACTGGCCGACTTCACAATCCTTGCAGGAATCTGCAGTTGTGTCATGCCGTGTGCCTACTGGACAGGGCTCTGTAATTAAACCATGTTAGTTATGACATGACATGACCGGGGCATACAGGTATCTTCGATTATCGAAAAGACAAATTGTAGCCTTTAGTTGGGACATGCATCTTCTTGTTACATATTTACAGTGATGATTTTCCACATAAATATTCAAATTTGAATGGATTAAAGGTAGATACATTCATCATTATGTGTTTGGTTGTAAACGAATGTAGTGAAACATGTCGACACTATTCTGAACTATAGAGTTCCATGAGTACTGACCACAAGCTCCAGACTTCATCACTGCACCCTGGTTGCAAGACGGTGTTGTTGTTGGTGAGCCGATGGAGTTGACTGTAATGCCCGCCGCATTCTATAACACCATGAATAGGTAACCGTGTAATAGTAAATCGTCTCTGTCAAATACAATATGTTTCGATATGTACCTGTCGGACATTGTAAACATTGCACAAGAGAAATTTCACATATCTACGGAAATGGTTTTAACATGGGTTTGTGGAAGTCGTGGTGGCTGAGCGGGCTAGGCGGAAAGTGTAATCCCAAATATAAGATATGTTACATTTGACCACTTTGTGAATAACACTGTGTAATCACGGAAATGGTTTTAAGATGGGTTTGTGGAAGTCGTGGTGACTGAGCGGGTTAGGCGGAAAGTGTAATCCCAAATATAACATACGTTACATTTGACCACTTTCTGAATAACACTGTGTAATCACGGAAATGGTTTTGTCGTTTGATTCACATATTTTCACCAAGTAAATATTTATTGTTCTACAGTCTTATGATGAGACCTACTGGCATTGTCCCACAACCCAGGAGACAAAACCACATGCGCCTGTTTGCACGTATGTGCTACTCCCCACACTTAAGGGCAGTCATCTGAAAAACAAATCAGTGCTTGTACTCACCAGTGCTGGAGCGACAGCGGTGTTATCAGCCAGCGCCTGCGTCAACAGTGACTCTGGACTTCTCTCCAAAGTGTTGTCTGTGTTGGGAATTCTCGTCCTATCACCAATATACAACTATATGTCATTGTGCTGAAAGTGGATTCTACCAAGTTTCCAACTTCATGATGGAGAGATGTAGCCTGAACCTGAGAATGCAGTGATCGATCTCACGGACATCGATCCATGCAATGGGGTATGGATTTGGCCGAGCCAACAATCTAGAATCGTCTCTTAGGACAAACTTTGGTAATCAGGTACACGTATCCTCATCCAGAAATCAAATGAATTACAAAAAAGGCTATGAGTAATGATTATTTATTCAAAGACAAAATATCTTATGCGACAGTTATTTCCTGTCTCATTTACAAATATGCAAATCGTACTATTGTCAGTAGAAGAAATTTGCACCTACGGGAGATTTGACGCCGTCAGTTCCGCTGTGACCGATGATGTTGTCTGTCGCTTGGCGCGGGCAGCTGAACAGCCAACAGGGAAGGTGATAGCGATGTTGCCACACGAACTACCTCGGCAGAGGCTGGGGAATGCTCTAGCTCGAACAGCGACTAACACTCTGATCTGGGCTATGATCGTACCATGAATCAAAGTCGGATTACTGCAGCTGTTTACCCTGAAGATAATCCGTATTCTCACTGTCCTTAACAGAGGTGCAGGTGTGGACGCTTCAGAAGGAAGGAAACACAGTCATTACAAAACTATACAGCTCAATGTAAACACACGTGCAACACGTTCCATCATAATGCAGGAGTTTAACTCCATCTGAGGACCTATATACACACATCACCCATCAACAGTAAGCACTCATTAGTGTAAATGTAGCCACTTACTTCAGCCAAGTTTTCTGTTCTCTATAAAGATACTGTCGACACATGAACTCAAGTATTGTGAAACACAAATTCAGTAACATTGAAAAGGTGATTGTCGTAGGTTCAATAAATGCCGAAACTCAGTGAAAATTGGAGAATTCTTAACATAAAACGCATCTGTTTACATGCACAGTATTTACACATGTTTTTTGGCAGATTGTTGCACGATCCTCTTGCAATTCTTCTGTGTACGTTGTGGACGGCGACAGGCATCTTCGATGTAACCATACACATATACATAACATATAGTGAATGCTTTGCATAACATATAGTGATTACTTTAGGTGAGTGGTACTGGTAGTATATGTGCAGACAGTAACGTCCATATCTCACCCGGGAAAGCTACACAAGTCGGCGATCCAGCAAATGCCGTAGTCTGTCCGGCAGGGCAGAAATAACAATAGTCGCTGATATTGGGATTCCGGGTCTCACCGATTGGGCAGTCAGTACACACTCGCGTTAATCGATTGTATCCTTTTCCTTCAGGGCAGTCATCTGAAAAACAAACCATTGGCATTGTATGGTCTATAAATACTGTTTAACATCATGGAGGAACAGGTTTGATGTTTATTTGCATATCTGATCCTTATGATCTTATATAACATACGTTGAATTCTAAATATTTATTTATACCCCTCCAGTATAGCCTATCACGTTAGGATTGATGGTCACAGTTCAGTCACACATAATTATTCAATAGTAATGGTCCCCTTATATGGAACTTATATTCAGGCACTTTACATGCTCACGGTGCTATATACACCACTAGACCTGGTCATAGGACACTATCGTACATTCCGATACTTTTCCAACTCCCTGGGGATCATATACCCATCCTGCCAGTTGGACACAATGATACAAACACTCACATTGCCAGCACTTCCTCACGGGTACCCATTTTACAGCTGGGTGAACTGATACAATGTGGAATTAAGTGCCCACCCCAGACTCGAACGTAGGTACCCACACCAGGAACGTCAGGTTTGAAAGGTACTTTGACACTGACTACAACAGTGGCAATGTTATGATGGCAGTAAGGCACAACTATTGTTGGCTCCGAACAATGAAGCTTCCGGTCCAGTTCCTCGTGCTGGGGGTCAGTGGTTTCCATCTACCTATATGTAGCCAGTTCTTACCGATACATTGGTTTTTCGACGTGGCGTTAGTTACAGAGATCAATGTGGTTGTGTTCACGTCACACTTTATACAAGAGGTCTGTCCTCTGGTCGGCTGGTAGTATCCCTTGCCGCATGGCTGGCAGCCCTGGTTCTCCTTCCTGAAGTAACCTGGCTCACAGTCAACTGAAACAGACACGGTCGCATTTATGAATACATCTTGCACAAGTCAAGCGTCCATTGCGCTTGTTTATTGTTTAACTTCTTACAATATTTAGATTATTAGGCAAATCATTATTCCAACACATGAATAATTATTGACGAGGAACGCTTGGGACAATGTTATTTCATAAAATTGAAATACTGTCAGCTGTAGTATATCAAGCAAACGGATGGGGAGCACGGCGATTTATCTTTTGATATATGGCTGTACCCTGGCTGAAGACTGTAGCAGTGTTAAATAAACGTATAAGCTCAAGGGACACCTGATTCTATAACATTATTGTGGGTGAGGCTGCCTTAAAGATGGCATGAGGGATTAGCTCAGGCTACCCTAGAAAAATTGGATGATAATAAAATCTTCTATGTACTATAAAATATGTTTGCATAGTTTGCTCTTATTGGCATGTGGCAATAAGCTGTATTGCTTCGTTAAATGAAATGAGATAAGAACTCGTTAGTGTTTGAAGGAGATATACCCAGGTCACAGTTGGCTTCTTGAGTTGATCCAGTCAAGGTAGTTGTCTTGCCGGTCGGGCACTGGCGACACTGCTGGGTGGTTCCTGCTGTGGGCAGGTAGGTGCCTAGGGGACACGCGATGCAAGAGCGTGACGTCACATTCAGGTATTTTCCTGCCGCACAGGTAGCTGGAAGGACATCAAAGTGGGTTTACGCCAATGATTTGATAATGATTCACAAATGCAAGATATTTGCATAAGACTGCCATACACACTGCTGACATCATACCATTGAATTGAAAGGAAACATTAGTAGGATTAGAAACACTGGAGAGAAAAATCACTTCTTCTTTCTGCACTATATATGTACTGTCATAACGACAAGGCGTCAGTGAGACTGGAATGTACACATTACTGTTTCTTGTAGTCAACAGAAGGTCATGGTCATAGTGCACGGAATCAACATACATTCGGGTGAGTCAACGGACGGCAACTAAGAGGGAGGAAACGCCAGTTAAGAAACTTGGTCCTGAGTCATTCATGTTTTATAAAGGTATTATATATATATATAATAATAAACCTATTTTCCCAAAGCATTCAATGACAAAATCTAAATGAATATGTACTTCGGTCATATAGTGTAACCCATACTGTAGGAATCACGCACTTTCCGTGACTGTTTATGCCATGACTAGATTATGCCGTAAATTGGACAATGTTTCATCACAACGTCATTGCAAGACAGTGATCACTGAGTGGTAATTGAATATAGTATCTCCTGCATGTCAACGCCTTCCTTAAATAGTTCCCAGTTTCTACCAGTTCATCGCCTGCAGTAAACACCCGCTGCAGTAAACATCCGCTGTAGTAAACACCCGCTGCAGTAAACATCCGCTGTAGTAAACACCCGCTGTAGTAAACATCCGCTGCACAATCTGAAGAATATTACTTACGCACGCAGTGCGTCGGCTGCATGGAGCCCGTTTGTAGCGTGGTGTAACCTGGGGGCGTACAGGTGATGCACACTGCCTTGCCACTTGAGGGTTGGTAGGTACCAAGCTTACATTTGTTACATGCTGTGCGGTCAGTGTCAGGACGATACTGCCCAGCCGGACATAGTCCTGGAATGCAGTCACACGGATTAAGGCAAGATCAGCTGCAATCCCGACAATGTGTCATGATCTGCTTTCATACAAAATTGTACGTAAAGGTAATTTAACATATTTGCAATGTTTTCAATACAAGTGTACCGCATACTCAGATGAGGTGAAGATTGGTGTCCAGGTCACAATTACTTGACTTATGTAGCAGTTAATCGACTTCATAACAAATTCATATTCATTGCATAAACAGCGGAGATTTCCTACCACATACGTTCCACGTAGAACTATCTGACCTACATCCATCCAGACGAATGAGAACCATTACTTTAAAAACACAGTTATGCTTTGCTATACGTAACTTTCCTAAAAGATAGAGGGTAGTACTTGTGTCTTCGTAGTACTATAGTGACACGATACCGATGGCACCCAATACAAATATTCTGGGAGTGCACCTGTGTAGTCTCTGAACGTTTTTACAAAGTTGTACAACTTCAAGCATTTCATACTCATTAAGAGGAACTTTACCCCCATACGATACGTCTACCCCCTCACAGATACGTGCTGCAGATATCGAGTTAAGTCTGATTTACTGTACAATGGATTTCATCTTCAGTGAATGAAGGACAGTGCAAAGGGGACCTGATGTGATTATGCATATCATCCATTGTTTCAATATTAGCAATCGTTGTTTCACATTATGAGTATATAATCTAAGAGTCTACACCTAAAACGTTGCTTTATGCAACAAACATGTTGTTTCCCATGCTCTATTATTGACGTACAGGGATTTGTAAGTGTAAATGCAGGTGTGTGTAAGCATGTGAGTTTGCATGTGTGTGTAAGTGTATGCATGCAAGTATATGTGCAAGGCAATAGCTTGTACAGATCTGGGTGCATGCCGGTAGATGGTACAAGCAACACTAAGACAGTAAGTGGAGTCATACCATTGCAAGGCAGAGTAACAAGAAGTATCCTTGTTGGTTTGACATGGCCCAGGATCGAACCAACAACCATCCGCTGTTTGAGCTGACAGTTTATCCATTAGATCACGTCTACGGTCAGCTAAGGAAAAACTCGTTCTGCAGTTCATCAACTGTTCTCTTAACACATTTCAAGCGCTTATTTCAACATGCCGACGGATGATTGGCACCACACATTTGAAATCACTCCAAAAGTCAATGGGAAAGTTACGTTTCATTAGGAATGAGTCGATAAGTGGACACCTATCTTTGTTTGATTGAGGTACGTAGGAAAAATTGTTTCCGGACTGCATCAAAGCTAGCAACCAACAATATATACACACTATATTAAATGCTACCATTATTACATTCTTGCTTATATCATTATACAACAACGGTGCCTGCTGTGCTCACTGTAACAGTCGGTCTCCGCAGCCGACCCGTTGTTTGCAGTGGTGAAGTTAGAGGTACAGTTGATGCAGGACTCCGCGCCAGTGTTGGGCTGATACGTCCCCACAGCACAGACAGTACACTCAGTACGGGCACTCCGGTACTTCCCCGCACCGCACACCTCTGCAATAACACACCAACAAACGTCTGTTTCTACCTGGTCGTCATTTCATGAAGTGATTTCACGGCTCCAGATTAGTTTTAAACAGGAAAAATACATACGCCTTATTTTTTCAACATAAGAGTACTAGGAAAAGTTAAAAAGTACTGAATGGAATTTAATCTCGTGTTCCGTTTCTTACATTGTTACTCTTGTGTAAACAGCTCAATAAACAATAATGTAATACTTTTTTTCAGATAAATACGTCCGTAAAAATATTCTAAGACCGTATCTGCTACGTTTTCTGACTTTTGTCCCACCCAATCGTGCATATTCTTTATCGGTATTACGCCCATTACCTGGAGCCCTGGACTGATTCCACCGTTACGAAACAACACAGGATGTAAGAAACAACAGGAACGCAGGGATAGGACTGGCTCACTCAACCTGGCATTATGCCCCAATAATCACTCACAGCTGTTTAGGACCAGGCATCTTAGTTGATACTCACAGCGTGGCTGGCTGAGTCAGGAAGGCAGTGCGGTTGGACTGTACATTCCTGAGCCCTGATCTAGACCGCACATGCTATATAAAACCTGCACGTGTGTTGCGGGTATTCCCTTTAGGCACTAATATACAATGGAATTTGGTCAAGGTTGTCACATACATCACTGCTATCTACTATTGTTTAAAAAATGTATGTATGTATTGGATTTATTCAGGCAGAAAGCTGACATTCCGTACATTTTCAAAACATTATAATAAGAAGAATCTGTTCATTTTCAAATCGATTTAAGAGGTCTTTGTAGAGATTTTCCTGCAATTCAGTATATATGCACATTGAGTGTGTTATCTAATTCTACCAATACAGTCATGCAGTCATATTCAAGCAAGGTATTTGGCCTCAAAATTATAAGGAATTTTTTTTTTGAAACTGATAAATCCATCCACTGCAGTTAATAGCACATTTTCGGCACAGTAATTCCAGTTTTTTAAAGTGATTTTCACATATTCTTTCCATTTTGAGTACAAATTCCAACGAAAATAACACTTAAACTTGCTCCATATAGAATACACAAAATGCAGCTTCAAACCTTCTCGTAAGTGCTACTAGAATGTTCAACAACCAGCGTACTCTGTCTGCCACACTGTATGAATGAAACCTATGTTTGTGATAGATTCATGTGAAAACAAACCCTGCTTGAATAAACTGTGTTAATTTCATCTGAAAGATGGTAATTGAGGCTTTACAACAGCGTAAACAGTTTCCTGTAGAAAACCCAGATAAGATAATTGTGACACTTCAACTAAACATACTTTTCAGTTTTACAGGATTCCAGACTGGGTTTGTTTACTGTGACCTCCCTTGTCAAGATTTCTACAGACAGTCATTAATCTTCATTTATGGTTTGCCACAAAGTAAAGTGTTAAGATAACACCAATTATGTTAATACAAACAATGTTAGAGTGGAGAAATAGTGTGAGTTAAGCTTCAGATGGAAAGGGTTGCTAACATGGCCGCCATCTGTAAATGATGATGCCAGCCATAGCAACAGTTAGTACACGCATGCGCAAGCCATGACTCATTACTCTCCTCGCTCTCAGCAGAAGGCAGACTTAAGAGCCTGCCTGGGCCAGATATAAACAGCTGTGCACTGGTTTGTTTAGTCCACACTCGCTGACTAGCAGCGTGACGCAAACATGACATAACACCGACAGGGTATGATATTTCTAAATTACAGTTTTGACCTACTCAGTGCTATTCACATCCTTTTATTGACAACGGGTATATATTTTCTAACATCTTGTTGACATCTTCCTAATGATAACAGGTATATATTTACTAACATCTTGTTGACATCTTTCTAGTGATAACAGGGATGTATTTACTAACACGCGTGGAAAGGTACACACGAAAAACGCAATCGTGGAATCATCTGTCAAGCGAACACCCATTCGGATTACTCATGTTATATGCAGTGTTGCAGTCGTTACCAGGTTGTCACTTCTAACAGCGTAGTTCATCTAGCATCTCTCATCAACACACGCTGATACAAGGTAAAACAGGTTCCGTGAACATGTGTGACAGCATACGCTTCTTAACATAAAACAAGTTATCTGTGTTTTGTTCTAATACCATTCCCTCTGAGCAATTCACTGAACCCCTGACTCACAATATTTCAACATAATACCGAAAAGCTGCTAGAGGTGCTATCATGGCTCGGTGACATCAATTGTCATATTTAGAGGAACTGGATATCACAGCGTAATACACTGAAACATACTCAGGCAGTCGGTTTCTTTCGTGGATCCTGTCATTTTTGTGGTGAATCCAGAGTCACACTTGAAACACCGTGTCTGTCCTGTGCTATTCTGGTATTCCCCCACTGCACATTTCTGACAGGCGTTGTCCGCAGTTCTGTACTCTCCCACAGGACAAACCTCTGAAACAAACCAGCACCTGGATAAGTCATGTGCCTCTCTCGCCCTCGCCTACACTTGCATAAGTCACTTGCCACTCTCACCTACACCTGGATAAGTCACGTGTCACTCTCGCCTAAACCCGCATAAGGCCCGTGCCTCTCTCGTACACCTTCATTTACCCCAACAGTTGGCATAAATCACCTGTCACTCTCCCTAACGCGAAACAATTGAGTCTGGCTCCTTGCTACAGCAGAGAATATCACAAAATACAATAAATGTTGATGAATAAGGTAATGTTAACATCGCCAGAAGTTTTAGGTTATCTTTATGCTGGTAGTTCATAGAGAATACGATTATATGGAGATCTGACCTTATATATGCTTCATATACAACACCAAATAGAACGGTTTGGGGAAAGCAGTAACGTAAGAACACTGTACATAGAGCAGCATATAAAATGCCAAATTTCATATAATCTTCCTCATTTGAAAAGACTTGTCCTTACTCAGGCTGCAGGCAGTGGAGGCAGTTGAACCTTCTCCTTGTGTGGTCATATCGGCATCACACTTGGTGCAGTTCTCCGTCCCCACGGAGGCCTTGTAGTACCCTGTAGGGCACGGTGTACATGTGGCTGTCTGGTGGGCAAAGAATCCGGGCTCACAGTTCACTGGAAATAAACAATTATACCGCAGGATCGAGACATGGCAATAGAACACATTCACATTACAAACCATTTGTATATTTCCCTAATACGATGACACAAGCAAGCAATCATTTATGCATATTCATGACAAGATATTCTCGACAAAGCTATACACGCTGTGATACACACCTATCACTTTGCAACACTTCAGTGTAATCACGGACATGAATTCCAACGCTGTGCAATTATTCAAAGAGTCATGAGAGACAACGAATCCATCCAGTCCACGCTAATATGAAGGACCAATCGTCTGACTGCTACAGCAAGTCCTCAAAATGTTTTCTGTGCAACGTGATGAGAGTACTAGCACCTAATCTGGCTGTCGAGTATGACAGTATTTCCCTAACAGTATTAACAACATACGGCGGAGTTGTGATTGGGAACTTTGTATCTATGTCATGTATCTAAGTCACTTGTGAAAAGATGGGAGTTAGTGGAAGTCGCACATATATTACTTTTAACCAAACGATTTTAGTATAAAATCTGTTCTACAATTTGGTGATTGAGAGTGCATGCTAACGAAAAGGAATAGCTTCAACGATAGAAAGACGCGCCATTATGAACAGAGTCAGGGGCAAACCTGCTACCTCCTGTTTTACGGGAATACGGTTATACTGTACGGATTCTTGTTGATCTGTTCTACCTCGGTCAGCTTCAGTTCAGTGCCATTTAATAATCAGTGGTTCAAAAGCAATCGATACCGTATATTGTAGTTTCCCCGAACAAGTACACAACGGTACTAAGTAGACTTCAATACCCACACTGGTTACAGCCTGTCTCGTCTTTAGTGCCGGTGCCTGTTGTTGTGTAGTTCTTAGGACATGGTGTGCAGGAAGTGTTGTTCCTAGTGGTCTTGTAAAAGCCCTTGGCACAATCGGCGCATGTCTTTGAAGTTGAGTTATAACCAACACCTTTGTCACAGAACGCTGAAACGTCATCAGAAAATAGGATAAATTCAGCTTCGGGAAGGCGATCCGAAAAACAACCTGTCCCGTGATCTTTATTTTTTATGGCATTACTTGACATATTGCGCTTGAGGAATCTCCTACATACTGAGATTACGCGAGATATTGCAACACTGGAGTTTGAGGTATCTTCTACTCACTGACGTTACGTGAGATATCGCAACACTGGTGTTCGCGATATATCCCACCTACTGACATTACGTGAGATATTGCAACAGTGGCGTTTCAGAGATCTCCTACTTACTGACACTACGTGAGATAATGCAACACTGGCGCTTGAGATCTCCCACTTATTGACATTACAGGAGAAATTGCAACACTGGCGTTTCAGAGATCTCCTACTTACTGACATTACGTGAATTACATGAGATAATGCAACATTGGCGCTTGAGATCTCCTACTTACTGACATTACATGACATAATGCAACACTGGCGTTTCAGAGATCTCCTACTTACTGACATTACGTGAGATAATGCAACATTGGCGCTTGAGATCTCCCACTTATTGACATTACATGAGAAATTGCAACACTGGCGTTTCAGAGATCTCCTACTTACTGACATTACGTGAGATAATGCAACATTGGCGCTTGAGATCTCCCACTTATTGACATTACATGAGAAATTGCAACACTGGCGTTTCAGAGATCTCCTACTTACTGACATTACGTGAGATAATGCAACATTGGCGCTTGAGATCTCCCACTTATTGACATTACAGGAGAAATTGCAACACTGGCGTTTCAGAGATCTCCTACTTACTGACATTACGTGAGATAATGCAACATTGGCGCTTGAGATCTTCCACTTATTGACATTACATGAGAAATTGCAACACTGGCGTTTCAGAGATCTCCTACTTACTGACATTACGTGAGATAATGCAACATTGGCGCTTGAGATCTCCCACTTATTGACATTACATGAGAAATTGCAACACTGGCGTTTCAGAGATCTCCTACTTACTGACATTACGTGAGATAATGCAACATTGGCGCTTGAGATCTCCCACTTATTGACATTACATGAGAAATTGCAACACTGGCGTTTCAGAGATCTCCTACTTACTGACATTACGTGAGATAATGCAACATTGGCGCTTGAGATCTCCCACTTATTGACATTACGTGAGATATTGCAACACTGGCGTTTCAGAGATCTCCTACTTACTGACATTACGTGAGATAATGCAACATTGGCGCTTGAGATCTCCCACTTATTGACATTACAGGAGAAATTGCAACACTGGCGCTTGAGAGATCTCCTACTTACTGACATTACGTGAATTACATGAGATAATGCAACATTGGCGCTTGAGATCTCCCACTTATTGACATTACAGGAGAAATTGCAACACTGGCGTTTCAGAGATCTCCTACTTACTGACATTACGTGAGATAATGCAACATTGGCGCTTGAGATCTTCCACTTATTGACATTACAGGAGAAATTGCAACACTGGCGTTTCAGAGATCTCCTACTTACTGACATTACGTGAGATAATGCAACATTGGCGCTTGAAATCTCCCACTTATTGACATTACAGGAGAAATTGCAACACTGGCGTTTCAGAGATCTCCTACTTACTGATTACTTTACGTGAGATAATGCAACATTGGCGCTTGAGATCTCCCACTTATTGACATTACGTGAATTACATGAGATAATGCAACACTGGCGCTTGAGATCTCCTACTTACTGACATTACGTGAGATAATGCAACACTGGCGCTTGAGATCTCCCACTTATTGACATTACGTGAGATACGGCGACATAGTTGTTGAAGATATCTCCCACTTATTGACCTAACATGAGATATTGCAACACTGGCGTTTCAGAGATCTCCTACTTACTGACATTACATGAGAAATTGCAACACTGGCGCTTGAGATCTCCTACTTACTGACATTATGTGAGATACTGCAACACTGGTGCATGAGGAATCTACAACTTACTGACATTATGTGAGATACTGCAACACTGGTGCATGAGGAATCTACAACTTACTGAGGCTACACGTGACTCTCGCCGAGTCCGACGTTTTGCTGCCGGTGCATGGGTTGCACACGCCGAATCCGGACTGGCCTTTGAACGTATCTGGAGGGCAAAGGGTGCAGACGTTGTTCTGTCCTTGTTTGCCCGGTCCACAAGAAACTGAAAGTAGTTTTCATGGTGGCCTTTGGTAACACATACTCAACACGAAAAAAGTTAGAGTGTTTGTTTTATATGAAATTTCCGCATACAGGACGTTCCTGTATCTATCTGAAAGAAACCCGTGTCTACATCTGACAGAAAACTTTGTAACTGACAGAAAATCCTTCTCTGTATCTGTCAAAAACTTCCTCCGTATCTGAGGGAAAACCATGTCCGTACTTCTTGTCAAAAAATGAGTGTCCAATAAAACATGAAGTTTATATTTACCCAGTGGACGACTCTCGAATATATAAAAATGTCACTGTGAATGAAACGAATTAAATCATTTGTTGTGAGATCTCCCACTTTGAAACGTTAATGAGAATAAATGCCAATTACTAATACTGAAACTGTCAATGTATAATACTGGAATCAACTGTGAATTAACAAAAATCAAATAGTTGCTTTAGGTTTCAGACAGACTTTTGCTGGCAAATGTAACCCTCGTCCATTCTGGAAAATAGCAGCTCCATGTCCTGGTTTCCTAGCACCTGTTTGTACGTCAGTTGAAAGAAGAATGTCTGTCAGAAAAACTTTGTCTGTACTGTTACGCATGGTCCTTATGAAAAGAAAACGTTAGGGTCTAATAAAACTTGAAGTTTGATCCCCGTATCTGGCCGTGTGGTATATTTACCCTCATAGACAACTCTTGAATATATACAAATGTTACTGTGAATAAAACGAATTAAATCATGTAATATGACATGCCTGACAGAAAGCCCTTCTGTCCGTTAACAACAGTTATCTATTCAAGAACGCAGCATGAAGCATATGCACGCCCTCCAACAATCCACTGAGTTTACAGACTTATCTACAATACAGTAGCCCGTATCATTGTTGCTGGCAATCTTTCTGCTCTTTCTCTTGTCTGATTTTAGAGGACGTCTGGTACAGACCTAGTCTGTTCCATGCTTTACAGTTAACAACACCTACGTGTACACAGATGTAGTCTCTACCATGCTGTACAGCGGACAACACCTACTTCTTTCCATGACTGTCCACTTACTTGTGCACTGATCTCGTGAGGTAGAGGCGGTCGAAGACGTATTGAGATCCGTGCCACAACTTTCACACTTGCTCTGAGCCCGAAGTGGTTGGTACTCTCCAAATCCACATGGCTCGCAGGAACTGGCACCTATTTTGTATCCAGGGCGACAGTTTCCTGAAAGTAGTGGCATGTTCTATAACGACTCATACGACTCAACAGTCCGCAGACTAATCCCACTGAGATAAAGGTAAACGTACTGAGACCGGCAGTATCTCTCACACATGTCAGCAGCTACTCACTTCCTAAGGAAATTGACTCACTCAGTGTGCAGTTCGTAGCACTGGTGGCCCCAGTTGATTCAGTTGTAAAATTAGCATCAGAACACGCCTCACAGACCGAGAAGCGCATCTGGGATGATCCATCATTCCAGGTTCCTCTTGGACACGGCTCACACTGGGTGCCATTGACTTGCTGGCCAGCGGCACAGAATGCTGGTGGGATAAACACATACAAGACATGAAATTAGTGGAATCTCCGCAGAATGATGGTGAGATAAACGCATACAAGATTTGGAAATAGTGGAATCACCTCAGAATGATGGTGAGATAACACATACAGGGTGCAGAATTAGACTGAACCTGCACAGAATGCTGGTGGGATAAGTAGGTGATCGTTAAGAACATACACTTAACCTAACATATACATACATCAGATTTTCTTGTTTATATTTGGTGCTGCTCTTGTTTGCACACTGTCACTTATAATATCAGAATGTCTTTGTAGTGTACTTACGAAGGCAGTCGGAACTATTGCCACTACGGGGCTGTTTTGTGCTATAATTTGTTGAGCAGTTTAGACATTGCGATGTGCTTTTGGGAAGGGTCTCTTGTTGGTAGGTACCCACAGGACAATCAACACAGCCCAACATGTTATTTGTTAGCTTCTGTCCAGCACTGCACACCTCTGCAGAGCAAAAAATATTTTTTTTTGTAAACGACAGCATTGATACGAAAACATTTTATTCCTGTTTCGAGCGTTCATATTTTATGAATCCAAACTCCCTGCCCATAGCACAGTGGCAGTCCAGGTGTATTCATCACAGTTGTAATGTCTGCAAGTGTCTGATGTGTCGGTGATCACACCAGACACTCTGCAAGTTCTCATGATCACTCGGACGTCGACTGCAGTCTATACCAAATAACCCAGTAAAACTGTTGCACTATTTTACAGACATTTGTGGAAAAGAATATATTGCTGTAATAAAGTCACTGCGGTGTTTTAACACTTACTGAGTCTAATCGCAATACAACCTTTATATACGAATACTAACTGATTTTACAATCTGTTGGCAGTTTTGATCCAACGTCGTCTGTTGTTTTAGTGCTGTCTGCACATGCTTGGCAGGTCTTAAATCTTAGAAGGTCTGTGTTGGACCGGTAGCTGCCTCGTGGGCAAAGGGTGCAGTACGTGTTGCCAGGCGTTTTCAGTTCATAGCCATCAGGGCAGAAGACTGGAAGAGTCACAAGACATCTTAAAATTTCTTAAGGAAATAAGCATGGTTTCAATAGCCATGTGGCAGAGGTAAACACATAATGTGGCAACAGACGTATACATTGACTGTTTGACTGTGAACACTTCCTGACCGAGACATGTCGACTAAATGTATGGAAGATGTGCAGGAGTTCTGTATCCATATGGAGAAAGAGTCACGTTGGTAGTTTGGGAAATGGTAATGATAGGTGGTCAGTAACTGACGGTGCGACTACTCGTTACTGTCAACTCACAGGTACACCGAGAGGCGTTCACAGTAAGGAAAACGGACATCATTAACTGACGGTGCGACTACTCGTTACTGTCAACTCACAGGTACACCGAGAGGCGTTCACAGTAAGGAAAACGGATATCATTAACTGACGGTGCGACTACTCGTTACTGTCAACTCACAGGTACACCGAGAGGCGTTCACAGTAAGGAAAACGGACATCATTAACTGACGGTGCGACTACTCGTTACTGTCAACTCACAGGTACACCGAGAGGCGTTCACAGTAAGGAAAACGGATATCAGTAACTGACGGTGCGACTACTCGTTACTCTCAACTCACAGGTACACCGAGAGGCGTTCACAGTAAGGAAAACGGATATCATTAACTGATGGTGCGACTACTCGTTACTGTCAACTCACAGGTACACCGAGAGGCGTTCACAGTAAGGAAAACGGATATCATTAACTGACGGTGCGACTACTCGTTACTGTCAACTCACAGGTACACCGAGAGGCGTTCACAGTAAGGAAAACGGACATCATTAACTGACGGTGCGACTACTCGTTACTGTCAACTCACAGGTACACCGAGAGGCGTTCACAGTAAGGAAAACGGATATCATTAACTGACGGTGCGACTACTCGTTACTGTCAACTCACAGGTACACCGAGAGGCGTTCACAGTAAGGAAAACGGATATCATTAACTGACGGTGCGACTACTCGTTACTGTCAACTCACAGGCACACCGAGAGGCGTTCACAGTAAGGAAAACGGATATCATTAACTGATGGTGCGACTACTCGTTACTGTCAACTCACAGGTACACCGAGAGGCGTTCACAGTAAGGAAAACGGATATCATTAACTGACGGTGCGACTACTCGTTACTGTCAACTCACAGGTACACCGAGAGGCGTTCACAGTAAGGAAAACGGACATCATTAACTGATGGTGCGACTACTCGTTACTGTCAACTCACAGGTACACCCAGAGGCGTTCACAGTAAGGAAAACGGATATCATTAACTGATGGTGCGACTACTCGTTACTGTCAACTCACAGGTACACCCAGAGGCGTTCACAGTAAGGAAAACGGACATCATTAACTGACGGTGCGACTACTCGTTACTGTCAACTCACAGGTACACCGA
This sequence comes from Haliotis asinina, assembly GCF_037392515.1. Taxonomy (NCBI): domain Eukaryota; kingdom Metazoa; phylum Mollusca; class Gastropoda; order Lepetellida; family Haliotidae; genus Haliotis; species Haliotis asinina. Next base: position 77,240,374 of record NC_090284.1, on the reverse strand, counting down.
GAGGCGTTCACAGTAAGGAAAACGGACATCGTTAACTGACGGTGCGACTACTCGTCACTGTCAACTCACAGGTACACCGAGAGGCGTTCACAGTAAGGAAAACGGATATCATTAACTGACGGTGCGACTACTCGTTACTGTCAACTCACAGGTACACCGAGAGGCGTTCACAGTAAGGAAAACGGACATCATTAACTGATGGTGCGACTACTCGTTACTGTCAACTCACAGGTACACCCAGAGGCGTTCACAGAAAGGAAAACGGACATCATTAACTGACGGTGCGACTACTCGTTACTGTCAACTCACAGGTACACCGAGAGGCGTTCACAGTAAGGAAAACGGATATCATTAACTGATGGTGCGACTACTCGTTACTGTCAACTCACAGGTACACCCAGAGGCGTTCACAGTAAGGAAAACGGATATCATTAACTGACGGTGCGACTACTCGTTACTGTCAACTCACAGAAACACCGAGAGGCGTTCACAGTAAGGAAAACGGACATCATTAACTGACGGTGCGACTACTCGTTACTGTCAACTCACAGGTACACCGAGAGGCGTTCACAGTAAGGAAAACGGATATCATTAACTGATGGTGCGACTACTCGTTACTGTCAACTCACAGGTACACCCAGAGGCGTTCACAGTAAGGAAAACGGATATCATTAACTGACGGTGCGACTACTCGTTACTGTCAACTCACAGGTACACCCAGAGGCGCTCACAGTAAGGAAAACGGACATCATTAACTGATGGTGCGACTACTCGTTACTGTCAACTCACAGGTACACCCAGAGGCGTTCACAGTAAGGAAAACGGACATCATTAACTGACGGTGCGACTACTCGTTACTGTCAACTCACAGGTACACCGAGAGGCGTTCACAGTAAGGAAAACGGACATCATTAACTGACGGTGCGACTACTCGTTACTGTCAACTCACAGGTACACCCAGAGGCGTTCACAGTAAGGAAAACGGATATCATTAACTGACGGTGCGACTACTCGTTACTGTCAACTCACAGGTACACCCAGAGGCGTTCACAGTAAGGAAAACGGACATCATTAACTGATGGTGCGACTACTCGTTACTGTCAACTCACAGGTACACCCAGAGGTGTTCACAGTAAGGAAAACGGATATCATTAACTGATGGTGCGACTACTCGTTACTGTCAACTCACAGGTACACCGAGAGGCGTTCACAGTAAGGAAAACGGATATCATTAACTGACGGTGCGACTACTCGTTACTGTCAACTCACAGGTACACCGAAAGGCGTTCACAGTAAGGAAAACGGACATCATTAACTGACGGTGCGACTACTCGTTACTGTCAACTCACAGGTACACCCAGAGGCGTTCACAGTAAGGAAAACGGATATCATTAACTGATGGTGCGACTACTCGTTACTGTCAACTCACAGGTACACCGAGAGGCGTTCACAGTAAGGAAAACGGATATCAATAACTGACGGTGCGACTACTCGTTACTGTCAACTCACAGGTACACCGAGAGGCGTTCACAGTAAGGAAAACGGATATCATTAACTGACGGTGCGACTACTCGTTACTGTCAACTCACAGGTACACCGAGAGGCGTTCACAGTAAGGAAAACGGATATCATTAACTGATGGTGCGACTACTCGTTACTGTCAACTCACAGGTACACCGAGAGGCGTTCACAGTAAGGAAAAGGGACATCATTAACTGACGGTGCGACTACTCGTTACTGTCAACTCACAGGTACACCGAGAGGCGTTCACAGTAAGGAAAACGGACATCATTAACTGATGGTGCGACTACTCGTTACTGTCAACTCACAGGTACACCCAGAGGCGTTCACAGAAAGGAAAACGGATATCATTAACTGACGGTGCGACTACTCGTTACTGTCAACTCACAGGTACACCGAGAGGCGTTCACAGTAAGGAAAACGGACATCATTAACTGATGGTGCGACTACTCGTTACTGTCAACTCACAGGTACACCGAGAGGCGTTCACAGTAAGGAAAACGGATATCATTAACTGACGGTGCGACTACTCGTTACTGTCAACTCACAGGTACACCGAGAGGCGTTCACAGTAAGGAAAACGGATATCATTAACTGATGGTGCGACTACTCATTACTGTCAACTCACAGGTACACCCAGAGGCGTTCACAGTAAGGAAAACGGACATCATTAACTGACGGTGCGACTACTCGTTACTGTCAACTCACAGGTACACCCAGAGGCGCTCACAGTAAGGAAAACGGACATCATTAACTGATGGTGCGACTCCTCGTTGCTGTCAACTCACAGGTACACCGAGAGGCGTTCACAGTAAGGAAAACGGATATCATTAACTGACGGTGCGACTACTCGTTACTGTCAACTCACAGGTACACCGAGAGGCGTTCACAGTAAGGAAAACGAACATCACTAACTGATGGTGCGACTACTCGTTACTGTCAACTCACAGGTACACCGAGAGGCGTTCACAGTAAGGAAAACGGATATCATTAACTGACGGTGCGACTACTCGTTACTGTCAACTCACAGGTACACCGAGAGGCGTTCACAGTAAGGAAAACGGACATCATTAACTGATGGTGCGACTACTCGTTACTGTCAACTCACAGGTACACCCAGAGGCGTTCACAGTAAGGAAAACGGACATCATTAACTGATGGTGCGACTACTCGTTACTGTCAACTCACAGGTACACCCAGAGGCGTTCACAGTAAGGAAAACGGACATCATTAACTGATGGTGCGACTACTCGTTACTGTCAACTCACAGGTACACCGAGAGGCGTTCACAGTAAGGAAAACGGACATCATTAACTGATGGTGCGACTACTCGTTACTGTCAACTCACAGGTACACCCAGAGGCGTTCACAGTAAGGAAAACGGATATGATTAACTGATGGTGCGACTACTCGTTACTGTCAACTCACAGGTACACCCAGAGGCGTTCACAGTAAGGAAAACGGATATCATTAACTGATGGTGCGACTACTCGTTACTGTCAACTCACAGGTACACCCAGAGGCGTTCACAGTAAGGAAAACGGATATCAGTAACTAATGGCGCGACTACTCGTTACTGTCAACTCACAGGTACACCGAGAGGCGTTCACAGTAAGGAAAACGGACATCATTAACTGATGGTGCGACTACTCGTTACTGTCAACTCACAGGTACACCGAGAGGCGTTCACAGTAAGGAAAAGGGATATCATTAACTGACGGTGCGACTACTCGTTACTGTCAACTCACAGGTACACCGAGAGGCGTTCACAGTAAGGAAAACGGACATCATTAACTGATGGTGCGACTACTCGTTACTGTCAACTCACAGGTACACCCAGAGGCGTTCACAGAAAGGAAAACGGATATCATTAACTGACGGTGCGACTACTCGTTACTGTCAACTCACAGGTACACCGAGAGGCGTTCACAGTAACGAAAACGGACATCATTAACTGATGGTGCGACTACTCGTTACTGTCAACTCACAGGTACACCGAGAGGCGTTCACAGTAAGGAAAACGGATATCATTAACTGACGGTGCGACTACTCGTTACTGTCAACTCACAGGTACACCGAGAGGCGTTCACAGTAAGGAAAACGAACATCACTAACTGATGGTGCGACTACTCGTTACTGTCAACTCACAGGTACACCGAGAGGCGTTCACAGTAAGGAAAACGGACATCATTAACTGATGGTGCGACTACTCATTACTGTCAACTCACAGGTACACCCAGAGGCGTTCACAGTAAGGAAAACGGACATCATTAACTGACGGTGCGACTACTCGTTACTGTCAACTCACAGGTACACCCAGAGGCGCTCACAGTCAGGAAAACGGACATCATTAACTGACGGTGCGACTACTCGTTACTGTCAACTCACAGGTACACCGAGAGGCGTTCACAGTAAGGAAAACGAACATCACTAACTGATGGTGCGACTACTCGTTACTGTCAACTCACAGGTACACCGAGAGGCGTTCACAGTAAGGAAAACGGATATCATTAACTGATGGTGCGACTACTCATTACTGTCAACTCACAGGTACACCCAGAGGCGTTCACAGTAAGGAAAACGGACATCATTAACTGACGGTGCGACTACTCGTTACTGTCAACTCACAGGTACACCCAGAGGCGCTCACAGTCAGGAAAACGGACATCATTAACTGATGGTGCGACTCCTCGTTGCTGTCAACTCACAGGTACACCGAGAGGCGTTCACAGTAAGGAAAACGCATATCATTAACTGACGGTGCGACTACTCGTTACTGTCAACTCACAGGTACACCGAGAGGCGTTCACAGTAAGGAAAACGAACATCACTAACTGATGGTGCGACTACTCGTTACTGTCAACTCACAGGTACACCGAGAGGCGTTCACAGTAAGGAAAACGGATATCATTAACTGACGGTGCGACTACTCGTTACTGTCAACTCACAGGTACACCGAGAGGCGTTCACAGTAAGGAAAACGGACATCATTAACTGATGGTGCGACTACTCGTTACTGTCAACTCACAGGTACACCCAGAGGCGTTCACAGTAAGGAAAACGGACATCATTAACTGATGGTGCGACTACTCGTTACTGTCAACTCACAGGTACACCCAGAGGCGTTCACAGTAAGGAAAACGGACATCATTAACTGATGGTGCGACTACTCGTTACTGTCAACTCACAGGTACACCGAGAGGCGTTCACAGTAAGGAAAACGGACATCATTAACTGATGGTGCGACTACTCGTTACTGTCAACTCACAGGTACACCCAGAGGCGTTCACAGTAAGGAAAACGGATATCATTAACTGATGGTGCGACTACTCGTTACTGTCAACTCACAGGTACACCCAGAGGCGTTCACAGTAAGGAAAACGGATATGATTAACTGATGGTGCGACTACTCGTTACTGTCAACTCACAGGTACACCCAGAGGCGTTCACAGTAAGGAAAACGGATATCAGTAACTGATGGCGCGACTACTCGTTACTGTCAACTCACAGGTACACCCAGAGGCGTTCACAGTAAGGAAAACGGACATCATTAACTGATGGTGCGACTACTCGTTACTGTCAACTCACAGGTACACCCAGAGGCGTTCACAGTAAGGAAAACGGATATCATTAACTGATGGTGCGACTACTCGTTACTGTCAACTCACAGGTACACCGAGAGGCGTTCACAGTAAGGAAAACGGACATCATTAACTGATGGTGCGACTACTCGTTACTGTCAACTCACAGGTACACCGAGAGGCGTTCACAGTAAGGAAAACGAACATCACTAACTGATGGTGCGACTACTCATTACTGTCAACTCACAGGTACACCCAGAGGCGCTCACAGTAAGGAAAACGGACATCATTAACTGATGGTGCGACTCCTCGTTGCTGTCAACTCACAGGTACACCGAGAGGCGTTCACAGTAAGGAAAACGGATATCATTAACTGACGGTGCGACTACTCGTTACTGTCAACTCACAGGTACACCGAGAGGCGTTCACAGTAAGGAAAACGAACATCACTAACTGATGGTGCGACTACTCGTTACTGTCAACTCACAGGTACACCGAGAGGCGTTCACAGTAAGGAAAACGGATATCATTAACTGACGGTGCGACTACTCGTTACTGTCAACTCACAGGTACACCGAGAGGCGTTCACAGTAAGGAAAACGGACATCATTAACTGATGGTGCGACTACTCGTTACTGTCAACTCACAGGTACACCCAGAGGCGTTCACAGTAAGGAAAACGGACATCATTAACTGATGGTGCGACTACTCGTTACTGTCAACTCACAGGTACACCCAGAGGCGTTCACAGTAAGGAAAACGGACATCATTAACTGATGGTGCGACTACTCGTTACTGTCAACTCACAGGTACACCCAGAGGCGTTCACAGTAAGGAAAACGGACATCATTAACTGATGGTGCGACTACTCGTTACTGTCAACTCACAGGTAGACCCAGAGGCGTTCACAGTAAGGAAAACGGATATCATTAACTGATGGTGCGACTACTCGTTACTGTCAACTCACAGGTACACCCAGAGGCGTTCACAGTAAGGAAAACGGATATGATTAACTGATGGTGCGACTACTCGTTACTGTCAACTCACAGGTACACCCAGAGGCGTTCACAGTAACGAAAACGGACATCATTAACTGATGGTGCGACTACTCGTTACTGTCAACTCACAGGTACACCGAGAGGCGTTCACAGTAAGGAAAACGGACATCATTAACTGATGGTGCGACTACTCGTTACTGTCAACTCACAGGTACACCGAGAGGCGTTCACAGTAAGGAAAACGGACATCATTAACTGATGGTGCGACTACTCGTTACTGTCAACTCACAGGTACACCCAGAGGCGTTCACAGTAAGGAAAACGGACATCATTAACTGATGGTGCGACTACTCGTTACTGTCAACTCACAGGTACACCCAGAGGCGTTCACAGTAAGGAAAACGGATATGATTAACTGATGGTGCGACTACTCGTTACTGTCAACTCACAGGTACACCCAGAGGCGTTCACAGTAAGGAAAACGGATATCAGTAACTGATGGTGCGACTACTCGTTACTGTCAACTCACAGGTACACCGAGAGGCGTTCACAGTAAGGAAAACGGACATCATTAACTGATGGTGCGACTACTCGTTACTGTCAACTCACAGGTACACCGAGAGGCGTTCACAGTAAGGAAAACGGATATCATTAACTGATGGTGCGACTACTCGTTACTGTCAACTCACAGGTACACCGAGAGGCGTTCACAGTAAGGAAAACGGATATCATTAACTGATGGTGCGACTACTCGTTACTGTCAACTCACAGGTACACCGAGAGGCGTTCACAGTAAGGAAAACGGATATCAGTAACTGACGGTGCGACTACTCGTTACTGTCAACTCACAGGTACACCGAGAGGCGTTCACAGTAAGGAAAACGGACATCATTAACTGATGGTGCGACTACTCGTTACTGTCAACTCACAGGTACACCGAGAGGCGTTCACAGTAAGGAAAACGGATATCATTAACTGATGGTGCGACTACTCGTTACTGTCAACTCACAGGTACACCGAGAGGCGTTCACAGTAAGGAAAACGGATATCATTAACTGACGGTGCGACTACTCGTTACTGTCAACTCACAGGTACACCCAGAGGCGTTCACAGTAAGGAAAACGGATATCAGTAACTGACGGTGCGACTACTCGTTACTGTCAACTCACAGGTACACCCAGAGGCGTTCACAGTAAGGAAAACGGATATCAGTAACTGATGGTGCGACTACTCGTTACTGTCAACTCACAGGTACACCGAGAGGCGTTCACAGTAAGGAAAACGGATATCATTAACTGATGGTGCGACTACTCGTTACTGTCAACTCACAGGTACACCGAGAGGCGTTCACAGTAAGGAAAACGGATATCATTAACTGACGGTGCGACTACTCGTTACTGTCAACTCACAGGTACACCGCGAGGCGTTCACAGTAAGGAAAACGGACATCAGTAACTGATGGTGCGACTACTCGTTACTGTCAACTCACAGGTACACCGAGAGGCGTTCACAGTAAGGAAAACGGATATCATTAACTGATGTGAAGACTGCTGGTTATTGTCAACTCACAGATACACCCAGAGGCGTTCACGGTGCCGGTGTTGATGGTGCTGTAGCTGCTGTTGCAAGGCAGACACTTATCTTGGAGGTCCTGAGGTTGATACTGCCCAACAGGACATGGGTAACACTTGTTGTCGGTCTCATTTCTGTAGTTGCCTGCTGTGCAAATTCCTGAAGACACGGTGGAAATCATGTAATTCATAAACATATTCAGAAACCTGACAACTGTTAGGGGAAATATTTAACACAAATCAATCCGTGCTGAATCCCAGCATGTGGAAGAATGGTTTCTGATGACCAAACGTTAAGAAATGAAACGTTGATCAAAAACGTTACACTCACATTTGTAGTAAGTCTCTAAAGCGCACCCAACGTGTAATTAAAATGAAATTGTGTATCACCCCGAGCTGAGGCCCATGACCACATCTGCGGAAATCTACACGCATTGCTTAAAGACACTGAGGACGTCAAAAGAATGCTCAGACTGACAGAAGCTCAACGCCACTATTCTGCACAGGACAGGTGCATTGAATGGGGCTCGTTATGGAGAAGAGATTTTGCCACGTTACGTCGTTCCCTTCATCAGCGTCAACGATGGATCTCCCCAGCATGCTAATACTCCACCCCACTTTGCACGAGACGTCCTCAAGCGAAACGACGTTATCATGGCCTTCTCGACCACCCGAGTCGTCCCCACTGAACATTTATGGGACATGCATGCGCCAGCGTAATCCGCCACCTCAGGTACTACAGGAACTGCACGCAGAACGTCAGCAAAGACCTATCAAAACATCTGTCAAGACAGCATTCGGTAACAGTTCTATTCTATGTGCTAGACAGATCCTGACCTTTTACTCTGTACAAGTGGTTTTAACAGCCCTCTGTGATTTACCAAACATTTCCTGGAGAATCATGTTTTGGAAAAGTGATGGTTTTACTTTAATTGAGCAAAAACGTCATGTTCTAATCAGTCATATGCCCTCAAGAAATACATGTATGTTAAGATTCTTTTTTCATAAAAGTATGTTAATTAATCAGTTTCTTGGCAATGTTGATGACAGCATTTTGAGCTACCCTGTGTAAATAGAATAATCATAAATGGGTAAATGAAAAAAACAGCACTTATTTGTAACAGTGTGAAAGGCGTAAACTAACTTTTGCTGTAATAATTAAAGTGAATCTTTAGATAAGGAAACTGTAATGTTTCTGCCCTGCTAAACACAGAAATAGAGAGTAAAGTCACAACATTTGGCCATCACTAATCATCCCTTCTTTCCCTCAGGCAGTAAGCATTTCCCTTCTCTGACGCATAACACATAGAAGTCTGTGTCGTGATAAACACATGTGACAATGTCGTATTCTTACTGATGGAACAGTCGGTTTCATTTGTAGCATTATTGGTCATCGTGGTGAACCCAGTACGGCATGCTTGGCATGGCTGGAATCTCAACAGCATGGAACTATCTCTGTATTTGCCCCTAGGACAAGGTGAACAGCGTTTAGAACCCACTGGAGACTCTTCTTGTCCTGCCGGGCACAAAACTGCAACAGAAAATGGGGCGTGTTACGAATGCAGTAAAATGTTGTTAGGTAAATAACTTCTCAGAGGAAAACCTTTTAAGTAGATTATTTCCTGAGGCAAAGAAACGCTCGTAATATAATACATCATATATCTGACGTGAAGTAGAAACATTTGTTTCTAGATACGTCGCTTCGTCTCTGTCACATAGAAATGGACTTGAGGAGAATAGCAAAGTGGTAAGAAAAGCACACATTACAATGGCGCCACTTCTCCACGGAGACCCATTCTTTACTATGTGCACTACGTTGATCTTAATAATGATCTAGATCATTCACTAAATGTACAGATGACCATGGTCCCTAAAGTCAGAACGTGCCTCTGGGAGTGAATGATCCGTGCCTGACACACTCATTGCAAGAAACATGTAATTTTCTTAATAAAATCGACTTTTTATACTTACCTTGCTTATTATGTTTATCTCCTCCCTCCATGTGAAGACAGTGAAACACTTGAAATCCCTTGAAGGTCAATTCTAATTGAAGCGAACGTACACTCACCGATCGGGAACCTCCCTTTCCCGTCAATACGGTCACACGACCCGCCATGCCTGCCCACTCTCTCCGAATCTCCAAAGCCCGACACGGGAATTACAGTGGTCAAGACGAGCGCATGGTCTCTCAACCATTATACTAAGTAGAGTGTCCTGGTCTTAACAAGTCACGTGATAAAAGGGCGGGTAGAGGTCAACGCCTTTCTGGAACCATCATGTTGTTGGGCAACAACAAGTGGCCGAAACTGGTGAATGCCAGCGACCTCCATGGCGATGTCTCGTAGGTAGTGACTGGCAAACACCGTATTCGATTTCCAAAAGCAGCCTTCCATTATAGTTGGTAACGAGCAATTTCCGTGTAGAGGGTGAGGGTGAGTTTAGTTTTACGCCGCACTCAGCAATATTCCAGCTATATGGCGGCGGCCTGTAAATAATCGAGTCTGGGTCAGACAATCCAGTCATCAACAACATGAGCATCGATCTGCGCAATGGGGAACTGATGACATGTGTCAACAAAGTCAGCGAGCCTGACCACCCGATCCCGTTAGTCGCCTCTTACGACAAGCACAGTCGCCTTTTATAGCAAGCATGGGTTACTGAAGTCCTGTTCTACCCTGGGACCTTCACGGGTCTTCCGTGTAGAGTGTGTGTCGACGTCAATGCAAGTGTTCTCACTTCGTATGGATTGGAGGCTCGCGGAGGCTCGCGGAGGCTCGAGTCCTGCTGCTTTGTAGACCTTCGTGAGACGGCTTTCATCCGAGCTGAGAAAGTGTTGTAGATATTGGGATGAATAGACGCTTGAAATGTTGTCTCTTTGTGTTAGTACGTTAGAAATATATTTTCATCTCTCGCTCTGACTGGACATAATGATATACTTGTGTATCATGTGGCCAGAGGACTGAAGATAATGCCGGGATGTGGAATTGTCTGTCCGGTTGTCCGGGCAGTTGATTTTTGGCGATAAAATCCCATCTCAGTGCACAATCTCACGATGACTGGAGTCAAACGTATGCGCCTGAAGTCCACAGAATGTATTTCTGACATCTGTGTCGCTGTTGCTAGGGCGACTAGGAACAGTGTTTTCTGTGTCAACGATTCAAGCGATGTCCGGTCTTGTGTCTCGTAGTCACTCGTGAGGTGTTGTAGTACCACATTCAAGTCCCATGCTGGAGCCTTAAATCTGTTTTGTTAGTCTTTCAGCTTGAACGAGTGTAGTAAGGCGTTTAGTTCAGGCACTTTAGTCAGCTTGATCCTTGTGCTTATGGAGATAACAGAGCTGAGTGCCACCAAGTATGTCGAGAGTGTAGAACCTGTCAGTCCTCTGGTATGCCATAGATGACATATGTAGTTCGCATTTGAGGATGTGTGGCCTTCATTGCAGTGGAGCCTTTCTTTCTTTCGAATGCTTTAAACCGTATCCACTTATCAGCATGTAATGTGCGAGTAGTTCTACGTAGAGCTAGGGTGACTACTTTCGCCCCTCTCATAGAATATCCTCGATGTTTCAAGCAGGCTTTGATGCGATTCCGATGCTGGAACGATGTAGCATTGCCGTTTGCTTCTTTGGCGTATGGATGGACGAGTAGGTTCTTCCACACTGGCAATAGTAGTGAACCTTGTGGCAAATAGGTCTATTTGCAGGGATCCGAAAGTCTGACTGATGAGTCGAAATGCCCCTCGATGCAGCATCCATTCCGTTGAAGATGGTTGTAGAGGGCGTGACAGCGCGTCGGCCATGACATTGCCTGCACGTTATGTGGAGGTTCAAGTTGTCGACTATGTCAAAGAGTTGAAAGGTCAGATGTAACAGTGTGTGAGATCGTGTTGATCCTTGCTTATGTATGTAGAACGCTACTGTGGAGGTGTCTGTGTGAACCATTAGTAGTTTGTTCCTCGATGCTGACGACTAATACCGAACTGAAATTAGATTAAAGCTTTCATCTCCAGGTGGTTGATATGCTGAATGCCTTCGTTGTTCATCCAGATTCCTGCTGCTACCTCCTTGTTTTGGTGGGCACCCCAACCTTGTAGCGACATATCTACGTAGAGATGGTTGCTGAAGACCTGCTCTAGTAAATAATTCCCTGCGTAGACATTCGATCGGTGAGTCCACTTTAGCAGATATGGTTTCAAGTTGTCTGGCAGAGCAATCCGATCCAACGTGTTAAAGTGATGAATCAGGAATCGTTGTAATGGACGTGGTTGCAGATATCCTTGTCTGATCAAATTCTGTGCTGATGTGAGCAGACCGAGCAGACATTGCCACTGTCATAGTGGTAACGGAGAGGGTAGAGCTTTTCCTATCATGGTTTGAATTTTGACTCACCGATCTTCTGGGAAGACGATTCTGCTAAACGGAGTGATGAATCGAATCCCGAGGAACTGAAGTTCTTGTTGCGGCTCTGATTCCATTTTCGGTAGATTGCGTTAGCAGCCTGATGGTGAAGTCTAACTGTGGTTTGAGTTGACTTTTCTCGTGATGCGCTTGAATGCCGTTGTCCTGGTAAAAGGCGCTGCGAAGTCGATGTAGGTAGGTGACTATTGGTGACTTGGCTTGGTGACCCGAGTAAATAGCCACGATGCTGAAGATATTGCAAAGGGTAGAACCATCCATCGGTAGTGCTGACCGTTGACTGGAGGCGCTGATATTTCCGGAGTCCGGATGTATCAGAATGTCCAAGTAGACATCTTGTAGATCGCTGCTGGCCGAATAATCCCTGGACTGATGAGATGCCGCAGTTGTGGTAGATGGATCATTCGGCACCGTTCGGTAGAAAATTCGTAAAGAAACCCTTCATGTTGTATATAAGTCGGCTAGATTGTCTCATGGATCCCTGGCGAACACGAAGCGTGTGAACGGCGGTGTTGCCTGTAGTGGGATCTTGTAGCTGTCTCGTAGGATGCTCATGACGAAATCGTCATTGAGAAGTCCCCAAATCCTCAACTAGCGTTGTAGGTTTTCTTGTCTCTCGCTCTCTGAACCTTGGAGAACCTTTACTCAGTAACACTGAGAAGCCTGCTTGAGGACAGTAGTCAAAGTGTCGATCGACTTTATCATCATTTCTTCCCTGGAGTCCCGAGTAATGAATTTAATTCTGTCATCAAATACCGCGGATGCTGACAAGGGAAATCTATACAAGGGCTTAGTAAAGATGTCCACCCAAGATGACGTTGATAGTAGACCTTGTTGGCGTTGTAAATCCATTCCCGCACACGTCGAGGCTACGAGGGTTGGCTGAAAAGTTCTAAGCCTCACTTTGAAAAAAAGTTACAAAGTCCACGTTTGTAATTTATTTTTCTACATAGTCCCCTTCCAAGTTCACACACTTTTGCCAGCAATGCTGCAAGGCCCGAATCCCGATCAGGAAGAAATCTTCTTCAGCTACCCTAAAACAATCAGTCACAGCGGAAATGACGTCATCATTACTTGCAAAATGGCGACCGGCGAGTTCCTTTTTCATTTTGGGGAACAGGTGGAAGTCAGAAGGAGCCAAATCAGGTGAATAAGGAGGATGGTCAATGAGTTCAAAGCCACAATCGCGGATTGTTGACATGGCCACCACCGATTTGTGAACAGGTGCATTGTCTTGGTGGAAGAGGACACCTTTAGAGATCATCCCTCGTCGTTTGGCTTTGATTGCTTCTCGCAACTGGTTCAGTAGATCAGCATAGTATCTGCCGTTGATAGTGTGACCTTTTTCAAGATAATCAATGAGCAGAATACCCCTGGAATCCCAAAAGACTGATGCCATCACCTTTCCAGCTGAAGGAACAGACTTGGCTTTCTTCGGAGCTGGTGAATCAGGATGCTTCCACTGTTTTGACTGTAGTTTTGTTTCTGGTTGAAAGTGATGTATCCAGGTCTCATCCATGGTTACAAATCGTGCCACAAAATCATTGGGATCTGCTTCAAAACGACGCAAATTGTCAAGGGACGTCTGGAACCTGACACGTTTCTGTTCTGCTGGCAAGAGCTTTGGCACCCATCTTGCAGAAACTTTAGTCATTCCTAATTCGCTGGTGATAATATGCTCACCCCTCTCATGAGAGATGCCCACTACACTAGCAATATGTCGAGTAGTCAATCGTCGATCATCCATCAACATATCGAGCACTCGCGTGATGTTTTCTGGAGTGGTTGCTGTTGAAGGCCTTCCTGAGCGTGGGTCATCATCAAGGCTTTGTCTGCCACGCTTAAATTCTGCAGCCCACTTCTTTACTGTGGAAAATGAAGGAGAATCATCCCCTAGAGTGGAGACCATGTCAGCATGTATCTGTGTTGGGGACATCCCTTTCTTTTGCAAGTACTTGATGACTGCCCTGTATTCAGTTTTGTCCATTTCTGATGATTTCAGAGGGTAGGTTTACCAAAAGAGCTGTAGTTGAGATAAAACTATTAGTACGTTTGTAATGATTGGCCTCATTGGTGGCAAACACCTGTCTCTACCTGGTGGGGAAAAACCACTCAGGCTGAGAACTTTTCAGCCAACCCTCGTAGACTCCGAAATGAAATGTTCACCCTTCATCTAGGCGATACTTGAAGAGCCTCAGTGGAGTCCTTCGATGGGGACCGTTCGTGATCCACGATGTAATCTCAGAGTCTGAGACAGCTTCCGCTGGTGAAGGAGAACGGCGATGTCCAATTCCGTACTTCCGCAAATGCATATGCGAATGGGGAGCGATGTCCATGCAGCGAGTGTCTCCGTGGTCCTCCTGTCTTTAGGGATCCCTGGAACGACTATCATTCCGTTAGTGCGTTCGTTCTTTCCTACATCAGCCCGTATTTGATGAAGACGACGAACGATGACGGCGTCTCCGACGAACGGGGAATGTAGACAGTGAATGCTTGCGGCTGTAGCGGGATCTATGTGTAAAAGCAATCGGCGATTAGATAGAAGGAATATCATCCATACTGCAACAGTTGATGGCCTTGATGGCCGTGACCGGGAGCGTGCATACGATGCCTCCTCTTCATCCGACGGACCTATTGCAGCCGATGAACCGTCATGCAGGGCTAGTGTAGTTATAGCTGCCGCTCCTCTACAAAACAGCCATACATGATGGTCATATGAGTGGTGAATTGTTGCATGAGGAGGCCGATGTCCAGTGACTGCGGTGCAACCAACAACGGTCCGTAGAAGCATCTGACGTGTTGAGTGCAGATGTTATAGACTCTCTGAAGAATGCAGACGTAGTTGCTAAAAGTCTAGTAGATGCTGATCACTGATGCCGTGTCCTGACGATCTGTACCCCGAGTAGCAGTAGTGGAGGTTCGTCGCAGATGTTACGTTCATCAGGAACGACAATCTCATCGCTGAAAGACTTGGGAGTATTCGTGGAGTCTTGTTTCAGCGCAGGTCTGGTAGTTGAAGACTACCTCGTAGGTTGAGATGATTCTGATGGCGTTCTATTTTGAGATCGAGACGAAGATTCACTGGTTTCTCGTCATGTGACCGTGATGGCGGGAAAGGGAGGCTCCCGATGGGTGAGTGTATTGTAAGTCCTTCGCATGGAGGGAGAAGATAAGCATAGTAAGCATGAAGCAGGTAAGAAGAATAATACGATTCAGCTGTATGTGGTTACGTAGGAATAAATTTACGGAAATGTAGCATCAATGCATACTGTGTGTGCATTATCCTATCTCAAGCCAAACTCCCATTCAACCAGGAAGAGAACTGTGAATACCAACCAATACATAAATCACCTTGGTGTTGGTCCATTACTTTGTGCACTTTTACCAACGTTTCCAAGAAGACATGACTGTCCGTGTAAGATCAATCCTTTACTTGCCATACAGCTTTTGTATCTACGTGTTTGTTTACTGGTTGACCAGGTGTGTACAAACAAATACTCCTGACCTATATATAAACCATGATCGTGCCATAGCATGTATAGGTAAATAGGGACTTTCCGATCAGAGGTATCTCATTTCCGAATTTAGTCTATGTTTTCAAGCCAAACATCCTTGGCTCTATGATATACCAGTCGTGTGTTCATCCTGTCGTGATCCTGGGTCTCGACATGGTTCACAAGGTAATACCAGACAAATACATGTATGTAAAACCTCCAGGTTGGTCACCACTGACACTGGTGAATATATATGACTGAAGGAATAGTGAGGGCTGGTTTGTCTTTTCCTGAAATGATCCTTTGTAAGGCCATGTCAGTACTATGACTTTCTTGTGTCGTCGAACCGACAACATCAAAAGGATAAGAGTACTAAGAGCATATATATATTTGTGTCTCTGACTTTATTAAGAAGGTTAACATTTGTATTATATAGTTTGTCCAAGGTTATGTTTTTCACCCACTTACATTTACAATCAGAACCATTCTTAGATTCTGCAGCTGTTGTTGTGTAGCTGTCATTACAGGAGATGCAAGATCTCTGCCACTTCTTGGGCTGGAACGTCGCTATCGGACATATCCGACACAACTTGGTATTGTCGATGTATCGACCAGATGGACAATCAGCTATTGAAAGAAAAACATTGACCGATGCAAACATGACATCATTTAACATTTCCAGTTTCAATGTACATTCTGTTTAAAGTGACAGTAAAGCCTTTTAACACAAATGACCTATCTACTATTTGTTCTAGAACATTTCTATCACACGATGATACTAACGTAAGTTACAGCCGGACGACGAGGTAGTTTTAGTTCCTTCCGTGGTTTTTCCACTCGGACATTTCTCACAGCTGTCTTGTAGGTTGCGCGTCCTGAAGTAGCCCTGAGCACAGTCCTTACATGATCCATCGTCCTGCAGGTCAGTGCCAGAAGGACAGCCATCTGTAAAATGGAACATAAACTTACCAATACTTGGACGCTAGTGACGCCCTGTAGCACATCACCAAAAGGACAGTGATCTGTATAATGGAATATATAGTGACCAATACTTGGACGCTAGTGACGCCCTGTAGCACATCGCCAAAAGGACAGTGATCTGTATAATGGAATATATAGTGACCAATACTTGGACGCTAATGACGCCCTGTAGCACATCACCAAAAGGACAGTGATCTGTATAATGGAATATATAGTGACCAATACTTGGACGCTAATGACGCCCTGTAGCACATCACCAAAAGGACAGTGATCTGTATAATGGAATATATAGTGACCAATACTTGGACGCTAATGACGCCCTGTAGCACAGCGCCAAAAGGGCAGTGATCTGTATAATGGAATATATAGTGACCAATGCTTGGACGCTAGTGACGCCCTGTAGCACATCGCCAAAAGGACAGTGATCTGTATAATGGAATATATAGTGACCAATACTTGGACGCTAGTGACGCCCTGTAGCACATCGCCAAAAGGACAGTGATCTGTATAATGGAATATATAGTGACCAATACTTGGACGCTAGTGACGCCCTGTAGCACATCGCCAAAAGGACAGTGATCTGTATAATGGAATATATAGTGACCAATACTTGGACGCTAATGACATCGTCCAGTAACACAGTGCCAGAAGGGCAATCCGTAACATGGAACCCACTAAACTGCATTGTCAAGTAATGAAGATAGGCGTTTAGCGTTCATCAATTAACATATTCCGGTTACTCTAATTTATGGAGAGAGAATAACAATTACCAATGCAATGTCGACTTCTCAAAACTGTGTGTGATACTCACGTAATAAGCACTGAAGATAGAAACGCAACCACTATTTTAGCTGTTCACAAAAATACATGCAATCACCATAACGCAATTTATCCCGTCTATGTTTTGTCGGAACATGGCAGATTCACAGTGTTACAGAGCGTCCTGAGAACACCTCGCGCTGTAACCCATATGCATGTTAATGGCATTGAGAACAACACCTCACGCCATAATCCATGTGCATTCGTCGACCTTAACATAAGCGTACTGAGGACAACACCTCGCGCTATATAACCCATGGTACTCGTACTGAGAACAACACCTCGTAATGAAACCCATGACGAGCTTACTATGGTTGCATGGAAGCCCAAATACATTACAAATTACTTCAGAGAAATAACAGAAGTGTTAGCATCAACCAAGTGTGCATATTATCAACAATGTTCTACCACAGCATGGTTTAGAGGTTCTACAGAACATACAATACACTATAGGCTATACAGAGGACCAAATGGCAACACTAAAAAGAAAGGAAAATGATGCACACACCATTACTTACCATTAGGAGAAACTTGTAAACGTAAAGAAATCACATTCAGATATAATTGTACAACTGAATAGGTGAGCATCCAGGGACTAGGCAGAAATGTTTTATCACAAGCTTTTCCGGCTCTATCTGGGTATAATCAAATGATGAGCAGTCACTATTAAATATGATTTGCACATCAGTATTTTTTCTGAGCAGTCCTTTTACAGACAAAATAGGACACCAGGACAGTGCTTGGCCCAAATGATTCAGTCCCATTTCTGGCAGTCCTATATATATTGCCAGTTATATTTCTTTCTCTCAGTGTACAATGTATCTCCAAGGCTACAATATACACCCTATCCAATCCAAAATAACCAAAAAACCCGTGTTCTTAATCATTAGATGCGCGGGGTAATCAGGTAGCAATGGAGTAATTAAGGAGTAATGGTATCAATTAGAAAGCAATGGAGTAATTAAGGAGTAATGGTATCAATTAGATAGCAATGGAGTAATTAACCCAATTTCACTTTCACACAGACCAATTCGTCGTAATTAATGATGGCAGTTGTCCCATTTCTGGCAGTGGATTACAACACCTGCCTAATTACGTTACCGGAGACTGCCAGTTTTGAGATCTTACTGCCCAAATACTACTATGTGAAAATATACAGACAGCCTTACAAGACACAAGCAATGTTATTGCACGACTACAACAGCTCTTGTCATGTTAACTCTGTTTGTGAAGTACGTGTTAGAGACATAATTGACTAAGATATGTTTCCAAATTAACATTGACACACACACATTCATGCATACTCATAGTCGCTGGCATTCTGCATTAAAAAGGCTTAATGTCGGCGGTTCAAAACATAGAATAAGTATTCAAGAATTATTTTACCCATTACTTCAAGATCAGCATGGTTCTGCATTGGTTACTTCATGGAACGACATCCACGTACTGTAGAACCTAGCTTGTCCACTTTAGCAATAAGCAAAATTTCGTTCACTCGTATATCTTATATCGCATTTCTCCCACGTTCGTATCGCATACATTTAACATAAAATAACAGCACTTTGCGCCCTTCTAATAGTTTCCTCAAACACGGATATTCATCCATTTGGGCAGAGGGTATTGGTTTTCATATTTTCAGTCTATCCGGGTGTTTCCTCATTCTGGGTTAACCACTTACATGGAAAGCAGTTGACATGAAGTGTATCAACTGTATAAGTGATAGGTAACTCCCAGTAGAGTGTTTCATGTGGTGTGGGTGACGACTGTGATACAAGATTTTAGAATACATTATAATGTACTTGCTTATGATGGTGTCATAGTAGAACGAGACAGGTTGTGTTACAACGCCATCAAATCATTCAGGCTGCAGTTGCTTTGAAAACGTATGAAAGGGCGTCCAATCACACAATCATCACATAAAAGGAGTCCAAGGTAAGCTTTTTCAGTCCGGGGTCACTTTTACAGAGCTAGGATGCCATTGAGAAAACATCAGAGCAGGGGCAACATACCTGTACTAGGACGAGTTAGGGCCGCGAGTTCTAATGACGCCAAAAGGCAATGGTAGAATTAGTTGGGGACATCACTTCAATACGGATTCTCTTTCTTATGACGACCCCAAGACATCGACTGTGTTTCGTTATTCATGGTATTGATTAAAATTAGATTTTATGACTGCCTTACTCAATTTGGAATGCGTCACTAACTTCGTCATCCGTAAATACATAGCTCAGTGTCGGTGGTGTAACTTCCGACTTGCATATAACTGTGGCCCGTTATATCAATGCCCCACACAATGTATTTCCCTGCCTCTTTTGATATGCCGCTGGCAGTGATTAGATCGAAGATGTACTCCACTTTTATTAATTTGTCCCAAATATCCCCAACAAAGAACTGATTTTTTTCCAGATCATCTGACTCAGCCACCAACAACTGAAACCTTCACCCGACTGACGTCATTGAACAATATCCATATTTTAGAATCATCGAGTAAGTACGTTTCACAAATTCGCCATATAGGGAATGAGTAAATTTATAACATTACTTGATACTAAGCTATAATTGTACTCAGCATCCATGTATAATGGGGTACAATTAAGGCCAAGATCACGCCCCACCATTATGCCAATTAGCATTTAGAGCATGTCTGTATGTCTACAGCTATATTCTACACTGCACAGGACTTTCTAAAATACACTTTACTCACTAAAACATTTGGAAGCACTGTCTGTTCCCGCCACTCTGGTTCTCTTGAGCAGAGGACATGGGTAGCAGAACGCCTGGCCCTCCTTCTCCTGGTAGTAGTCACGTGGACATGGGCTGCAACTGCTGCCTTTGAAGTACTGACCAGCTGGACATTTGTCTGGAAAAAATCACTTTCCTATACCAGGGGACATTTCAGACGTCGAGGCCAATGTGTCAACAAAAGGAAGTGCAGGCCAGATTCAGTTTCTGGAATTCCTTTGTGACACCATATAACCTTTCACACAGGGCAGCTGGACAAGATGTAGGCATCAATCGCCACCAGGGATCCAGTTCCAAGCTCATATATCATTATGAGTCGAAATAACTATTCATTTTGTCAAACTATAGATGGGCACTTTCTTCGAGTTCATTTCAAATGCGGGTATATCGTTGATTTGACATCACTTAGTGATCTCATAATTCCAGACCCTTATCTTGTGATGTTCCCACCTTAAGAAGTCAGTGAAGACAGCTAGTCGAAAGATTCAGAGAGACACTCCACAAATCGGTATGACATGAGGTGACTCACTCCACAAATCGGTATGACATGAGGTGACTCACTCCACAAATCGGTGTGATATGAGGTGACGCACTCCACAAATTCATATGACATGAGGGAAGATTTCTGCTTTCTAATAATAAACTTTCCATATTCGTCCAGCATTCTTACACAATGTAGTTCGGCCACTCCTTGTGGGAATTTTGACCTGGGTACTTTTAGGGAAGCAACATCAACTTAACCACATTTTAATTTAAAACATCTAATGGTATTTATCAGCGAATTAGAATAAAATACTAAAACATATTTGAACACTTTGTTCCTTATTGACAAAACCTTTTATTTATAATTGTTGTAGAAGGACAAAGTAAATTTCAATGGAATATTGTAAGCCCACGCATGCAGGTACGGTGTTTCATGAAACTTTGCAGAATGGAGAGTTGTACTAATTTATAAGTAGATCCTGTAGATAAGTAAGCTACGTACCGACACAACTACCCAGCGCTCTTGCACCAGGTCGGAGAGTGGTCTTTTCTCCACACGTCTTGCACGATGTCTGTGAGGATGCATCAGAGTAGGTGCCAATTGGACACAGCTCACACTGACCCAATGTGGAGTTGAGGAAGGACCCAGGGCCACAGGCAACTGAGAGATACAACAGGTAGTCAGTTCATTCCCTACCCACGTCCAGGAAGTAAATATCAGTTTTCTGTCAGATCATTTGTCAAACCAGATGGCATTGATACTGTCGACATGTAAAATATGATACTGTCGATATGCAAGACTGCTACTCACCACAGCTGCTGGTGCCGACTGCTTCATCACAGGATGTCTTCAGGACAACCACCACTTGGTCCTTCTGTAGCATACTCTGGCCGATATCCTGAAAAACACCACAGACATGTAGCCTATGACGGTCTGATCCTACTTTTGAATATCACAGCGTCATTGAAGGAGGACCTTGAGTAGCACAACAGTAATGTAACCTGTCGTGGATGACTGACCATCACACAATGTTAATGTAGAAAGGGTCAAGACCTTGAGAAACATAACAGTGATATAGCCAGTGGTGGATGGATCTATGCGTTGTTTAACACCAGGGTGGTGTAAAATGGTATATCACCTTTCCCATGCTGCACAACTCTAATGTAGCCATGGGCAGACAAGGGACAGAACTCTACTCATAATGTCGCCACGTTCAGACAAGGGACAGAATTCTACACATACTGTAGCCACATGTAGACAAGGGACATAACTTTACTCATGTAGTCACGTGTAGAAAAGGGACAGAACTCTACTCATGATGTAGTCACGTGCAGACAAGGGACAAAACTCTACTCATGCACTCACGTGTAGACAAGGAACAGAACTCTACTCATGTACTCACGTGTAGACAAGAGACAGAACTCTGCTCATAATGTAGTCACGTTCAGACAAGGGACAGAACTCTACTCATGTACTCACGTGTAGACAAGAGACAGAACTCTACTCATGTAGTCACGTGTAGACAAGGGACAAAACTCTACTCATGTAGTCACGTGTAGACAAGGGACAGAACTCTACTCATGTAGTCACGTGTAGACAAGGGACAGAACTCTACTCACGTGTAGACAAGGGACAAAACTCTGCTCCTAATGTAGTCACGTTCAGACAAGGGACAGAACTCTACTCATGTAGTCACGTGTAGACAAGGGACAGAACTCTACTCATGTAGTCACGTGTAGACAAGGGACAGAACTCTACTCACGTGTAGACAAGGGACAGAACTCTGCTCATGTAGAAATCTACTCAATGAGACCACTCGTACTGTGGACTGGTACTTCTTTACAAGCATATCTATCTTCATGAAATGCGTGAGTGTGTTTACCAAAACTACTAACCGTGAACACTGAATCACTCAGATCGTTACTCTCAATCGCTGTAATCTTGATAATCTCGGCCGGTGATAATGTTACGCTTTTGTCTTTCTTGGTTATCTTGCTCCTGTTAAAAATATATAGTTTCAATCTAAATGTACATTGTAGCTGCTTGTTAATAGTTGAATAGTTAGGATGAGCATGGCAGATTCTTGACTGGAGCCACGTACGTAAATGTTTCAAATTCATACAAGTAAATATCCATATACGTGTATAAAATATTTTATCAAGGTAGAATTCATAACACTGTTTTCTTCTCACCCAGGTTTTATCCAGGTGTCACTGACCAATATCTTATTAGCATCGTGACGTCATGAGCTTCATCCGCTAGTGTGTCTGGTTGATGCTTACCGTACTATTGATGTTTGTTTGCCTTAACTTTGAAGAGGAATAATACTTTACTTTTAGATGTGGTTTACTCTCCCTCATACATAAATGTTTCATAATTTGTGCTTACTCTCAGTATTTTCCTGGCTGCACGCCTACTCGTGAATAGGATCACATTTGCAGGTGCATTTTACTCCTTTGTAAGTAAATGTGATCATTCAAAATCTTACTCACCCAAGTTTTGTCAAGGTGGCACTGACAACTATTTTATTTGCCTCGCAACTCCCTTTAACTACCAGGTTTGTGCAGGCATCAACGCACAGCCCCGGCCAACGATCAGAGAGGGTATTCACAAACTTGCTTTTCAACTCTCTCAACAAGCGGGATTTCAAGAAGTCGATACACTTTAAAGTCATCTGGTAGATGAGGGTGAAGTCCACTGAATATTTCTGATCCGATGTGGCTGAAAATATTTCAAAATTAATACATTTATGGAGACATTTCACAAATAACAAGATATATACGAGTCACTGATGTTTGAGTATTACGCCTTGCTGATGTGATGCAAATGTCGTTACGAAGGCAGCTTGTTCGTCATGACAGACGTAAATATTTCTTGTGTGATAACGAAATTGTATATCGTATTATGTGTCAACCACTATCCCTCTCCACACCTCTGTGTAACCCTACCTCCACATGCAGGCGGTGTGTACAGCTCCAACGGATAGTCCAGATTATAAGACCCAAGTTTGCCACAACTAAGAATATTTGGCGTTGGGATGGAAGGGGCTTGGCCGGGGGGACAGAAGTCACGTACAGCAGTTGCTCCACAAGGTGTGGTCACCAAGAAGCCATCTGTGCTGCATGTGCTCGATCCTACACAAACAGAAAGGTACGCTTGCTGAACACTTCATGTTAGGAGTATTCGTACATTCGGGCAGGCTTTCCGTTCAGTTAATGCTAGACATCTTTCGGAAAAGGGAGCGAATATTGATCAAAGGTATTACCGTGTAAAGACTGATGGTAATTGTCGTAAACTGCCAGAAATGTTGAGGACATTTACCACGTATGTAGACAATGAATCTGCACAGCTCAACGTTTCCTTGGTCGTCAGTGGCAGCGTAAAGAATATCATACCTGCCTCGCATCATGAGCTCGTCTAGAACAAACACAAAAGCAGAGTCATGCAAGTATGATGAGTTGGTCTGGAACACATGGTCATGCATCCTTAGACGGATTGATCTAGAACAGGCAGTCAGTGAGTGAGTTTAGTTTTACGCCTCACTCAGCAATATTCCAGCTATACGGCGGTCGAGGGCATTACGGCGTGTTGCACGCTTCTTTGTAGCAGTGTCACCCGAGTCGATAACTGTACGTTTTATTTAATTTTAAAGATCGAGAAGCTCCATGTCGACTATATGACATGTAAACAAAATAGCGTCTGTCATTCGACTGTTTTAAAAGTAGTGAGACATATTCTGGCAAGCTTTAAACTGCAATAAGAATGGTTAACACTGTCTACGTTGAGTGTGCAAACGATACAGTGTATACAATAAAACAGTGGAAGTCGGTACAATAATGTCTTCATAGTGATCGAACGGTTTCCGAAATCCGTGGACTGCTCGCGTCATATTATGACGCCATTACATTGCGAGCGATACATGTTCTCGGCGGAGAGTTTGGCAGTTACCGTGGCAGCGGGTAATGTGTGTTGTCGCTGTCATCGGCAGGGTGACACAGAAATTTATTTAAGTCTCATTGACCACTGAAATCAAAGTATTTTAAAGGAAGGTAAGATAGATCATGCATTCATCATGGAAGAAACACGCCGTCAGGCATACTTAGATGAGTTTAAAAAACCGACACACCGTCATGCATCATAACTTCTTTCAGAACAGACACATCGGTGACTTCATCCAGAACGGATGCATCATTATGCATGCATCATTAGTTCATCTGGACAGACACATCGTCATGCATCATTAGTTCATCTGGACAGACACATCGTCATGCATACATCATGGATTCATACAGACAGACACATCACCACGCATACTTAGATGGGCTCATCTGGCAGACACATCAAGCATGCATCATGAATTCTTCCAAACCAGACACACCATCGGGCATACTGAGTTGAGTTCATCCAGAACAAACACATGCTTGCTTAGATGATTTCATCTGAACTGACACATCCTCGTGCATGCATCGTGAGTTCTTCTGGGACAGACATATCGTCATGCAGATTTTGATGATTTCATTGAGAACATACACATTGCCATGCATGCATCATGGGGTCATCTGGCATAGAGACATGACAATCACAACTATATAATACTGAAGCAGGACATTAAGGCAACAGTACAAAGTACATATCAAGTTGCCCCACCCATGGTGGAACTGTTTAACAAGAGTAACATTATTTGTAAAGTGCATAAGCATTCCATTGATTTTGTCCACCTGTCTAGCAAGATGAGCCAGCAACGGAAGTTATAATATGAACAACGATAGTAATCCAATACATAGCTGTTATAAGCAGGTGCGACCAACAGATAATAGGAGCCAGCGCGAATGTGGTTCCTAAATACTCATATCTATATTATCACTGTCCGATGTAGAGTGTATCGTGAGAGATACAGACTAGTGGCTAAACAACCCCATATAAGATAGAGGTAATGTCAGTGAACACCTTAACAGCCGCAAGTGACAACAGTGTGGAACAGTTGTAAACGTGTTAGTCACCTGTGAATGTGCTGGATACAGTTGCCTTACTGCCCGTAGAGGGCGCTGTGTAGACGGCAATGGTCTCCACCACGCGGGTACTGGCGTTATATAGGACGTCAGTAGCTGGACAGTTCGTCAGAACTGGTTTCTTCTTGTCTGTGGAAGATACAAAACTGGGTCATTGTCTAACAGTGCCACAATCAACATTTCAAAGAGATGCCTTTGAAACGTATCAAAACAATAATAAACGTAGCGTAATCATACATGTTAGGTGCCACTAAGCCCTAGATGACACAACCAGTGGGTCATCTCCTGTCACACATTTGCCGATTCGAATGCACATATAATTGTCTGATAGTGTGTCTCGTGTTTTGATGACACACCTCAACATAAGAATGAAGATTTTCATGGATATCAACTTCTTTAATATGAGAACACAACGTTTCGGAGTTAATGCTTACTCCTTCATCAGGTAAATGAGAAGGGAGATACAGAGCTATATTTATATGTACAGGTAAACAATAACAAAGTAACAAGTGGAATGAGTTAACAAAAGCTGGAAGCCAGTGTAAACAAGCACTGATAGGGAGCCGACAGTTACGATGACAATGATGGAAGCCAATGGTAAGATCATGTTTACATAACACAGATGGGGATTAAGGATTAAATATAGCTCTGTACTCCCTCCTCATTCACCTGATGAAGGAGTAAGCATTAACTCCGAAACGTTGTGTTCTCATAATAAAGAAGTTGATATCCATGAAAATCTTCATTCTTATGTATTTCACTTCTAAACGCCCTTCAAAGACGTGACACCTCAACATGTCACATGTCACATGTCACATGTCAAATTGGCGAGTTACATTAATATCACGTTTTGTGGTGATACTATATACTTATTTCTCGCACCGCAAAAGCTACAACACTCTTGTAACTGTCTTTTTCTATTTTTTGGTAGCTGGTATTTCTCAGACGATATAATCCATGTTGTCGTTCTTTCTTTTGTATTCTTCGGACAAAACAACTTATGAGTATTTCCACATAAAAGTGTTTCTGTCTTGTGTTAGACATCATTCTCATACATGCGTGATTATGAACGAGCAACACGTCTCAAATGTGCAGTGTCTGCAGTGTGTGCCGTCCTATCACAAAGTGTGTAGTGTTTAATGTACTGAGCAACAAACTCAGTTGTTTCATTATTGTGCAAATGTAATCTGATCGAAAACGCGGAGGACGTTAATATTATTGGGACAGTAAAACACATTTATGCAAATTATGTGCACAAAGAATATCCTTAAAATTTTGTTAATGCAGTTATATCACTGGATAAGTAGCGCCACTAAATCAATTTACTTTTTGTCAGGTAATTTCTAACCTGGTTGCCCAGTACAGTTTTCAGCCATGATACGTCCCGCCTCGCACAGTTTTACACCCGGACCAGCTTTGCTTGGAACGTAGATTCTACTTCCGCCCGCCATCTTGTAGGGACTCCACCCAAGGGCAAGGTCACCAGGAGGCTGGTAGTTCAAGTTCCCCAAAACATTTGACACATCAGTGTGGGTTAGGATGCCTCTCCACACTGTCAGTCGGGCGATGTAACCTTTGAAGGCGGGGTCGAACCACACGATCTTCAGACTGAAACATTTAACTTTGCATTTGTACTTACAAGGGTGGATAGAATGATACACGGGCTATAGAAGGTAGAAGCCAGCCAGCTAGCCAGCCACCCACACACTCACAGACTCTCTCTCTCTCTCTCTCTCTCTCTCTCTCTCTCTCTCTCTCTCTCTCTCTCTCTCTCTCTCTCTCACACACACACACACACACACACAAACAATTCATGCAACACACTGAACATTGTTTTGTTTGTTTTCTGTCGTGTTACTTACGATGAGTGCTTGAGCATGTTCATAAGCCAAGGATCTCGGAAAATAAATGCATTTTGATATACAGTATTGAAATCTCAGGAAGGTCAGAATCGCATTTACATACGCATGCACAACTTCTCTTAATCAAGTTAGGTGTGTGTAGATCTGCAACTCGTGTAATACGCTGCTTGCTTCAAAAACAAACAATCCCGACCAATTCCAGGTTCCACTCGAGAACACCACAGAACATGAGACCATGTGCCCACTTCGAGTACACAGCAATAATGTAATATTCATGATGCACTGTGAATGTTGAGAGGAAACCTCTGTCTTTATGTTCCCAAGAGCAGTTGAAATTTTTACGCCCCCAAATCGGGCATCTCTTTTCCGCCAATAGTTCAGTGTGACCAGTGGCCATATTGGCACTCTCTCCGTAACCATCCAGCACAAAAAGCTTAAAGCTTACAGGGTGGCTGGATTGTCGTGAGAAGGGGCAGTTGGGAAAGCCCTTAGCGTATAAGTCAGGATAAGTATTAAATATAATTTTTTATCAGAAATATTTCATATCTTTCCTTATTCTGACCCATACGTATTGCACGCATTGCTTCAAGCCGACAAGCAGGTGGTGTGTTAGCCATCTGGATATCTGTGACTCTGATCGATCCTAGTCTTCTTCGTTCTTCTGATCCTGCTGCTGGGAAATTTAACTGAACTAAACTTCTCGAACTGAATAAGAGAACTAAATCATGTGATTTTGTGGATTTTGAAGACAAGTTAAGAATTCCTGATTCTTCCTACCTGAAACAATCCATACGTTAAGAAAGGGGCTACTTTAAAAAAACTGAACTGCATTTCTCATGCACTGATTTATCTAGTAAGACCGGGTAGCATAAACTGTCTTCTGTTTGTTATGGGACAGTAACTTTACGTAATTAGGGGTGAGTTATCGACTGCCTGGAACTGCCAACTGCTGAGCAACTATGAGAGTGCCGAACTGGCAAATACCGGATACATCTTCAGTGGCGATGTCTCTGAAATACTTGTTGGTGAAGACAGTCTCTGATCTCCAAAAGCAGCCTTCCATGATGGAAGATACGGAGCAGTCGCCGTGTAGAACTAAGGTTGACGCTAACGCTCTTACTTCACGTGGATTGGAGGCTCTAGGTGGATCCAACTTTGTACGCCCGAAGGATGATTGCTCTTATCCAGAAGGAGATTGTAGTTCTGGATCACTGGAGTGATAATGGGATGAACAGACGCTTCCACTTTCTTCTTCTCGTAGCAGTTCTGTTAACGTAGATCTTCACTGCCCAGGACAAAATGATGCGTTCTGTGCGTCGTAGGGTAACAATAATGTGGAACTGCCTGTCCAGTTGACCTGGTAGTTGATTCTTTGCTGTGAAGTCCCATAGAGGATAGAACTACTGGATGATTCCCTGGATGAACCTCGTTCGACCACAGTCTAAAAAGTCTGTCTCTGACATTCTAGTGACTGTAGCTAGTCCGAGTAGGAAGTGTATTTTCAAGAGTATGTGAGTTAGCAACTCAAAACTGTTATGCAGCAGAGGCTCATAATCACTAATCAGGTGTTGCAGAACCACATGAAGATCCTACGCTGGAGCTTTAAACTTGTTCTGCTTTGTTCTGCTGATCTTCAAGTTTAATCAATCTCATAAAAGCGACGATTTCGGGAACTTCCATGTCCGTAGTTAGAACCGAACTAATAGCCGCCAGGGAGGTAGAGTTTAGTAGCTCTCATGTTACATAAGTATTCCAAAGGGTGTCAGGCTTTAACGACTGAGCGTCTGTGCTGAGGTGATGGATTTAGCTGTTGCAGTAGAGTACCGTTGTCTGGTCAGACACTACATAAAACGATCCATACGTATAACTGAAATCCTTGTTGATTGGCACGAGGCCGTCTTGAGTGCGGATGTATTAGCAGAGTAGGCCAATCTGGTAGTTAAATCATTGGCTCACCTTGGTGGTTTTTACGCTCTTCTCGAAGGTCAGCTGGGCGTGACCAAAAGCAATCAGAGGACTTTGGTCTCAGCAATCTTGTGCAGAACCTTTGGTAGTAGAATCGGTGGTAGAAAGGCATTTGCGTCTAACTCTTTTCACAGAATGGCTAGGGCCTTGAGAGACAAGGTTAGGGGTTTCGGGACCGTTTGGTAGCTTTAATAGGCAGAATAGTCATGGGGTCTATATAATTCTCTTGCATAATGAGGAGTCTCCGTGGCGACGAGATAAGGAGTCAACCAGCAATCCAGGCTAGGCGTTCCACGTCCCTGTAAATTGAACAATTCAGAGCAAATTATCGTCGGAAACCGATGCCTCTGCATGAACTGACCTGCTGGTGAGAGACGGAGTAGGAGTCGACTGATTAATAGGTTTGTCCAAACACATATTCAGCTGCTGTTTTTGAATAGCCAACATAACGTGTTGAGTGATATTTGCGATGAAGTTTGATTGTGATTGACTGAACGCCCATGGGTTCCTCCCTGGGTTCACGAATGCTGAGTTATGTTGGTTCAAGGTCATAGATGGGTTCGCTGAGATAAACATGATTCCATCGACGTTCGGGAATGGGGTAGCTTTATGCGTAGGAGGGTTCGCTGATACCTGCAAGGCTATAAACATCCTGGTAGAAGACCAAGCTGACGGTTTGACGAAGAAAGCTTACAGTTGCTTCTCGGGTGGGTTTAGAGTGGTGTAGAGTTAAAGGTCCCACGTAGGTAGTAGGAACCTTGGTTCCCGAAGGTCGGAAGAGTAGACTAATGCGGCTGCTGTGAATGGCTGAGGAACGTAGTTCCCAATCCGGCTGAGGTCGTTAAGGTAGGTGTCTGCGTTGCCTTTCTCACATTGACCTTGAGTTTGAGAAGGGTGTAAGAAGGAGAGGTCATCAACTTCATCAGATATCATGAAGACCTTTATAAAGGTGTCAGTATCTTCTTAGAGTAGACTTAGACGATGATTCTGACGACGACCTCTTCTTGGACGTCTTCTTCTGTTTGACAAGCGTTTGGAAACCATAACCTGCCTCAGGAGCTATTCCCGTGGGGTGGACTGCAACACCGCCTCAATATTAGAGGCTGGACAATTTTCTGTGAGCAACTCCAAATGAGTAAATTATCTCGTCACCCGAGGATAATAACCTTGTTAACTAACCTTCAATAAACTATATATTACTCTTGTCTGACGAGGCACTAGCACTGTCACGTTTCTTCTTATCATCTTTTTGCGCTAACAAGATAATCTACTTTTATCAAATAAACATTCAGATAAATGTCCACAGTATGCACATCGTGAAGTAATATGATATGACGTAGAGTGTGTTGTTCGTGCGTCCCTAAGAAGAAGAAAAAAATGTGGATCTTGGCCTAAAGATAGGTAGGTATTAAGCCATAGAAGAGACCCGAGGCGAGAGCCCATTTGTCTAGTTGGGCGATGACAGAGAGAGTAACAGTCAGGCCGCTGGTCTCGTGGAACTCGTGGCGAGAAGGAGGCACGATGCCCTGATTGGGTGAGTAAAAGTTTGACTGTTCATGGGAACATGGGGACAGAGGTTACCACTCATCCTTCGGACGAAAAGGAGATAAAGCAAAAGGTATGAGTCAGATAAAGCAAAATTAACGTACATTCTGAGAATTCAACATATATCTTAGACAACGTACCTGTTGCTGTCAGTGAGGTTAACGTCTATATCTCCTGATGTGACTTTGATTCCGTTAATAAATACATTGATCGACCCATTTTTTGTCCACGTGGCTGCAACATGATCCCATTGACCCTTGACTGTCTCTAGATCTGCTTTTTCTAGCGTCATGTTGACCACTTTTCCAGCGGCAGAAAAGTGGACCCGGTCATGGAACTGCTCGAAATACTTTTCACTGCGATCTCTGCAAGAGAGTTTTCATATTAAGCAGCATTACTTAAGCTTGAAAGAGATGCCTCCAGAGGCACCATATGACGACGTTTTTAACAGCATCATGATCACAAGTGGTTTTAAGAACTATCCTACTCAGTTCTCGTAGCCATCAAATTATTTTCTACATTCGTATCCACTGCGTAACGACTGATGTAGTAGCAAGAGATGTGGATGGCTTACAGGTTGGATATGACGACTGATCTGCCGGAGTTGAGGTAGCCGATCCAGAACATGATGGACAAGTCGCCTGTAAGCTGGAACGGGCTGTGCGACTGGACAAACTGAGATCCGAATCGATTGTCCAAGTACAGGTCAAAGTCTGGAGACGTATCTGTAACATGATTACCAATTTGGAATTAATCAATTGTCACTTGTGACCATGACACACAGTATTAACCCTTTTCGATGTACTAAACATCTTCAAATGTATTCACATAAGATACGTAAAGAATAATGGAATGAAATCATCTTGGGTTTTGTCTCCCTTGGAAAGATTTACCTTTACACGACGTCCCCGAGAGAATGTTTGGAGGTTTGCAAAGGCAGAAGGTCTCGCGTCCCTCGCTTAGACAGGTCGTTCCAGATGGACACTTGTTGCGGCAAACATCGTCCTTCGTCTGGCAAGTATCACCGCTGAATCCTGAATACAGAGTCAGAGAGCGTACAGGATTCTCAAACATATACCGGGTGGGATATATTTCTGGTGGATAGCAGCAAATGCACATATACGTGCACTGATATGTTCAGGTGAAAGAGAAGGTGCCAAAAGGTGATAACAAAATTGATAGATAACAATATTGGTCATTTGTTAGATGCTATAATCAACACACTTGAGCATGCTCAGAGCGCAGGGGGGAGAGAGATAGAGTCAGTTACATAGAGAGAGGAAAAAATAGGTCCACGGTTCTGATGTGAAAACTGTCAGAGAATCACAGTCTTTGATGTGACTGGCAATGAATTCCATCGTCTTGGGGTTCCATGAAAGCTATGTAGCAAAGTCGGAAAGTTGGGACATTAAGCAGGAGCTGGTTCTGGCTGAAGTGAATACAGTGATCAAGTGAGTGGGGTAAGATGCGGCTCGGTTGTGGAGGCGTGTGCACAAAGAGTTGTCAATGTGGTGGTAAAGACGGAGCGATGTTGAAGCCAGAGAGGGATTTATGCAGCCAGCAGGGAGGGACAGTGGTAAAAGAAAGTGTGCTATTAGGATTCTAATCATACTGACAGAGGTGTAGCTGGTGTCCGAGGGTGAGTGTAGATCTGTGTGTTTTCATCTTGGAAGACATAGATGTAGAGGTGCACAGGATGCGTCCGGTGTTAAAGCCATTTGATTACATCTTGGGGATTCAGACACAGATGAGAGAGTCACGTGTTCAGAAACCTACCTTGTGGGCAGTCACAGGTGTGGCCCATTGGCTGGACGAGAGAACAGTTGCCACCATTGTTACACACGTTGGCAGAACATGTATCCGTGATCAGCTCACAGGATACCCCACTGTATACTAGAGAAGAGAAACATAAAGTTTAAGTATACATGCTAGAAGAAGCACAAGGTTGAAAGACGAAAGGAAGGGTAATACGTCAAACTGTACTTACATGATGTACAGTTGCATGTTGCAGATCCCCCTGACTGCTGACATGTACCCTGAGTAGTACACGGCTTGACAAGATCACACACCCTGGGGGACGATTCACACAGGCGCCCCTGGGTTCCCCTCTGGCAACTGAAGTCAATAGCTCGGCGTTGGAACAATTGGATAGATCGTGTTGAGCTCATCAAGTTAATAGGATTCACCAAGTTTACATTTATCCGCAACATAGATTAATAAATGTGATTCTTTCATTGACTGACTGGTGTTTCATGCTATTTCATCTCATCTTAGCTATATTTGTCTCACCTTCTTCTACAGTTTCTCCAATGCTTTACCTAGGCTGTAACAATGTGGTCCTCTTGTCAATGTCATTGTCTGGGGTTATATATACTTTACATATTTGTATTTGTCTAAAACATCTTTAGTCCCGAATTGTCACCTAACATTCGTCCTACTTGAGATTTTCTTTTTTTTTTCGTACTTCTGACATAACCAAGCATCGACTTGTTCAGCTGCGTGCAGGAACACATTTCATGTGGACATGCACGCGTTACTTGCTTTGACTGCGTTAGTTGTTAGTTGTATGTACTGACTGTCCTCGACATTTAACACCAGCGCAGACAATAAGAGGTGTTTAAAGCATCAGAGTAAGTTTACAGGAGAAATCAATCCAAGTAGCTCCTTGTGCTTCTTTCTTTTCTGCAGATTATATCCTATTCATTTATTAGACAAATAACTATTTATGCATTCCCCCGATACACACAAATAGTGTATGTCTAAGTTTGCGGATGGGTGAGTATCTTTTTAATCACAGTGACCATAGTGACCAGCACTCTCGTACTGCACCAATACGCACCTGCAGAAGTAGTCTTCAAACACAGAGTAGCACGTGCCGTCATTCTGACACGTGATGCCGGAGCACGTTTTGGCTATATTCTGGCAGTTCTTGCCCTCCCAGCCAGGTGTACAGTTGCAGGAATAGTCGGCCAGCAGGTCCACACAGGTGCCGCCATGCATACACGGCAAGGAGTCGCACTCGTTGATTAGCTCCTGGGCAACAAGACTCGGCACTTTATAAAATATGTTTGTGGGAAGGGAAAACACGCTATCAAACATTATTACCGACGAAAAGAATATGATCGATGAAAACCTTTCACTAACAAGCAGGAAGTCTTACGATTTGTGTTACTAACGAATTATGCATCAAAGTATAACATTCAGTGACACGGAATAATGGACTTGTACCACATCCGATCAACACATATTATATTAAAACTCCGCCTCTGTGATGATGCAATGGAAATATCGTGTGGCGGTCGTGTATCAGTTTTGTGACGTCACGATGTCTTGGGATCGCAAGAAATTTGAAATTCAAATATTGAAATGCTGGATGGATACGGGTGAATTCAAGAACAACTTAGATTTGGCCCTTAGCTAACGTTTTGGCGACATTAAAGCCAGGCTAGTTATTGGAAATGAAGACACATGAGAACTAAAAGAAGAAGAGCAAACTGTTTATGGGAATCCATCTACCAGATTGGAAACAATTCCCCAGGACGGAATATCATTCAAGGAAAAGTTAGATGGCCGAATTCCAAAACAAACTAAGACAGGCAATGCATGGTACGTAGAAACATTCAAATAATGTCGAAAGTGGCAATATGTTAGAAATGAAACGCGGAAGAGGCAACTAGGTGAGAAATTAATCCAAGAGGGGTCAAACACATTACAATCTGTGTTACACTCAAGAAACCCTGTGTGGGTGGCTCACAAGTTAAAGACCCTATAACTGACAATTTGATGTATCTGCGCGTTCCAGTGAGTATTAGGACAATAACTGCTGAGAAAGGAGACAGGAAGATAATTATCGAGATATAACGTTTATCGAATCCCGTCATTTGTGTTTTATGTACAAGGCAACGTTTTATCTCATTCATTACAAACATAATGTGAAGTTTTGTGTTTACGTTTAATATGATACCTACAGAAATATTGCATGAGAATTTGCATTAAAAATAACGTGTGTTTTTAGCTAATTTTCTATACTCTTGAATAAGGGCGGATGAAACGAAATGTATATATTTATTTATGTCATTTATTACCTTCAGTGCGCAAACTCACATCATAGTTTGATAGCCCAATAAATCTGAATATAGTCCTTATCGTACATTTTGGGAGAATATAATAACATGTAATCATGGATCCGCCCGTGGTTCTTCGAATTACATACTCTTTCCAACTATGTTGAAAATAGCATGTTGATGGTTTCTTAGTTTCAGTCAATCAAGGGCTAACATACTCTGACATGTACATGGTGCGTGTCTAACTACTCCCCGTCACATAGAGGTACATTATTCGATATAGTACAATCTTAAACAGGCATTTTCATTGGCTGAAAGTACCATGATGTTGAACTAACTGAAATCGGCGATGTCTAGTTTCAAGATCTGTTGAGCAGTCCTATACTTACCGTGCAATTTTTACCTGTGTAACCCGGCTTACACTCACACCTGTAGTCCTGGTTCAGATCCACACATCGTTCTGTCTTGTCTGTGGGACATTGGTTTTTGCAGTCCACTATGTCAGCCGTACAAGTAGGGCCTGAAACCAGGTAGAAGAATTGTGCATCCAGCACGCACAAACAAAGTACAGTCAGAAATTATATCCGATGTGTTCTGAGGGAAAACATACTTGCTTGCGTCTTCACCACTTTTTTCATTGCCTGCTTAAACATCACATTGGTCTATTCACAATTGATCGTCCTCCCCTGCTTTGTAATAAGGCCGTTAGGCACCTGGTGATACATCTCGCCAAATCCAAGTTGCATAAACTGATGCTCACGGTGTCAGTCACTGGATTGAATGGACCATATTCGATTACTTACAGACCTCAGTAATATGGGTGAAATAGTGCCGTGTCAAACAACAAATAAACAGAGGGAGCAATCATGATTCTATTCCCAGCCACCGCAGTTTGAGTGTACACTACGTCATCTACTCTCCCGGTTTACCTGTCCATCCATCGTCACACTGGCAGGAGAACGTCGTCACTCTGTCTACACAGGTCCCATGCACGCACGGTTTGCTGGCACAGTCGTCGATGTTGTGTTGACACAGAGATCCTTCATAGCCGGACTTGCACACACAACGGTAGCCGCCCGTCAGTTTGTCACATCGCTCAGTGTTGTTGGTGTTGCATGGGGAAGGGGAACAGAAGTCCTTCTCGGTACACTCGCCGTTGGGAGCTGGGGAAATAACAATCAGATATGACACATCCTTCAACAATCAGAATCAGATGGGTCATGCGTTAAAAGGAGTGACTCATACCACAGATTGAGAGGACCTGAGACATCCTCACCCTTTTACCGTAAACCTATAGCCTATGTGTTTCCGAAGAAATGTTAAACAACAATTCCTGTCTGAGCTTACCTTTCTCAAAGGGATTCTCGCAGATGCAGTCGGCAGTGATGTTGTCGTAGTTGCTGATACAGAGTCCGTTATTGCAGCGCCCAGATGTACACAGGACTGCCTCATTGTGACAGTGGTCGTCTCCGAAGCCGGGTTTGCACGTACAGGAGTACGAGTTGGCGCCATTGACACAAGTCCCGCCATACAGACAGCCACTCGGGTTCTCCTTACATTCGTCTGTTGGGAGACAGGGAGTAATCTATCCGATTACGTATGCCACTACAGTCAGTGTGCTACAACAATTACAGCAATTACAACAGTTGCAACAAAACCAAATTATAGCTGACATGTGGGAGATATTTGTATGTTTAATGCATCTGTGATAACAATAATATCGAAAGCAGATTTCTACCTTGATATGTTCTAACATATTTCCGTTGTTGTTAATTCCGGTGGAGAGGTGGGTAGATTTAGCATTGTATGACAGTGGGGACACCCGACCTTGGAAAATCACTACTTGATAGTGGTTCATCAATACATGCTCAGTATATGCTCACAACATGATTTATGTAATCGACTATGCTCTTGGCAGGGATTACTTATGGACTCGGAAAAGGCCCTTCGTTTTCATTGGCATATGGCTGTCTCACAGTGAATGCCCAATATATTCCTAGCTACTATACTGTCAAAACAAGACTCACACATGGCAATCACAGTTTCTGTAGTCATGTAACGACAAGGCTCATGTATAACAACTTCACCGTTAATATACATGTTCAGGTAACGACATTGTCAAGACACAACATACCCTCGTTTGTTTCACGGTTATCACGGATATTCATGTAACGACATTGTTTACACAAGACCCACTTTGCCAGGTTCACAGTTAACATCGATGTTCTTGTAACGCTATTGTTTACACAAAATCCACTTTGCCAGCTTCACAGTTCACATCGATACTCTTGTAACGACATTGTCTAAACAAGACACAGGTATAACAACCTCACCGGTAACACCTACATTCATGTCACGACACCAGATTCATTTATGGCAGCCTCACACTTAACACCGATACACATGTAACGACACTCTCTTCACAAGACTCACCTATGGACAACGTCACCGTAAACATTTATATTCATGTAACGACACTGTCTGGACACAACGTACCCACTTCCGTCTCACAGTTCACCCCCGTGAAGCCAGGGCGACAGGTACACTGATACCGAGCGTCCCCCCAGGAGTTGCAGGTGCCGCCGTTCTTGCAGGGCTCAGGATTGCATCGATCGTTGTCACGATCACATCTAGAACAGAATTATTATTAAAATATAACAGACATTTCCTAAAGTTTCCTCTCAGCATTAAAATGGTTTCTGCATCGATAATGCATTTGATATCGTATTCAGAAATAAGTATGACACAGGTGAAGAAATATGTAAAAAATATATATTTCTTTTTACTTGAAGCCACGGATTACTCGCTTTTGGAATAGGGGGCAGGCGTATGCAAGTGATATATAAACCTCTTGAATACGTTGTCATCAGTGGTGGGGAAATACGAGGCAGAGTGATTACCGCTCCATTGCTGAGAGGTTTGCTTTAAAAAATACATCCACAGACAAGTGGGCTACGACTTCAGTTCACAGAACTTTCAGTCAAGTGTACTGCTCGAAGGGCTGTTCTATTCTTGCGGTCGTTCTGAAAGGTATATTTCGTGCAATGGTATATTGGTCTCTTTGAGGAATGTGAGATGTGTGTACTACATGTTCCTACCATGGGTACTTGGAAGGATTATTTCCTGGTTCGTTTTCAACCGCTTCATGTTTCTTTGATTACAGAATGCCATTAAAACGTGGTCCACTGTAACATTTTATAGTTATAACATATATATGTCACCTACATTTGGGATTACACTTTCTTACTACAGCACAAATTCTTGCACTTTTTTCAAGTTTAGTCCCATCCGGGATTCGAACCCACACACTCTCAGTCAGTCAGTTAGTCACCTAGCCCGCTCAGCCACGGCGACTTCTACACAAACGAAAGTTGGACACGTCATTTAGAAAGTGGTCAAATGTAAAATATGTTATGTTTGGGATTGCACTTTCTTAGTAAGTTTCCCGGGTACCCACCTTGGTTGTGTGTACTGGCCGCCAGAGGGACACACACACTTGTGTCCACCAATCAGATTCCGGCACACGCTGTAGTCACGGCAGACATTGTTTTTACAGTTATTCCTCTCATTCGTCTGGCAGTACTTGCCGCTGAAGTCTACATACGTTGTATGCAAAGCATAATATTCAATATAACAATATTGACACAGTAACCCGTCCTATTTCTTCTGGTTATCACATATAATTCACCGGTATACTGAGTAAGATATTGTCGATTTCATCTCTACCGTCAATACATTTTGCGCAGAGCGAGTTCTATACTGGAAATATAACTATTGTTGATTAGCATAGTGGACTGCAAGCAGAGTCGTTTATAAGCCCTGCAAGTGATCATGTTTATCATGTTGAATACATACATGGTGTGTTCGCGCACTTCTTCTCATAGTATTGCTGGGTTGTGCCCGTTGTAGATTTCATCCTAGCCTGTTCTTCATTGAGTAAGACACACAAGTTGTTGGTGGTGAAGAAGCCGATGGCGACACAGGCTGAGTTACTGATGCATTCATTGCTGCAGACATCCACCGAGGAACTTGACAGGCTTCTGATGTAGCTAATGCCTGGATTGTAGTCAGTTTCGTTCTTTACCATGCTGCATTCCGTGGCTGAAAGTAATAAAGCACCGATACACTGACTTGGGGTGTACCCCATGTTACACACAATACGGATGATAGTTCACACATTCATGTATATCACTGACTGGGTGTTTCTTACTAGATCTTACACGATAGTGTCAAAACTCAAAGAACAATTTAGAGTTCTAAACCATTTCATATACAGACATTGTGTTTGTCCTCTTTGTGATTCACGTATCTGATTATGTTGTACTTGATCACATCAAAATTCCACGTAAATGTAATTTAGCTAAGATTGCACCATAGAAGTAGACATAGATGCATATAGCACCATAACATACTGATCACCTACCAGCAGTACACTGGCAGTCGAATCCCCCAAGTTTGGGTTTACAGGTGGCTCCATTCAGACAGGGGTTAGACATGCAGTAGTCGATCTCAGTCTCACACTTGTCCCCGGTATAGCCTAGACAGACATAGCACAAGACTGTGAGTCAGGTTATCCACCTCAGGACAATATCCATTCAGCCAAAGTTTGAACTGTTAAAAACAACTGGACAGTCATGAAAACATTAAGACACATAATAATGGTTGCCTAGTTTCACAGCTTCACTCCCGTCCATGGAAACATTGGGATACACATGTACAGGGATGTCTCACCTGAATTAGATTCGTTATATTATTTGGAATTCGACCTGTTATACGTGGCACGCTTTTGCAAACATAGGGCTATTATTCCCACAAGGGTTCCAAACGCCCACACTATTGCCAATCATGTGCCTAATACAAAATGGAACAACGACCTGATAAAACCTCACCATTAACATTAGCAGTAGCATCTGGAGGAATAACTATTCCCCCAACTAAACAATATCCGTCTAATAACAACAGACTGGAACGAGTCAGCTTCTACTGAAGATGATGTTTTACAGGACAGAACTTGATTCTGGATCGTCCCCAAGTCACCTACTGTTCCCTACTCAGAACTGGTCCCAGCAGCTACACTATCAAAGTCCCAGCAGCTACACTATCAAATCCTCGGTAATCTCACTTGGTTGGTTGGTTGTGTTACGTCACTCAGTAATAAATCCAGATATAGTGGTGGTCTGGACCAGACAATCCAGATACCATGAGCATCAGTCTACACTGTGGTAACCAAGTCAGCAAGCCTGACTAGCCGATCCTGTTGACAAACGTTGTCTTATGACAAACATGAGTTAC
Organism: Haliotis asinina; assembly: GCF_037392515.1. NCBI lineage: Eukaryota > Metazoa > Mollusca > Gastropoda > Lepetellida > Haliotidae > Haliotis > Haliotis asinina. The sequence goes on along the minus strand of NC_090284.1, from coordinate 77,200,032 downwards.
TGAAGACCAGTTCTCATCCGGATCCTCAATCCCATGTGAACATTTAAATTTGGTCAGGTCAGGACGTGCCAAGCAAATCATAACTAGACAACATCAGAGTGACTGTTCGTTTCACACAATTTTAAGCAATCATGTTCCCTGTTTCCCATTCAGGTCGTTGATCGAATATGTGAAACAAGTAGACTGAAAGCAACAAACAAATTTACAAAGATTACAAATCCACACAAATGAATGTCTGTAGGAGAGTAGCAGTAGACCATTCAATGCAGCTCAGTTACAACGGCAATATAGTCTAAAAGTAGTGATTATGGAAACCATTATTGTCATCTTGAATGAAGTCTGCTCTTGACCGGTGGTAATAAAACTGATCCTGTCCTTTTTGACAGCCACGTGACTGGCAAGATTCTAGAAAAGCATGCTAAATATGCCAAATACACTGTCGTCAGATTTTCTATTGTTCTCGGTGCCTTTGATTTGGTACCACCTGATCTCTCAGCGCAGATCAGGAGAGTGCCCGGGTTCTCCACGGGAGAGTACAGATATCTGGGTAATGAAAGAGGGAGCAGGGTTGGGGAGTCTACATATTCTCCGGAAAGCTGTTGATGGGTTCGACTAGGCTACGTATCCCCGGAAGAAGTCCCATTCGCAGTCTGGTCTGCGTGTAGATGGGACGACGGCCCTGAGCTGATGATGAGCCAGGATCACCTGAACCCACTCAGCTGCATTTTCATATTAATCTGTAATTGTGGGTATTTATAGCTGCGCTTGTAGCCGTGCAATCAAATGTTCGCTCAAGGCGCTACCAAGAGGGTACAAACGGGGTACAGATCCTGAAGCAAGCATGTACCCCATCACGTAAAATAACTCTCTCCTGGCCTGGAACATTCTGTAAGCTGCGGGATGAGATTATGCTGGTTTATCAATCCAGTTCTATATAGTTCCTTGTAAGCCCAGATGCCAAACACAGCCTTGGCTGAGAATGAAAGGTGAAACGTGATGTATCTAGTATACTATGACTATAGCATAAATATCCCCGGACCCTTCAGTGATATCATGGATTAGTCGATGTTGCAGTATTCGGGCTACTCTAAAACCTTCAGTTTTGACGACTGCTTGTCTGAATATAGCGGCTGGAACCCTATTCTTAACGGAAACACCTGTTTACAACAAGAATGCAATGTTCACTTCGCAGGGAAATACGAGTATGTATCGATATAAGGACATTCACATATACGTACTCACCTTTGTTTCAGTTAACACAGTCTTTGACAGATATGGTGAAATGCATGGATAGCTCACCTGGTTTACAGGTACACACGAGTCGATGATAGATATAGGTGCACGTAGATGTACCACCAGAAGAACAAGCATCGGCGCATAATGTTGTGTCTGCAATGTATATTTGAGTAGAAAAATATCGTTGTCATTACCTTTGTTCATTATGCAACACACTATTTATCAACAAAAACACTTAAATAAAGTAGCTCAAATACACTACATCTTTATTTCTAATAATGTAATTGTCCAAATAAAATGATATTTCATACTTATCCTGATTCGTGTTTATTATGCTTGTCTCCTCCCTCTATGCTTCTTGAAGCAGACGTACAATCTCACTCACCCTCGAGTAGAGACGTTTCCCGCCCTTACCGGTCACATGACCTGCCATGCTGGTCACTCTCTCCGACTTCTTAGCCCTTCACATAATACAACATTTAGATCCCAAGCTAGGGCATTGAACTGTCGTTGCCTGTCTTCCAACTTGAACCAGCGATGTAGGGCGAGTAATTCTGGCACATTCTTCAGCTTTATCCCTGTTCTCATGGTGATAACGGAGCTGAGTCCTGCCAGGTAAGTCGAAAATGAGGAACATCTCGAGTCCTCATGTATGTCGTAAATGACATAAGTAATCTGCCACTTGAGGATGTGAGGTTTTCCATGCCTTTCCGCATGACACATATATCTCATAACCCACACATGCGTCATCACATGTGCGAGTAGAGCCAAGGTTACTACATCCACCGCCCTTGTAGAATATCCTCGCTTCTTTAAGCAAGCCTTGATACGATCCATAGTTTAGTTGGAACGATGACGGCTTCCCTTGAGTTTGACTGGTGTGCGGATGGACGAGAAGATTCCTCCCATTGCTGCGGATCCGGTACTGGACATACAAACGCTTGTATCTGTTGGTTGAACCGTTTCGCAAATAGGTCTACTTGCGGTGATTCGAACGTTTGACTGAGTAACGAAACGCTTCCTGATGTAACATCTGTCCTGTCGGAGATGGTTGCTAACTTTCATGACTTTCATGACGTTGACGATGTCGAACAGGTAGCTGTAGGAGCGTGTGAGATCTTGTTGATCTATGCCTGTTTATATAAAATGCTATTGTTCAGTTGTCTGTATGGACAATCAGTAGTTTGTTCCTCAGTTCGTTCGACCAGTGTCTTACTGCAATGGCTACAGACTTCATCTCCAAGTGCTTGGTGTGAAGTGTTCCATCCGGCGTTGTCCGAGTTCCAGCTGCAACTCCGTTGTCTAGCGACGCATCTCAGTAGAAATGACTGTTGCAGTCCGGCTGTGTCAAAATATGTTCCTCCGCAAACGTTCGACCTGTGAGTCCGCATAGCAAGTGTGGTTTCAGTGTGTCCTGTTTTCAGTGTGTCCAGTGGGGCTGTTCGATCTGTACCAGGTAAACTTTCAGGAACCGTTGTAATGGGTGTAGCTGTAGTCTTCCCCTTCGGCAAGTTTTCTTGCACTGGGGTGAGTAGACCGAGACGACACTGTCACTGTCGCCGTGGTAGCGGAGAGAATAGAGCTTGCGCTGTCCTATCCTGAATCTTGGTTCAACAGTCCCTTGGGACTACAACGCGATTTAGTGGTCTAATGAATCGAATCCCTAGGAATTGTAAATCTTCCTGATGCTCTAACTTTGGTAGATTTACAAGCATCCGAGTTGTGTAAGCAGTCTGATCGTGAAATTCAGCTGAGTTGACTGATCTTGTATTGTACATGAATGGTGTCTAGGTAGGAAGCGTTGCATATCCCTGGACGATGTAGGTAGGTTATGATGGGTTCGGTTACCCAGTAAACAACCAAGGGGCCAATGATATTCCAAAAGGTAGGTCATTCCACTGGATGAATTCCATTGAATACGAAGTGAAGATATGTTCTAGAATGTGTCGGAATGTGTAGGTACGCATTTGTAGATCAGTGGATGGATGGGTGGGTGGGTGGTTGGATGGATGGATGGGTGGGTGGGTGAGATATCAGAGCTGCGGAAGGGGGATCATCCTGAACCTGTCGGGTCTGAGTAGATAATGATTGTTGAATTCCTTCATATTGTGGATGAGCCTGACCCTCCCCTTGCAATTTTTCTTTGGTACAAAAGAAATCGAGGACTAGCATCCTTGCGTGAGTTCCAGTGGATTTAATTCCTTGATTACGCCTTCTTTCTATAAAGACGATATGGCATTGGCTAGTTTGTCCGTTCGATCCTGTGTGTACACGAAGAGAGCTGGGTCTCTTGTGAGAGACGGTGTAGACTCAGGGGGTATTTCAAGCATGGGAAATTAGTTACCGAGCCGGATACACGCCGTACAACCCGAAAACAACCCAGTGAATCCACTACAACCCGAAGAACACTGACAGCACGACGCCCTAGCTCTCGCACTACGCCAGAACCGATTGCACTTCCATCGGGGCGTGGCCATGGCTCGGGTGTCATTAACCACGAAACTTTGAACAGCGATACCAGTGTAAATGATAATTTAATTGATGAGGATTCTAGTCTCTGCAGTGACAACCAATCCACCAGTGTCAATGAGGGGGTGAATTTGCGCATTCTATCATGAAAACGGACTCTCGGGTAAATATCACGATCCAAACTTTATTAGCTATATAAGTTCATTTGATATTGTGTGTCTGACAGAAACCTTCCTTAGTACAATACCACAGCATTGGTTGGCGGACTTCGATATGTGTTTTGTACCTGCTGTTAAACTGGCAAAATATGGTCGCTTGTGCGGTGGTGTATGCGTATGTATAAAGAAGACATTCAGCGAGCATTTTCAAAGAATTACTACGGGAGTGGATAACCTCGTTTGTATAAAGCTTAGTAAAATGTCTTTGGCTTTACCAAGGATATTATACTCATATGTGTGTATATCCCTCCTAAGGGTTCTAGCTATTATCAAACAGTTAATATCTCACTTGATAAGCTTGACGAATTCCTATTTGAAAATATTTCTTTCTTTAGTAACTGTCCATTTCTTCTTTGTGGCGATATGAATGCTAGAACAGCAAGTGAGAATAATCCTTGTACACAAGAGGCTGATGCCGTGGCTGACGATATTATTGGTTCTCCCTTTATTGATGGGGATCACCGTTCTGTCGGCGAGAGGAAATCCAGTGATGATGTGATAAACGCTTTTGGCCGAAAATTGTTAAATATATGCTACACATATGGATTTTTCATTGTTAATGGACGAGCACCTGGCAATGATAATGGTGAATTTACTTACATATACGTGCCCTAGGAAGTAGCGAAAATGACTATTTTATCTCTTCAACTGAGTTTCTTGACATCATAGCTATGCTAAATGTTGGACAGCGTATTGAATCTGACCACCAGCCTATGGAACTTTTTTGTTACTCCCCTAATTTGTCATCTGATAAACAACAAAGGTATTGTACTTAATCTCATGGAAACGTACAAGTGGAACAGTGTTCTATCAGACAACTTGCTTGAAGGATAAAGCTTAGACCTTTTTCCATAGTTTAACCGAATACATAGATATTAATATAGATGGTGCTCTTAACCAATTCGCAAGTCATATACTGGATGCAGCCAAATGCATGAAAGGACCTGCAGCTAGATCCCAGATTTTAAGACGCCAACCTTTAAACGACGATTGTAGGTCCGCAAAGCGTGACGCGAGAAGGGCACTTAGGACATTTAGACTTACACGAAACGACAACGATAGAAAGACTTTCTGTTCTTTGATAAATAAATATAAAGAATCATGCAGAAAATATAAGAGCAAAAAAAGACTGAAAAACCTGAGCACTTTCACCCAACATTCTAGTAAGTTTTGGCGGGAGATCCGTTCCCTAAACAGTAAAGATAATGTGGCCTGTTCTTTAACAACCGACCACTAGGTGTCACACTTCCGTTCCGTCTTTTCACATTTTTCTGAAGATTCTGATTGTAATGATGCAGATATCTTTCTGGAATCTACGGCTGATTCGGAGACCAGAGGTTATACTGAAGTTGATGCCGAAATACTTGATTCAAAAATAACAGAAACCGAAATTGTTGATGCTATAAAATCTCAAAAGCGGAAAATCACCTGGTCCGGATAAGATTTTAGTTGAGATGCTAAAAGCCTCCCAAGACATAATATTGCCATTTTTACATAAATGTTTTAACTGTGTTTTTAAGACTGGATATTTTCCAAAATCATGGGCACAGTCTATTATAGTACCTTTACACAAAAAGGGCGACATCATTAACCCTGATAATTACAGAGGCATATTTTTGACGAGTAGTATTGGTAAATTGTTTACATCTATCCTCAACAAAAGACTAAACATGTGGGCAAATATTATAGACAAAATCCCTGAAACACAGGCTGGCTTCAGGAAAGGCTATTCCACATCTAATCATATTTTCACATTGTATGCAATTGTGCAAAAGTACTTAATAAGAAGAAAACTTAAATTGTATGTAGCATTTATCGACTTTAGGAAAGCATTTGACTCGGTAAATCGACAAAAATTGTGGTCTTGTTTAAGGCGGGCGGGATTAGAGGGGAAAATGTTACTTATGTTACAAGGTATTTATGCCAACGTAAAGGCTTGTGTGCGCAGCAATGTGGGACTCACTGACTATTTTGAGTGCCCACTGAGTGTGAAGCAAGGATGTTTGTTAAGTCCTATTCTATTCTCCTTTTTCAATTGGCGATTTAGAAAATGAAATAATCCATAAAGGGAACCATGGTGTACAACTATACACTGATGTGTTTGATATTTTAATGCTGCTGTTTGCCGACGACGTGATATTAGTATCGGACACAGTGGTAGGTTTACAGAACCAACTAGATATTTTGGAGAACTACTCGAAAGTATGGAAATTCTCGACAAGTCAAATATTGTTGTATTTAGAAGGGGAGGGCATGTCGCTTGTGGTGACAAATGCTACTATAACGGTATTTCAATGCAAATAGTTCCTGAATACAAATATCTTGGAATACTTTTTAATTATACATTGAATATGGGTAAAACTGCCATTGCCCTATCGGTAAAAGGCTCTGGTATATTTACTGTCATCACTCTATCCATTAGCGCCAATAACGCCAAAACTGTTTTTTAAACTTTTCGTTGCACAGATTCAACAAATGCTTTTGTATGAGGCAGAAATATGGGGTTTCCAGACTTTCGAACAGATTGAAAAAATACATCTGCTAGCATGTAAGAAGTTTCTTAATGTCAATATTCCAACACCAAACTATATGGTGTATGGGGAATGTGGACGATACCCACTATACACTATACATGTTACGTGGGCATCAAATATAAGACATCTGTTAATTTCGTATGGATTCGGGTATGTGTGGATTTTCCAAGGGGTCGGTAACGAGTGGCTGTTTATGAACGAATTCCGTCAAAGAGCCGTGGATATGTTTCGACAGAATTGGATGGATACCCTTAATTTAAGTTCTAGATTTGATGTATATAGATCCTTTAAAACGTTGATAGAACCTGAGACATATTTGACAAACATTACAAGCAAGAAACTTAGAAATACAATTAAGATTTGGCTTAACAGATATAATGATCAATACTGGCCGTCACAAGTCACTGGCCAAGCATCTAAGATTTTGTCCGGTCAGTATGGCGGATATGGATGATATCGGGGATGTTGTTTATATGTGACGCTTCTACCGAGTTAAGAAAGGAGTACATTCCACAGAAATACCTGCGTTACCCTACAAGGGAATCACTTATAAGAATTCTATCATCAAAAGACGAATCTGTCCATGTTAAATTAGCTCTCTGTTTCTAATACATTCATTGTCGTTAAGGAAGTGTCTCATTTCTCCTGGTAACTAATCTGACAATGCTATGATGCTTTTTACGCTTTGCAATCATGTCAATATGTTGTCTGTCATCATAACACTATGTATACGGGCCAGAGGCCTTATGCACAATAAACCATCTTGATCTTGATCTTGACTGGAATGGGATCCTGTACCCTGTTCTCGGGATGTGAGAAACCTAGTTGTCGTGGAGATGCCCCATTTCTTCCAGTAGCGTTGAAGACGTCCATTTACTCAAGTCGTACCGAAACTGATCTTCTCTGCTTCCTTCCTCTTGTGCCTTTGGAAGGGCGTTCTATCAAAAGTGAGCTCTTGTTGGTTCCAGTGGAGCGGCAAAAAGAGCCCTTGCTGTTTTGAGAGTTGGCATACTTTTTGCCTCTGGCTTTCTGTACTCCGGAAGATTTCGACTTGTTGGAGTAGCGCTGGGGGGTCTGTCTTCTGATGGTGGCCAAAGCATTAGTGGACTTGATCATCATGACTTCACCTGAATCGTGAGTAACTGTCATGACGACGTCCTCAGAAGACTATGGTTGACAAACAAGGATTCTGTAGTAGTGGCTAGGTAAATCTGTCGCTCCAAGACGAAGCCTTGTCTCGAGTGCTGAGAGAATCATTCGGAATCCGAAAGCAGGAGATGAGTGCCAAAGAAAGTTTGCCTGGTAGTAGTATGCAGCTGCACTAGATCCACTTTTTAAGTGCAGGTCCGAGGCTCACTGATGAGTTTGTAGTTTTCATCCACTTCAGGTGCTTCCATAACAGGTTCTATGTGAAGCAGAGGAAAAAGAGCATTAAAGGACGGGATGTGCTGATTCTGATGCTTTGTTGCCGAGCTGAAGACCATAGATAAACTTCGGAAACGGTAAGATGTCAATGCAATCGGGTGAAAGGTGAGTCAAAATCATCGTCCCCCATCATGAAAGTAAACACATCATTGGATTCCTTCGATGGGGATGCTTAGTTCAATTCGTTGGTTATCCATGATGTTATTTCCGAGTCCGAGAATGCGACCTCTTTGTCATCCTCCAATGCAGATCAGCGAAACAATTCCCTGTCCGAGTAATCCTTGCCCAGCTCCAGCTCAGTGCACGAATGTCTTTGCGAATGCTCCAAATGAGTGAGTGAGTGAGTGAGTTATCCTTGCAGCGAACCTCAGAGCGTTCCCCTCGCCTGCATGATCCTCTGGAGTGGTCCTCGTGCATGCTCTGAAGTCTGACAATGACGACACTAGGTGTCTAAAATTGTAATATTCAGGGTGAATCCTTCCCCATGAAGCGTGATCCCTGCGAGCACAAGGTGATTCGTTAAACGGTGGCTCTGACGAAGTGATGCAACAGATGGTGAAGACTTCTTCGAAAGTGAGCGTTCATCCAGTACATCCTCTTCTTTCGAGAGTGGAGTCACGCCTGTGGATCATGCATTCAGGACTACTGTCATCAGCAGTGACAGGAGTTTCCTTCCTTCTTCAAAGCAGCGCTTCATTATGTTTATCATATGTTAGGTGAACCGTTGAACGAAGAGCCCAGTGTCGAGAATCTGCTGTGCATGCTGCAGCTGCGAGCAGATGATACATCCGATGTGTTAAAGCCACCAGTTGAGGTGCCAGTTGTCTGCGTTGAAGGAAGGCCCTCAGATGAATTAAGTGATTCAAACATCGGAGCCGGACAGTGGCTTCAGCGAAGATCTAGATGCTGCAGACTTCGTCCTGGACGATGTAGACGATTCAGCTTGAGATGATGAGTCCGATAACGACGTCTTGTGAGACATGGCTGCTGCCTCCATGATGTCGTAGTCCTGCCCCCAGGGCACGCCAGGCGAATTACTAGAAAGTAGATGTGCACTAGACGTACATCAGCAGCAATTATCACATGGTTACTAGACGCATTATCAACCGATTTACCGGACACAACTTTGTCTTTGCACGTCTATGAACAGAAAACAAGTACAGATTACGTTATTAAGAATGAATCTTTCACGTTACCCTTTACATTGTTATTCATTTTTCATGCTTGGAAAGTATACCTCCATTTCTGAAGACAATGACTTTTTATTTGTTTATGTTTACACTTAGTCCCCATTTCGAACAATATTCAAATAAAACATCTAATTGCCTTTGCAGACCAACAGTTGAGAAAGAAAATATAACAACGTCATCTGCAAATAACAACAACATTAGGTCGTCAATAGTCTGGTTAACAAATATACCATAATTGCAGGCTTCATACATTTCGTGCACAAGTTCATTGATAAAGAATATACATAATACACGACTTAGAATACAACCTTGTTTAACTCCAGCTGATGTACTGAACGATGGTGTCTTATGATTACCGACTTTGACCGCTGCTTTAACGGAAGAATACATGTTTCTTATGACATTATAGATTTTACCATGACATCAATTTTTTACAAGGAGATATAACAATTTTCTTCTGTCAACAAGGTCAAAGGCCTTTTTAAAATCTATAAATGCACAATAAAATCTACCTTTGTGCTTACTCAGATATTTAGTACATAAGGCCTGTAAAGTAAATATTTGGTCTGCAGTGAAATACTCTGGGCGAAACCCCGCTTGAGATTCAGCAATTAGTCCATTCATATCTAACCAAATTCTTAAACGTTTTTCTATGATTTATGTAAAAACCTTTCCACAGCAGTTCAAGAGACATATGCCTCTGTAGTTGTTTGGGTTATTTCTTGGCCCTGATTTAAATAACGGGGTTATCATACCAGTATTCCAGATATCTGGAAATACTCCACTATCCTAGACTTTATTGAACAATAAGAGTATAAAAGGTAAGAAGTATGAAGTACTCAGCTTTAAATATTCAGGTGGTATACCATCATCAATAGGGGCTTTACCTGGTTTTAAATCCCGAATACTGTTAAGTAACTCCTTTTCTGTGATTACACTATTCAGTATGTCATTAGAGATCTACTGGGAAATTATCACAGGATTCACAAAGTTCACAAGTGTGGATATCAAAAAAACTATACGCTGCATCATCGAACCAGTTATTTTGGGATTTTTTGTTTGGATTCAGTAGATCGGAAAAGTGGGAGAACCATGCGTCTGGTGTGATGCTCCTCTATCTGGTAACAATCGACGTGTCACTGTTCTCCAGGAGAGTCTGCAATCACTTTGAGAGGCGGCATTTGAGATCTCATCTGCAATCATTTTATCGTATTGGGCTTTCCTCAACTTGCAGTAACGTTTAAAGTTTGCTTTAGCTTGCAAATAATTTGCTAGGTTATTTTTGCAATGATACTTTCTAAGTTTAGTGAGATATTTATATTCCTCTGATTTCAGAAAGTTGCACTCATTGTCAAACCATGGTGGTTGTTTTCTACATTTTTCCTTAAAATTGTTTGCATTATAGCCCACATTGGAGCAGAGTAGTTGGGAAATATTTGTTAATTTGGAAACAGCGACATTAACATCAATGTCTAGGGATGAAACAAATTCCTCCATGCATGTATCTATAATATTATCAGAGACCATCGCCTGAAGGTGTTCATAGCTAGTATCATTCATTCTAAAGGGAGGTACTCGTACCATCGGTATGTCATTATGGACGTTTGTACATTGCTGTGTAGGGAAAATATTAGTAAAGGTAGGCAAGTGGTAGGTGATCTGATTCTGTCCTTGTGAGTACTGACATATCCTCCATATTAGGAAATAAGCAAGCACTGATGACAAAATAGTCTACTATACTGGTTCCAGTGTTAGAAATAAATGTCCAGTTAGCAGGGGTATCACTGGTGGTACGTCCATTGACGATATCCATGTTCATTGTTTTACAAAGAGTGGGCATCTCAAGACCATGGTTATTCACAAATGTGTCACGGGAAAGTCTCGGTTTTACGTAGGGGTCTTCAGTATACAAGTCATTATCTACAGGTATGTAATTGGCATTATCATCAAAAATGAAATCATCATCAGTTGCTGTTCTCGCATTAAAGTCTCCACATATAATGAAAGTTGAATTCACACCAAATTCTGTTTTCAGTTGGTGAAGCTTGTTCTCCAGCAAGTTGATCCCACTGTCGTCTAGACCATGGTACTCCGTCGCCCCAGCCGGGTGTACGTGTATACATATATAGAAGACGGGATAAGGGAAATCAATATACACTGATTGAAGGACAATACAGTTGTCCCATGTATCTTTAATTCTGGAAAAATACATCTTTATCCGATCTCTAACACATACAGCGACACCACCGGAGTATCTGCTACGGTTGTGGCGACGTTTCGCTTCGCTTGTAAAACAGAAATAATTATGCAATGTAGTGTTAAGTAGAGCTTGTGTATCATTATTCATAGTTTCTGTAAAGCCTATTACGTCAAACAGGCTAACAAAAGATACACAATCTTGAAAGATTAAAGCTGATCGCAACCCATTTACGTTCCAAGTACAGAAGGAAGCAGTTTCATCAGGTGAGTCAAGGGACGGGTCATTACAGGTACGAGTATCACTGGGGCCACGGCCATGCTCCTATGCAGTATCCGGTCGCCCTGGACTGGACGTCACTTACGTCACGCTGTAGGAGTTATCGCCCGTCGGATTGTCGGCCTTGTCCTTACGTTGTGTAGATGAGGGTCTCTGAATCCAGTTACGTCGCTGACCGATCTACTTTAGATCGTGTTTAAGGTCATCAAAAATATAGACACTGCCGTTGATAACAAGCTTGTCATAACTCAAGAAGGCCGTACAACCCTCACTTCGTGCATGGTCCGTGAATGGGAAGAGCTGTGATCTGAGCCATCTCACCCTCTCCGTGAAATCTTCTGAGATGCGAAAGTTTGTATTACCTTTCAGGAGCGATTAAGGATGTTACTTTTATCCTTGTAAGAGGCAAACTTTACAATGACAGGGCGATTTCCTGTTTTGGCTTTTAGTCGATGTGCCCGCTCTATCGGTACAGTATCAGCGTTTTCTAGTTTAAGGGTATCGCGAAGGAAGTTTCTCACTTTGGCTTCACTATCCTCACACGAGTCCCCCTTATGGTCAGTGAGTCCATGAACTATCAGATTTGATCTACGTGACTGTGCCTCGATGTTGTCAGTTTTAATTTCTAAATCAAACAGTTTCTGTTTCAAATCCTCATTTTCTGCCTTTAGGTCAGCAAATTTATCTCCAAAGTATTTAGAAAATCTATCAAACTTTGAGTTCATAGCTGATATCTCATCCTGAATTGTTTTCAACGTCTTTGCAATGGCAGCCATATTAGCCAGGTGGGAATGTGCCTGTTCACTCCCACCCGGTAAACATTCGCCCGCCACGTTTTTTTTTTTTTTTGTTGACAATCTGGTTTGTACTCCGTTCTTACTGGAGTCACTATTCTAATACCGACCACCAGTTCTGGGTCCAGGATTGCTTTCAACGTCACCCGACAAGACAACAAGCACACACAAGTACACAAACACTCTTGCACCCATCTTGATACCCGGTGTTAGCGTAATACCGGGGATCTTCCAGCCACGTTTTTTCCAATCTTTGACAAAACGTTCCAATGGTGGCCCTCCAAACATCAGTTGACACTCCCATGGTACTCACTCATATATCTGGCACGTCCTAGCGCCAAATATGTGGCAGTATGTTCCCTGTTTCTTGACTTGTACCAATTCGATCTCGGACACAACACACCCAGCTGTCAACACTGCTGGTCACGTGTACACACCTTTCCAGAAAGATGCTACAGAACTATACCCTCAAGCATCATAAGCATCAGTGGCGGATCAGATCAGATCGGTGATAAATGATACTTTCACACACATCAGACACTCCCTAACAATTTTGCTAAAATCATAAAACTAACACTATTAATTGCAAACACCTTCCACCTAATGGAATATTCCCCGAATAGAAATTAAAGGTGTATTTGAAAGAAGTTTTAGAATAATAACTAGAAACTCTCAAACAAAGCAGTGTAGTATTTCAATGGCAGATCAGCTCAGATCAGAGATACATATATGTCACATTTTTCACACACCTCAAATACACCCTAACATTATTTTTAGATTATGCAGGTATCACTCTTACTTGCAAACACATTTCACCTGATGGTACATTCCCCTCATAAAACTTAAAGGTGTATGTGAAAGATATTTCAAGCAGTAACTTGAAATAATCAAACAACGGCGTGTAGTATTTCAATGACGGATCAGAACAGATAGGCGATATGTCATATTTTTTACAAACCTCAAATACACCCAAAATGTTTTTAAGTCATAAAACCATCACTCTTACTTGCAAATACCTTTCAACTAAATGTATGTTTCCCTTCTAAAAACTGAAACGAATGTGTGAAAGAAGTTATAATTGACACAACTCTGACTATCTTCGAAGTGAATCGAGAATGGAAGCCAGTGAGCTATAACATACCACCTTGAAACGTTACTACAAATCTCCTGTACTAATAGTGACACTAATAACAATTATTTGACTTAAACTAAAGTGGCAAATAGTTAACGTATCTTCTACGTGTAGATTTTCAGTTGTCTATTTTTGTATAGAGGACCGAAATACGAAAGGATATACACGCCGTATATGGACCCCAAGTTGCCTCCAAACGTCTCGTCTGGCGATGGAGGAGAGAGTGACAAGCACGGGAGGTCATGTGACCGATAAGGGAGGAAAAGGTAGAGGGAGGCTATTCGTGGGTGAGTGAGATTGTACATTCGCTGCAAGAAGGGAACATTAAAGGGATTTGACGTATTCCACTATCTTCGCATAGAGAGAGGAGATAAGCATGATGAGCATGAGTCAGGATAATATGCTGTCACTTAGACTACATTTGTTTGGATAACGACTTCAATAGTATGTATTGAATCATAATGTGTCCCAATAGCGTAGCCGCAGTTCATGGTAAGATGACACTGACTTACTTCCGGGTTTACAGTCACTAACTGACTTTGAGCCTGTCTGTTCTGTAATCTGGTCTGTGTTGCACTCCGTGCACTGCGTCTGTGCGGTAGAGGCTTGGTAGAAATGGAGAGGACACGCTGTACAGGGAGCGTAGCCAGTCACTGAGTACTGACCTGTGAGACACGGTGCTGAAACAGACGAACACCGCCACAAGGTAGCAGAAATACCGGACACAGTAGATATAGTATTGCTGCATTTCACACGTCAGAGTAACCAACAATTTCCACAATTTATGACAGTAAACGAACCGTGTTACTTATACTCTAGTATCAAACACTGTTTTTCACGTCAAATAATCATTAGTCTTCTACTACAAGCAAGTCATGGGATCCAAAACAGGAATAGGTACAACGAAATCTTCCCTATAATGTTCTTAACGCAACTTCAACATCTGACACAACCATACAGTCTCTGTATCTTACACACCCACGCTGTCTCTACATCTGACACAACCACACAGTCTCCACACATCTAACACAATACAGTCCAAAAATCTGACACAACCAAACAGTCTCTACACCTGACACAACAACACAGTCTAAACATCTGACACAACCACACAGTCTCCACATGTGGAACAACACAGTCTAAACATCTGACACAACACCACATTCTCTACATGTCAAACCCGCATAGTCTCTACATCTGACACTACAATACGCGTACGATGCCTCTATCTGACACATCTAACAAAACTATTCAGTCACTATATCTGACACAACCATACGGCCTCTCTATCTGACAGAACCAGACCTTCTCTACATCTGACACCATCATGTATATCTCTACACCTGATACAACAACATAGTATAAAACAGTTTCTACATCTGACACAACCATACAGTCTCCACATCTGACACAACAATGCATTCTCTTCATCTAACACAACAACACAGTCTCTACATCTGACATAATCACATAGTCACTATATCTGACACAGCCAATCTCTCCAATTCTCCTATTCTCGAAAGCGTCCCAGCTAAGACAGATCCTATCTAGTTAGGACAGGAGTTAGGACATCCTACTGTGAAGATAAGACCCATTCTCGAAAAGATCTTATCCTTGTCCTAAGTTGAGTAACAGATCCTAGCTAGGATAGCGAGTTCTTCAGCAGGTGAGATAGAAAAAAACCTTCATCAAGTTCACCTAAATATTATCTATAATTCAATGCATGAAAAACACATATGTAAGAGCAGCTACGGCCTCGTGTACAAAACACATATGTAAGGGCAGCTACGATCTCGTGTAGAAGACAAATGGTGAGACTAGAAATCAAAGTAAAAGGCTCGAAAGTGGTGAAATTCAGCTTTTGGTGGACTTACTTGATCTAGAAGAAATTGTAATGAATTATATTTATAATAATAATTCATTGTATCCAGAACAATAGAGTGAACTTGTACCCGAATAGATCTAAACTGTTTTATCAGGTCTAAGTATTGTTACATGTTCAATATTTTCATCACATCAAATTCATTGATTAAACTAGGACATAATATTGGATTTTGAAAGTCTGTCAAAAAGAGAATTAAGACGTGCAAATATAGTTTCATTTGATTTTTTAATGATTATCAGGACTTGAACTTTCATTCATCTCACAAAGTGAAAATTCACCTAGGAAATAAACAGTAAACTTAACGAGTTGGTCTTGACATTGACATTTCAGAGGAATGTGACAGAAAAGAGCGATGTTGTGAATTAAAAGGGATAGAATAGGTAAGAATAAAAACCTCTCCGTGGTGGGCCTAGATAGGGGAATTTTATTCCCTGAACTGAACGTACATCACCCAGTTAGGGCTGATCCCCCGAAGCTGTTTTTTCACTGGGTTACTAACAGCCAAGGAGACTTTAATCTTTCAACTCCGCAGCCCAGTCAGCCTTCCTCCGGTAGTCAAACCAACCTTACTGGAGATGTGACTTGCCCCAGGGGAAGGCACAGAACCCGGCCAAGAATATCTTGGTCAAAACATCTCAAATCCTTGAGAAATACTTGAGTGTGCGATGGCGACTGGATGGCCTGATAATCCACGTATTAATGGCAAGTCGTTTAAGCTGCATTGGGAGAATGCCATGCCCATGTATGCTTACCTGACGGAGCAAAATCTCCGAGATCAACTTCGGCGGCTTAAACATCTACTGCCCCGTGAGCCAGTTCAATCCACAACTGGTGCCCGTCAGGAACCTTTGCAAGAGCAAAATGCTCAAGTGGCAGCAGACCCAAAACTGCTGATGGACGTCCGCGTGAACCTCTTTCCTCTATCTGATGGAAACTCTTCTCAGAAAAGGCCAATTGGCCCCGAAATTTTGGACCCTCACTCTTCCTCTTCTTCAGTTGCAGACCTTATCGAAAATCCTGTTTATATTTTGTTTACATCTAATTATGAGGAAAATTGTGATTTACCTTTGGAGAAACGGAGTCCATTTAAACAACTAGACGTATCTTTTTCCAAAAATGAAATTGATTTACTTAATGAAAGTATCTCTCTAAAAGTCCCCGCGGACTGTTCATTACATGAAGTAAATTGTTGTGTCTATGCTGCCGCTCGAACCTTGGAGGAACTTCACACAGTTTCCAAAGAAAAATGTCCCAATACTAAGAAAAATAAACCAAAGAAAAACCGGTTTCAAGTAAAATTAACAGAAACTAGAAAATATATTTCCTGGATATATTTCCTGTGCCTGAAACTAAGATCATCAGGGAATCCCATGTCAAAACGACAAAAGGCAATTTGGAGAAAATTAAAATTACAGTACAAGACAACAAAAGAAAAGATACTTCTCCAAATTGTCGATTCCCTTAAGGCAAAAATAAAAGTTTGGACTGAAAGAAAGAAAAAATGGGAAAAGAGAAACAAATTTATCAAACAAAATAAACTATTTAGAAATAATGAAAAGCAATTTTACAGGCAACTTAAGACAAGTGGTGTTGATGAGCATGACAAACGGCCTCCCATGGCTGCCAATGAAAGGTTCAATTCTCTTGTGGACACAGGTGATGTTCCTCCATGGTTCTGCAAAGGTCGCTCAATACTTCTCCCAAAAAAAGGAGACTTGACTGATCCCAAAAACTTCCGCCCTATCAAATGTCTAAAACCTCAATACAAATTATTCACAGGGTGTTTGACGAACCTCGTGTCATCGTATTGCTCGTCCAATGAGAAAATTTACAGAGAGCAGAAGGGGACGAGAAAGGGATGTTGGGGGTGCAAGGATCAACTTCTTGTACAGAAAATGATTTTGGAAGAGGCTAAAACGTACCACAAGAAACCTCTCCATGTGCTGGATAGACTACAAAAAGGCATATGACTGTGTCCCTCACGAATGGATTCTGAAGTGTCTTCAGTGTATTGACCTCCCTGAGCAACTACTTGATTTACTCAAGTCTTTAATGAGTTGCTGGTCGAATCAACTTGAGATGTACTCGCAAGGACAGGTGCAGACTTCGGAATCTATTCCAATCAGAAGGGGAATATTTTCTGCTCAATAAGGAGGTGGGTTACCATCCCGGACCTCCTCAGCACAGATCCCCAACACTTCTTACTCATCTCCTCTACATGGATGACATCGAGCTCCTTGCCACAGGAGCGACCAATTTGAAAGAACAGGTTCTCCTTGTCGAGTCCTCTTCTAATGATATTGGCATGACTTTTGGGCTCGTCAAATGTAATACTCTTCATTTGGAACGTGGCAAGGTAACTAATGATGAATCGGTCAAGTTACAAGTGGGGGGAGTTATTTAGCATCTTGTGGAAGATCAGGCCTACACCTATCTTGGAATGCAAGTTCGAGACGAGCTCCAGAATGCCCAAATTCAGGATAAACTTCGGGCCGAGTATAAATCTCGTTTAAAGAAAATCTGGAGCTCCGAGCTAAATGCAAACGAAACAAAGTCAAAGCCACCAATACTTTTGCTGTGCCAGTCCTCTCCTATTCCTTTGGGGTAGTTGATTGGACAAAACAAGACATCCAGAGTCTTGACCACCTGACCAGAAGGATCATGTCTGATAACAGAGCACACCACCCTCGTTCATCTCTTAATCGTTTATACATACCAATCAATTCTGGAGGTTGGGGTTTGATTAATGTGGAAGCTCTTCATGATAGAATTCTATTGTGTACCTTTGCACATATTTATTTATCCGATGATCCTCTGGTGATGCATGTGAAGACTCACGATGAAAGTAAGGACTTCCACAGCTATTTTAAGCGTGCTAAGGTTGTTGGACACAATTTGAAATTGGAAGTTGATTTTGCTCATGGTGATGTACTGCTGGACGGTACAGCGATGGGAGTAAACCAGGTGAAGTCCTTTACCAAATCTGCCCAAAGTCGGTCCTTTGTGGAGAAGCTGAGAAAACATTGCATCATGTGTACATGCAGTGTGTGGAAGAGAACAGCAATCCAACCGACTCCTTCGCCTGGATGAAGTCGCCTGGTCTCAAATGTGAAACTGAGGGATTCCTTTTTGCGGCTTAGGACCAGTCACTTCCCACTCGCAATCGCCAGAATGTGATTCTTAATGTTAAGAAAATGTTAACATGAAATGTCGTCTTTGCAATGAATTTACAGAGACTGTCCAACACCTTGTCAGTGGATGCCCTTCCTTGGCACAAACAGCATATCTGAAAAGACATGATGGCATGGCTCGCTGCTTTTACTATCGTCTCTGCCATGCCTGTGGCTTTGACCTCGAGGTCATCCATGGTACAACCCTGAACATGTCCAGGGCGTCCTGGAAAATGATGCTTTTAAACTTCTCTGGAATAGGCCAATATACAGCCAGTGACGAATTCCAGCCAACAAACCTGATCTTGTCCTTTTTGATAAAACCAATGAAATTATTTATATCATTGGATTTTCTGTCCCTTTTGACAGCAACGTGATTGGCAAGATTCAGGAAAAGCATGATAAATATGCGGACCTCGCCTTTGAAATGTCTCGCTTGCATCCCAAGTACACAGTCGTCAGGCTCCCCATTGTTCTCGGTGCCCTTGGTGTGGTACCTCCTGATCTCTTGGCACAGATCAGGAGAGTGCCCGGGTTCTCCACCGGGAGCACAGCCCTTCTGACAATCTGGGTAATGCAGAAGGCTGCAGTGTTGGGGAGCCTCCATATTCTTCGGAAAGTTCTTGGCGGGTTCGACTAGGCAGTGTTTCCTGGGAGAAGTCCCATTCGCTGTCTGGGCTGCGTGTAGAGGGGGCGAGGGCCCTGAGCTGATGATGAGCTTGACCAGCCTGACTGTGCCAGGATCACCCAAACCCTCTCTGCTGCATTTCTATCTCAATCTGTAAAACATAATAATAATATCGGATGGTCATCGGGTGATGCATGTGAAGACTCGCGATGAAAGCAAGGAAATCCACAGCTATTTTAATCGTGCTAAGGTTGTTGGACACAATTTGAAATTGGAAGTTGATTTTGTTGATGGTGATGTACTGCTGGACGGTACAGTGATGGGAGTAAACCAGGTGAAGTCCTTTACCAAATCTGCCCAGAGTCGGTCCTTTGTGTACATGCAGTGTGTGGAACAGAACAGCAATCCAACTGACTACTTCGCCTGGATGAAGTCGGCTGGTCTCAAATGTGAAACTCTCGCTACATCTAACACAACCACACAGTCTCTACATTTCACATAACCATACAGTCTCTACGTCTGACACAACCACACAGTCTCTACATCTGAAACATCCATGCAGTCTCCACATCTCACATAACAATAAGGCCTCTCCATCTGACACAACACCGCAGTCTCTACACCTGACACAACCATAAAGTCACTATATCTGACACAACCATATAGTATTTCCATCTGATACAACCAGATATTTTTTTACACCTGAACCACCATACAGTCTATACATCTGAAAAACAGACAGTCTCTATATCTGACAAAACCAACAGTCTGTATATTTCAAACAACCACACAGCCTCAACATCTGACACAACAATACGATCTCTGCAAATGAAAAAATACATAGTCTTTACATATGACACACCCCTAAAGTCTCTACATCTCACCCAGCCACACAGTCTCTACATCTGAAACATCCATGCAGTCTCTACATATGACACAACAATACGGTCTCTTCATCTGACATAATCACACAGTCTCTATATCTGACACTACCAGACATTCTCTACATCTGACACAAAATTACGGTCTCTCCATGTGACACAACGATACGGTCTCTCCACAATTATACAAGTTCCTATATTTCACACAGCCAAACAGTCTCTACTTCTGACACAACCATGCAATCTCTACATCTGATACAACAACACAGTCCACACATGTGATACAACCAAACAGTCTCCACATCTAACGCAGTTATGCAGTCTCTACATCTGACACAACCATGCATGTATTTATATCTGACACAACCATACAGTCTCAACATCTGACACAACCATACAGTCACTACATCTAACGCAACCATACATTCTCTATATCTATCTCAATCATACAAACTCTACATCTAACACAACCAGACAGTCTCTACATCTGACACTGCCCAACAAATCAGCATCTACATCTGACACAACCATACATTCTCTACATCTGACACAACCATACAGTCTCAACATCTGACACAACCATACAGGCTCAACATCTGACACAACCATACAGTCTCAACATCTGACACAACCATACAGGCTCAACATCTGACACAACCATACAGGCTCAACATCTGACACAACCATACAGTCTCTACATCTAACGCAACCACACAGTCACTATATCTGACACAACCATACAGTCACTACATCTGACACAACCATACAGTCACTACATCTGACACAACCACACAGTCTCTACATCTGACACAACCATACAGTCACTACATCTGACACAATCATACAGTCACTACATCTGACACAACTACACAGTCTCTACATCTGACACAACCACACAGTCTCAACATCTAACTCAATCATACAGACTCTACATCTAACGCAACTAAGACAGTCTCAACATCTGACACTGCCCAACAAATCAGTATCTACATCTGACATAACAATACAGTCTCTACATCTGACACAGTCACAGTCTACATCTGACATAACCACACTTTCTCCACGTGCGATACAACAACACAGTCTCTAGAGCTAACAAAAAATTACAGTTTGTACATTTGACACAACTGTTCAGTCTCTACATCTGAAAACAATCACACAGTTTCTGTATTCATAACAATGTGCACACTACACCTTACCTTTACACGCTGATATGCTGGTGGTGCCCTCTACGTGCAGGGTGGAGCCTCCATCTGGACATGGCTGGCAATGAGTGGCATTCACCCAGTAGCGATTCTTTGGGCACTCGTCACATGGTTGCTGTCCCGTTCGAGAAAAGAACCCAGGGCGACACTTACCTGAAACAGTACAGACCGCTAGTGTTAACACGACAGGAATTTGACACCTATAGCACTATCACGACAAGTATTTCCAATATTTGTTTATTCTTTCAAATACAACCAAGATCTCACTTACTGACACATCTTGCCCGAGTGGTCCGTGGGGTCAATGAGTACATGTTGTCGCCACAACTCTTACAGGAGGCTTGTCCGGACTGGTCCTGATACTGACCGTCTGGGCACTCAACACAACCTCCACTTGGGGAGGACGAATATCCGTGTGGACACGGTACTGAAACATAGAGACATATTTCTTGAAAGACAGCAGCGCGGTACTGAAACATACAGACATATCTATTGAAAGACTGGAGCACGGTACTGAAACATACAGACATATCTGTTGAAAGACTGGAGCGCGGTACTGAAACATACAGTCACATCTTTTGAAAGACAGCAGCGCGGTACTAAAACATACAGACATATCTGTTGAAAGACAACAGCGCGTACTGAAACATACAGACGTTGAAAGCCTTCTGAACACGAATACGACAACTTAGCATATATAATTGTATCGTGGTTCAATGACCAGCAGTGACGAGTCCTGTTGGACCCGACACCTAGAGGGCATTCTTGTGACTTGCATGAAGGATATGCCAAACAGCGCGTCACCAAGAGAGGCGTACGTGCTGCCTTGTGACAAGGAAGACGGATTTGCCTAACAGTGCGACACGTAGAGGTCGTGCTGCCTTGTGAAGTGGAAAAAGGATATGCCTAACAGCGAGACACCTAGAGGGCGTGCTGTCTTGTGACGTGGTGACCGGATATGCCAAACACCAAGAAACCTAGAGGACGTGCTCTCTTGTGACGTGTAAGACCGGACGTGCCAAACACCGAGAAACCTCGAGGACGTGCTCTCTTGTGACGTGGAAGACCGGATATGCCTAACAAAGCGAAACCTAAGGGACGTACTGTCATGTGACATGCAAGACCGGATATGCCTAACAGTGAGACACCTAGGGGGTCTTGTGACGTGAAAAACCAGATATACATAACAGCAAGACACCTAGAGGGCGTGCTGACGTGGATGACGGGATATGCCTTACGGCGCGACACCTAGAGAGAGTGCTGTCTTGTGACGTTAAAGCCGACAGTTATGCCTAACAGCGCGACACCTACTATCGGTGCCAGTGGATCGGAGACGGTTTTGGATCGTCTGTGTGTTACCGTTCCCATCAGCGGATTGTCGTCAGTGAACAGTTTCGATACTCTAAATGGTTCAGAGATTCGATCACAAATTGCAAACACGCACATGCTATGGTTCGGGATGAATAATGACAGCACAAGGGGGTTGTGTCATGTCATTTAGTTGGATTCTCACCATCTGCCACAGCCCTCGTCGTTTATTCGTTTATGCCAATTCTGTCGTAACTACAGGTGACACTGCACCTGGCTCAAATCCATGACATGACAAACATTATGACAATTCCCGACGACGCCACACTTCGACTGTTTCCAGATGAAGGGATTCGTTTACAAGCTTGTTTCAAATGTTAAAACGTTTTGTTTAATTGTATAACTTCACCTTTGACGAAATCCAAGATTAACTCTATTGAAGCGCGGTCGTAAATGTCATATTAATAATATAAATGTCACAGACATGTTCAGATATTGTTATATCTGATGATTTCATGGTGCACGGGTTTGGAGATTATAAGACAATGAGTTTGCCGTGTTGGTTAAAGGGTACAATATGCGAAGACCACTTGTCATGTCCTCCGATGTGATATTGCCCGGAATATCGATACAAGTGGCGTCACTCATTCATTCAGGCATAGAACATCGGGATCATGATGTCTGCGTCCTGTACACTGTGATCGGTGTATGATAATACAGGATCTGGCATCCCACAAATATCCTGTTGTTCATTAATGTGTGTTACACCATGTTCCCATTACCCGTGGAGCGAAGTCATTGTCGGGGAGAAGACAATAGCTGTCACAACCAACATGGAGAACGATGAGTGTTCCATCATTTCCCATTGAAAACTTTCACCCAGACTACTTTATCTTCAGTGGCGTCTGTCAGATTCCAGGAAAAGCAACTCATGTCCATTTAACATTTCTCCTCTAAACTAATGATTTCTAATATAACATGATCCTAGTTTTACCACTTATTCTCATGTATCTTTATGTAAATGAATGCAAACGGTGCAAACTCACGACACTTCTTGCTTCCTCCGACGTCTCTCAGCCGGTTGCCGACTCCACAGGATTGTCCGGACTGTGTCAGATTAACGCCTGTGGAACTGTCCTGCACAGTGAAGTTACATCCTCCAGCTACCAGCCCAAACAACACCGTCTTCTGAAGGTTGATACTGCCAGCGCAAAGTTCTAGAGCAGCGTTCTGTCC
This sequence comes from Haliotis asinina, assembly GCF_037392515.1. Classification (NCBI taxonomy): domain Eukaryota; kingdom Metazoa; phylum Mollusca; class Gastropoda; order Lepetellida; family Haliotidae; genus Haliotis; species Haliotis asinina. The sequence continues at coordinate 77,176,245 of NC_090284.1, read as the reverse complement.
ATCGTTATTTTCCAGTTTAAGCGTCAGTTCCACTTTATGCTGTAAGACCAGTGTGTAACCGTGTTGTGAAAATGATTCATAAAAAATTAAATAAAAGAATTTAGTTTCCGAAAGTGTCTGGAATTGCCTGGAAGTACTCTGGCAATACTCAATACTTGTGTACAGAACAAAGCTTCAGAAATGTGTACATACATCAAAGAGAGAGGCGGCACCAACAAAGATTGCCTCAGAGACGCTGAAGAGGTAGTAAGTGTTCAGCTGTCCCTGAATCCGACACAGATTGTTGATACCGGATGTTGTGGGGGATATCACATCGTTATAAAACTTCCTCAGGTTATCACGGCATGCACTGTTGGCGGGCACCTGGTCCTTGGACTTCAGATCTAAACTGACCTTGTACGTGTACGCAGTGGCTTTGTAGGCTACAGAATTAATGTGTACATTTGAAATTGCATTAAGGACATTAAGTTACTAATTACAGCGGAGAAACTTGCATTACACTAACTTTGTGATACATATAGCATCGAGATAACACGAATTGTGAAGGCAACGACAGTGGGATCAAAGACAACCTACGCAAACAGTCCTCGAGAGGTAAAGATGGCGACCAGAGATTCTCCCCCGAACAGTTGTATGTACGACTTGTGGAGCCGTCGGCAAAGGCGTAGCCACTTGAGCAAGTGACGACGGTGGAGAGGATGCTGCTGTCGTTGTTGCTGGAGCGAGTAATGGAGGCGTTCCGAGGAGTGTTGGTCAACTCGTGGAAACATTTTCCAGCTGAAAGAGTAAGTCACAACATATCACCATTTGGCAAAAATGTCGCATTTAAGTACTTTAAGTTTAAAGGCAAACATGTAAGTCTTTCTATATGTATACCCCTGCAACCCCCAGTACAACGCATTGTTTTAGCAGGACATATTTCCCGTTATCACTTGTACCGAGTTCGTTATTTTATTTATTACCTTTAATATACTTTAAACATCCAGAGACATGCCTTGTGACATGCTGATGCGCCTATTAAACCTGACCTCAAACTGTAACAACATAACTACGCTTTGGCAAATGGTACCTCGTCAAAAAAACTTTTAAATACAACAAAAATAACTTTTATGGAATAAGTTATTATCATTTGTTAAAACAACCTTTTAAATGCAATATCACTGAACGTAATAACAACTAAATAGCTATTTGATCAAGTCAGTGCGCCGTAGCATCGTTCATTCACTCTTGCAGTGTGTCTAGTGATGGGTGACGGTGTAGTGTTGAAACACACTTTGGCAAAAAACTGTATTTTCTGGGGAAAGTGGGTGGTTAACAGTTGAGAAATCTGAAAGACAACCATCCCACAAATACATCTAGAAAAAGGTTTCTGTCAAGAAACTCAAAACGTTAGAAGATAAAACAACATTTTGTTCTGTGGAAGGCGTGCTACAGTAGCTTCATTCCAAGAAAGATATTTTGAGTTAATGGGAAGAATATGCCAGATGGTCGACTTACAGAGGGGTCATTCGGAGCAGATGGTCGACTTACAGAGGGGTCATTCGGAGCAGATGGTCGACTTACAGAGGGGTCATTCGGAGCAGATGGTCGACTTACAGAGGGGTCATTCGGAGCAGATGGTCGACTTACAGAGGGGTCATTCGAGATGTTGACGTGAAGTACACCACCATAAATTGGACTTGACAATAGTGTTTGTACAGAAAGAACATTTGCGACATGAGACAACGACTTCTCTTCCAAGATTATCAAAAGTGACATTATACTTTTATGGTGCACTTAGATAAACTTCAGGGGTGAAACTGCTAGCTACTGGTACACGCTGGCCCTTCCTATTGTGATTTGACTGTAAACGTAATATAATTTAGTGATTGTTTATAGACCCTGTGTGGTTTATTGATTTCATAATCTGTTCTCATGTAGTGATGGGTTGATGTCTAGGTTTGACCCCCTGGTGCAGTAATGCACATAACCGGGCCGGCGAGCGAGAAGGTCAGCGGAACTAATCAATCAGATTGTTACTAGACTGTCCACTAGCATTTTATCAGTATGGACATTAGCCACTGCGAAATCGAATATTGATCAAATCTGTAGCAATTGTGGCAGGTGGTGGCAGGGGGTGTCGAATCCTACTGATCGTGGAGGGGTGTTATCTGATGAATATCCTGAGCCCTGCAAGTATTAGAGTGATAACAAAATATGTCTAGCCAGTCCGTTACGCTCGACTTGGCCATCGAGGGGGAACGTGGGTAACCCAACTCTACAGTCACCCACAGGTCAACGATGCTTAAGAGACTTTTATTGCTCAAGATGGAGCCACCTCCAGTGGTACATGAGTACATAAAATGGAATGCACAATGTACATATTATGCAAGACGGTAACAGAGAAAATAGAACACTAGACCATATACATTGATAAATTAACATAGTTGTTTGATTGTTGAAATGTTAGTACTTGACGTCAATTTGGTATAACTAGAGATATTAGGAAAGGGACCAGCGCTAACTCCTAGGTGGGTGATACGTTGTTGGCTAAAACATCTAAAAATATAATGGAATTTATCGCCACTAACTGTGAGTTGCAGAGGTAGCATACTCCTTCCTTTCTTTCTCACCCATCTCCAACATTCTGTTAGCAATTTATGGTAGATTTTTAAACAATTAGAACAGATGTCCATATATTTTCGGAGTGCAGTAACTATTTGTAGAGTGAAGGCGAGTTTCAAAACTCCCTTTGTATGAATTACTGGTCCACGATTGTAAACACTAGTCTTCCAGGATTGATTCAGATTGCGATATGCTTCAGGACTGACTATAATGAAGGGAGTTACAAATTTAACACACCCGGTAAGCCGCATTTACAAAATAAATTGTTTCACATGATTTAGCCAGGGGGCAACATCCACGATGTAATGTCAAATGGTAACTGCGATTTTGTTATTTGGATGGGGAATTTCAATTTGCACAAATAAGTGATTAATCGTTTAAACATTTTGACCTGAATAGGTTGTCTTCCAAGCTGCCCATAAACCATAAGGAGCGGGGTGTTTTATCTAAAACCGGAAGCTAATTTGAGAAATTTAAGATGAACACGTTCAATGGCATCGCAGTCCCTATATTTGACATCCATACAGTAAGACTTGTAAAAGCAGTGTATCAAATGGATACTAAGGCATCTGACGGTTACTATATATTTCTTGCTCGTTTTAGAATTTGTTTACCTTCCGTGGACAACCGACACCTTTTGATGTGCGTCACGCATTGCTTGGTTTGTAGATGTTGCAAATGTTGCTTTAGCATATAGTTTGTAAACGTGTAAGTGTCGTTTTTTATGGGGCTTTAGGGTATATAATATACATTTAGGGCTAAATAAAGCCATAACGCATCTATCAGATATATAGTCTTGGGTTTACACTCAACCTGCTTGTGGCAGGAATTATTCCACAGCAGTAAGGGCCAAGTGGTTGTCCCCAGATTTACTATCGAATGTTGTATACATAGGTACAGCAGTCGAGAACCAACCCTGGGTAAAACGCCACGTCTTATACATATGTTGACTCATGCACCGAGGATCAGAGTGACAGACCGTCCATATATACAAGGAAAATGACACCATCTTAGCCTTAGCGTCGAGTACTATTCAAGTAGCTCCATCTTTATTTCTCCACATTTCACAATTTATCACTCACGCTCTTTTGCTTTCCACAGTGTCACACGACTGTAGCTCAGGCTGCAGCGACATGCAAGTCTCTAATATGGAGGAAGAGATCGAACAGGATAATCCACTTCAGTGGAGAAAAGTATGGCCAATGCATCTGCCCCCATTTTCACATTACCATGTGTTCCCGGGTATTTTCCAGTGGAAAATTGACATGCCTTTGCGTGTATTTATGATGGGTGACACAATGACAGGTATAACCGACCGAATGTTTGGTACCACTGAATATTTTTGTGAATAAATTGATATGTTGTAGAAATGAGAGTAATGAGCTATTGTTAAACTAAACACACTGGCCCTTTTGAGTTCCTGTTAACAACTACTACAATTCACTGTAGTCAGAGGTTTGCAGTAGATTGTATCTGGAGCATAGATTTGTACATGGACACGATTTACTTCACTACACATTTCCTAACAATGGCTGGCACGTCGTATTTATACATTCCCTACCCTGCTTCACGAAAGCCTCCAGCTATTAAAAAGTTTTGAGAGTGGCACTAAAAATGGTAAAAGTAGAATGCAGGAATAGTGCAATACATGAAACGCCCTACCGAAAACGCATTGTTGTTCTGTATACTTATGGTATCTGGGGGAACGTTCATGTACATCTGAATATTCCTTCTCAACAACCCCGACATTACGCATAGATATAGTAACTGTTACCATCGTTTTATCGGAGGAAAGCAATGAAATGAGAAAGATGGGATCGAACCTGTGATCTCAACTTGGAAGGCGCATGTATCTTCAAATCCTTGATCGTCGCGTACAGTGACTCTGTAGTCATTGAACGTCCCCACGTCAGACAAACTGTAGGTGATTGTCGGGACAGATGTCAGCGTTCCTCTGATGAAGGTGATGTGGTTGGTTTCATTGTAAGTAGTGGGTGTCGTTGATCTTACTTTGAATAGTCGATTGAAACATAACAGATTGAAGGGACGTCTTTCTGAAGAAAGAGATATAGAAATGTATGAGAAACATGCTGACACCCAGCAAATACACATTCACTGTTGCTGAGGACACGAATGCCCTGGACGCCACATGGTTAATATTTTCCAATATTGTAGAAAGAAAACATGGTCATTTGTGATACATACTGACAGGCAAACGATAAACTACATCATGTTTAGTACCTACTAGTCTATCAGTAAGAAGCAAATTTCTTGCTATTGTACACACAAAGTATTTTCAGTCTTACAGATCATACTGTTGTACACGTAAAGTGTGGCTAATCTTACAGATCATGTTGCTGTACATGTAAAGTGTGGCTAATTTTACAGATCATGTTGCTGTACATGTAAAGTGTGGCTAGTCTTACAGATCATGTTGCTGTACATGTAAAGTGTGGCTAATTTTACAGATCATGTTGCTGTACATGTAAAGTGTGGCTAGTCTTACAGATCATGTTGCTGTACATGTAAAGTGTGGCTAGTCTTACAGATCATGTTGCTGTACAGGTAAAGTGTGGCTAGTCTTACAGATCATATTGCTGTACATGTAAAGTGTGGCTAGTCTTACAGATCATGTTGCTGTACAGGTAAAGTGTGGCTAGTCTTACAGATCATATTGCTGTACATGTAAAGTGTGGCTAGTCTTACAGATCATGTTGCTGTACATGTAAAGTGTGGCTAATTTTACAGATCATGTTGCTGTACATGTAAAGTGTGGCTAGTCTTACGGATCATGTTGCTGTACAGGTAAAGTGGGGCTAGTCTTACAGATCATGTTGCTGTACAGGTAAAGTGGGGCTAGTCTTACAGATCATGTTGCTGTACATGTAAAGTGTGGCTAGTCTTACAGATCATGTTGCTGTACAGGTAAAGTGGGGCTAATTTTACAGATCATGTTGCTGTACATGTAAAGTGTGGCTAGTCTTACAGATCATGTTGCTGTACATGTAAAGTGGGGCTAGTCTTACAGATCATGTTGCTGTACATGTAAAGTGGGGCTAGTCTTACAGATCATGTTGCTGTACATGTAAAGTGGGGCTAGTCTTACAGATCATGTTGCTGTACATGTAAAGTGGGGTCAATTTTACAGATCATGTTGCTGTACATGTAAAGTGTGGCTAGTCTTACAGATCATGTTGCTGTACAGGTAAAGTGGGGCTAGTCTTACAGATCATGTTGCTGTACACGTAAAGTGGGGCTAATCTTACAGATCATGTTGCTGTACATGTAAAGTGTGGCTAGTCTTACAGATCATGTTGCTGTACTGGTAAAGTGGGGCCAGTCTTACAGTTAATGTTGCTGTACATGTAAAGTGGGACTAATCTTACAGATCATTTTGTATATATAAAGCACGGTTAACCTCACAGTTAATATTAATGTGTTAGAATGTTCCTACACAGAAATTTGTCCCTGGTATATGTTCTCGTGGTAAGGGGAATGGTCCTTTGCTACTTTGGTATAGACACAAGAAACTGAGACACCATGTGACCACACGCAATCATTGTTACTGTACATATCAGTTCTAGCTCAAGAGGAGATATCTAGCGCACCTTTAGAATAAGGTGCTGACGGCTGATATGATTCGTAAATGCTAGAGACAATGCTAACGGGTTACAGTGCATGTACGTAAGAAACGCTAGAGACAATACAAACAGTGCATTGAAACATCGTACAGCGCGTGGTTGGATGTACTTCCAACAGTTCTGCGATAACATAAGATGACGTATACACAGATTTTCTACCTCTGACAGTGATTTGAAACTTGCACTGGGAATTTCGACCAGCACCATCCGTGGCTTCATAAGTTACTTCTGTGTTCCTCCACACTGGGTCCACTGGATTGAAGGCGACGGGGTTGACGAAACCTTCCATACTAAGAAAGCCAGAGTTGTCTTGAACGGTGGGGATGGTGATGTTCGGTGCCTGCATCTTAAAGATGGTGATGTTCCTGTCACCGTCACAGTTGATAAACACAGGTGGGGTTGTATCTAAATTTAAAAAAAAAAAAAACTAAAATAATTACTGATGATCTTCGGATAAGGGAAAACTTAAATCCTCCATATACCTTCACATACAGACACGCTCCATCCAGTAATGACATTCACATACAGAGACCATCCATCCACTGATTATTTTCACAAACAGAAACACTTCCACGTAGTTATTAAATTAACATACCGAACAACGTCCATACATCCATAGAACTTGGTTTCTCCTTCAATGTCCACCCAGTGATTAACTTCACATACAGGAAGATCTCTATACAGTCCTTACCTTTATTTACAGAAGCACTTCACCCAGTAAAAAATCACATATAGAAAAACTTCAACCCAGTGATTACGGTCACATACAGAAACATTTCAACCAAGAGATTACCTTCACATAGAGAAACACTTTCACCCTGTGATTAACATCACATACAGGAACACTTCCACCCTGTCATCACCTTCACATACGGAAACATTTTCTCGCACTGATTACACCACATACAGGGACATATCCATTCAGTAATTACCGTCTCAAACAGAAAGACTTTTATTGAGTAATTGCCTTCACGCAGAGAAACCCCTTAACCCAGTGATTACCATAATATACAGAAACACTTCCACCGTGCGGTTATCTTCACATACAGAAATACGTCCACCCAATAATCACCTCAACATACAGAAACACTTCCACGTAGTCATTACCTTCACATCCAAAAACACTTCTTCCCTGTCATTACCTTCACATACAGAAACACACTTCCACCCAGTGATTACCTTGACATACTGAAACACTTCTATCTCTTGATTACCTTGACATGCAGAAACATTGCCACCCCTTGATTACCTTCATATACAGAAACAACTCCTCCAGTGATTACCTTGACATACAGAAACATTTCCAAAATGTATTTATTTTTACATACAGAAACACTTCCAAGTGGTGCTTTTTACGTTTATACTCGGACATGGTTGTATCCCGGCATGCATGGTATCGCGGCAAATCGGTAATTCCCTTTTTGCGCTCTAGACACGCTTCTCAGAGGTGATTTTGTATGTTCATAGACAGTCTAACGTCAGTGGCTTGTTTACGTTTTAACACCGACAGGATGTATCGAATCCCCGTACGTTTTGACCGGCAGAATTATTGACATTAAACTCTGGAATCCGTCTGACCCCCATCGATGAAATACCTGCTATAATATTTACGTTCCCACTTCGTCTGAACCACGTCGTCTGTTTTCAAAAATATAGCGGAAGTGATGTCATGAGCTATATTTATCTCCTGGGGAATGAATTTTATTGTTTACCGCGATACGACGGCGTTCTCTCTTTTGGTAAATGCTAATCGGCCCTCTTCGTCTAATGGCTTTTGCTGAAACACCATCAAAGTTAAAATAACAATTTCACACAGATATGTTGATTAAATGTCATCTAATCGGATTTTACTCCTCATTTTACAAGTTCAGAATTTCATTTCCGATCACGGTTATGTCAAGTACCGCGATACAACGACGTCGCAGGCTACACACATCTATCCTGTGATTACCTTCACATATAGAAACACTTCTACCCAGTGATTACCTCATCATACAGAAATACTTCCTCTGAGTGAATACCTTCTCATACAGGAACACATCCACAGAGTGATGACCTTCACATACAGGAACTCTTCCACTCAGTGATTACCTTCACCTACTGAAACACTTCCACCCAGTGATTACCTTCACATACAGGAACTCTTCCACTCAGTGATTACCTTCACCTACTGAAACACTTCCACCCAGTGATTACCTTCACATACAGGAACTCTTCCACTCAGTGATTACCTTCACCTACTGAAACACTTCCACCCAGTGATTACCTTCACATACAGGAACTCTTCCACTCAGTGATTACCTTCACCTACTGAAACACTTCCAACCAGTGATTACATTCACACACAGAAACACGCCCACTTAGTAATCACCTTCACATACAGAAAAAAACCACTTCCATCCAGTGATTATCTTAACATACAGAAACACTTTCACCCGGTGATTACCTTCATAAACAGAAATACTTCCACACGGTGCTTTTCACACAGAGCCACCTCTATCCCGTGATGGAGAAATTCTTTCCCTCAGAGATTACCTTCACATATAGAAACATTCCAGTCCAGTGATCACATGATCATACAGAAATACTTCCAAGCGATTCTTTTTACCTTTACACACAGACACACATCTATCCCGCTTCAGGGATTATCTTCACAGAGAGAAACGCCTTCACCCAGTGACTAGCTTCACATATAGAAACGCTTCCACCCAGTGATTACCTTCACACACAGAAACACTTCCACCTTTCAATGATTACCTTCATACACAGAAACACTTCCACCCAGTGATTACCTTCACACACAGAAACACTTCCACGTTTCGGTAATTACCTTCACATACAGAAACACTTCCACCTAGCGATAACCTTCACATAGAGAAATACTTCCATCCAGTGATTTTACCTCAGCTCTAACACTCCCGTCTACCACGTAGCTTCACATACAGGAACACTTTTACTCAGTCATCACCTTCACATTCTGAAACACTTCCATCCATTGACTACCTTCACACAGAGAAACGCCTTCACCCCGTGACTACCTTCACATACAGAAACACGTCAATTGAGTGATTACCTTCGCACACAGGAGCATTTCAACACAGTGATTACCTTCACACACAGAAACACGTCCACCTAGTGATTACCTTCACATACAGAAAAAACACTTACACCCAGTGATTACCTTCGCATAGAGAAACACTTCCACTCAGTGAGTACCTTCACATACAGAAACCCTTCCTCCCAAGAGACCACCTTCACATAAAGACACTCTACCACCCAGTGATTACATTCACATACAGAAACACTCCCATCTAACAAGTACCTTCAAATACAGGAACACTTTAACCCAGTCAACACCTTCACATTCTGAAACACTTCCATCCATTGACTACATTCACAGAGAGAAACGCCTTCACTCAGTGACTACCTTCACATACACAAACACGTCCACACCGTGTTTTTTGCTCTGAATCACTTCCACCCAATAATTACCTTCACATGCAGGAACACTTCCACTCAGTGATTACCTTCACATAGAGAAACACGTCCACCCAGTGATTACCTTCACACACAGAAACACTTCCACCCAGTGATTTCCTTCACTTACAGAAACACTTCCACCCGGTGATTTCCTTCACTTACAGAAACACTTCCACTGAATGATTACCTTCGCATAAAGGAACCTTTCCACTCAGTGATTACATTCACACAGAGAAACACGTCCACCTAGTGAATATCTTCACATACAGAAAAATAGACACTTCCATCAAGTGATTATCTTCACATACAGAAACACTTCCATCGTGCCAGTACTTTCACACACAGAAATACGTTTACCCAGTGATTACTTTCACATAGATAAACCCTTTCCCCCAAAGATTATCTTCACATAGAGAAAAACTTCCACCAAGTGATTACCGTTAGACACAGACACACATCTATCCCGTGATTACCTTCACATATAGAAACATTCCCACCCAGTGATCACCTGAACATACAGTAACACGTCCAGCTAATGATTACCTTCACACACAGAAACACTTTCACCCAGCGATAACATTTACATAGGGAAATATTTCCACCCACTGATTTTACCTCCACATATAGAAAGAAACACTTCCACCCTGTGATTAACTTCACATACAGAATCCCTTCCTCCCAAGAGATTACATTGACATACAGAAACACTCCTGCCATCTAACTAGTATCTTCAAAAAAAGGAACACTTCCACCCAGTCATCACCTTCACATAGAGAAAAAACTTTTACCCAGTGATTACTTTCACATACAGGAACACTTTCACCAAGTGAATACCTACACAAACTGAAAAACTTCCACTGAGTGATTACTTTCGCATACAGGAACACTTTTACCCAGTGATTACCATCACACAGAAACATGTCCACTCAGTGATTATCTTCACATACAGGAACACCTTCACCAAGTGAATGCCTTCACAGACAAAACTACTTCCACACGGTGCTTTTTACATAGAAAAAACTTCTGAACCTGTGATTACCTTCACATACAGAAACCCTTCCCCAAGAGCTCGAGATTACCTTCACATAGAGAAACACTCCCACCCTGTGGTTATCTTCACATACAGAACTACTTGAACCATTCACTGAAACAGTTCCGACTTGTGGGTAACTTCACATAAATTACAGTGATTACCTTCACATACAGAAACATGTTTATCATGTGATTAACTTCACACAAACACTCCCGCTCGGGGATTACCTTAACATACAGAAACATTTCTAGCCTGTTATCACCTTCATATACAGAAACACTTCCACCTAGTGATTACATTGACATACAGACGCACTTCCATCCAGTGATCACCTTCACATTCAGGAACACTTTTACCCAGTGATCACCTTCACATTCAGAGACACTTCCACTCAGTGACCACCTTCATATGCACAAACACTCCCAAACACCTTACACAGAAACACTTCTATCCCGTGATTACCTGCAGAAACATTTCTACCAAGTGATTGCCTGAACTTACAGAAACACTTCGACCTAGTGATTACCTTCACATATAGAAACCCTTTTCCCCAGTGATAACCTTCACACACAGAAACACTTCCACCCAGCAATTACCTTCACATAGAGAAAAACTTCCTCCCAGTGATTTTTACCTTCACGCACAGAAACACCTTCAGTCCTTGATTGCCTTCACATACAGAAACACTTCCACCCAGTGATTACCTTCACACACAGGAACACTTCCAGTCCACGATGCTGACTTATTGGTGTTTGAGTAGACGCAGGTGCGGTTGTCATCGGGAACAGGTGTGAATCCAGGTCGTGTACACCTGTAAGCCACAATCTTGCCCTGCTCGTAGCTGTCAAATATCTGATCCGTTCCCCCGGGAGTTCCTGGATCCGGACACGTAGCAGCTGGTAAATATAAAAATCATGATACACCATCTTAATCATGTAATAGGAAGTTTTTCTGCGAGATGAGAAGGATGTATGTTGGGTTCATACCTATCCTGACTCATGCTTTTTGCTTATTTCCCTTTTCCTTCCGTGGATGTAGTGACAATTTGAATCCTTATAGTTTCCTGGAGCAATTGTATAATCGCTCACCGAGTAGCCTCCCTTTCCTATCAAAACTGTCCCGTGGGACCTGACACAGCGCTCATCCTTACTGGTGAGATTTAGAGTGCTATCTTGATATCCCAAGCCGTGGCTCCAAATTGCTGCTGTTGATCCTCCAGTTTAAATGATCTGAGAAGAGCGATAAAAGTTAAGGTACCTTGGTGAGTTTATTCATACTCCTGTGTTCATAATGATGAGACAACTGATCGTCGCCAAGCGTGTTGACAGTGTGAAACCTTTCAGATGTCTAGACGTTCTGAGATGACATAAGTATTCGACTGTTTGAGGATGTGTGGCCTCTGACGCTGAACATCCTTTCTGTGCCACAAACTCTTCCAGTTTAATTTGGAAGCCAACTCTCCCTGGCCAAAAACAGTTGTAGGACCTTGGTCGGGGCGATCTTGCTTAGACCTTGAAGCACATGAATCGGCTATGGAAACGCGTAGGCATTTAGTCCTTCCCATGATATGGTGAGATTGTTTACATCCATGTGCGAGGATCCCGGTATTCGTGAGAAGAAAGTTGGAATCTGACGATTGAAGCTTGCCACAAAAAGGTCTATTAGGTGACGACCTAGATCTCTCATTATGAGATGAGAAGCCTGGGAATGTTCCGCTGGCGGTGGACGTGTTGGTCTGGACATCTGCTAATATATTCTTTGCTCCGGGCATGTGACGAGTCCTAATCCACAAATATAAACTGTCTGAGATTAATGCGCAGTCTTTTCTCGTCTGGTGATCAAACTCTTGACGTGTATTTGTTAAAGTGAGCTCCCCATCCCTGAAGAGACGTGTCAACAAGATGGACATAGTATACCAGATCTTGCAGAGAAGTCCCGTTGCAAATGCTCAACTTCTTTGCCCTCCATAGTAAACATTCCTTCAAGTGTTGTGGAATGAATATCGCCTGATAACTGTGTAGATGTTTCTTTTTTGAATGTCAGATGAAGACAAGCCTGAATATTCGTTTATCGTTCCAGTGGAACTATCATGCGATTCATGGGTGTGTGAATTCTGATCTCTAAGAACGGTAGCTCCTGTGATGATTCTATGTGCTTGACTAACTACTGCAGTTGTGTTAGTAGTTGCATCGTCAAGCCTAACCGCTGCTTGAGTTGCTCTGCCAGTTGCTCTGCCAGTTACTCTGCCAGTTGCTCTGCCAGATGATGTGCCCGAATGCTGTCGTGTAGATAAAAGGCGCAACGAAGACATATCTAATGTAAAAACCCCGATTTTATCACACGTGCAAATATTCCAAAGGGGGGCACCTTCAATTGGTAGTTTTGTCCTTGACAAAGGAGGTGAGCTGTGTCCTCAAGTCTGGATGTATCACGATGTGTAGATGTACATCCTGAAGATCCTGCAGAGTGTCCTTTGGTTTTCTGAATCCGTGCAAATTTGGAGCTAAACTGTCCTCGACGTCACGATTGTGTTTACATGTTATTCATTGATTGCATCGATCTGATGAACATTTGATGTCTGTTGTCTTAGCACATTTCTCGTGAACCACCAGCAAACAACGTAGAAGATACCTAAAGTTGATGCAGTAGAGCATAACATGGTAGTCTGGCCAGTTACAAGTTGTAAGAATACCTTTTCGACAAAGTAAGGTTAATCAAGTCAAGGATGCCAACTGATTGAACTAATGATTCTTCGTTTGCATGAAGAGTGCAGATATGTCTCTCAGTCTAGCAAATCCAAAGAATGTGCGTCTAGCTGTCCAAGTTTGCTAACTTCCTATCTCCCGCCATGTAGTTGTGAAACTTAGAGTCGGAAGTAATGTAAACATCGTCGTCAAACTCTGGTGCTCTACAGAACGGTTCCAGCTTGTAAAGAGGAAATCTTCCCGCATTACACGCAGACTTAAGGTTCCATGAAACTTGAGAAATCGGCCTAATTTGCGGGATCGTCAGTGTCCCTATGCAGTTATCGACGATCCGATATGTCTCTGCTGAACGCAAGTCGTGCGTAGGTGGAAGATATTGGAATACCATCCATTGTAAATTATAAAACTTCGGCGTCTGTGTAGATTGTAGAATCCTCAAGCAGGTTTGTGAATACTCGTATGTGACATCAGAGGTTCGACATGGATGGAGGTGTTGACAGACGTCATAGTGGTAGATTTGCTAGATGTCTGCTGATTCTCTGCTGTTGCATAACCTGTCAGGTTTGTGAATACTCGTATGTGACGTCCGAGGTTCGACATTAATGGAGGTGTTGACAGACGTCATAGTGGTAGATTTGCTAGATGTCTGCTGATTCTCTGCTGTTGCATAACCTGTCTCGTGAAGGATGCCACGCACAACTTCCTGATGTACCGTTTATCTCGTGGAAGTCGAGGGTTCGCGAGATTTACCCATATGTTGACGATTTTCAGCTGAAGTCCCGACAAATCAAAGTATATGTCGAAAACCCAAGATGACCTCCAGTAGAGCTATAAAGAAGAGAGTGATGAGAGCTTGGTTCAGGTCAAATGGGACAGTTTTGGCATGAAAAGGCAAACGGAGGCAAATGGGGGTGAGTGATTTTACGGTAGTTTCAGGGAATTTAATAATAGGATTCAAATTTGCACTTAACTGAAGAATGAGGATCTGCTTGACAACGACATTAGTATCTATGTCGAAACGTCGCACTCACTGAATAAAAGAAGTTGTATATCCATAAATCATAGTCCTCATTCTTCATCTGCTCAACTTCTAGAATGCCTATCAAAGATATTCCACTGAACTGTCGGAAGGAGAAGGGAGATAAGCAAAAACGAGGAGGGGGCATGATAAGGAAAAACTACACTGCATGTACATGCATAATTATCTCACACTCACACTTCACACACAAATGTCGCTGTCTGATTGGCTGAGCGCTCTTGTATTATTTTCAATGCACGCCGTCTACAGGCGAAGTGTATTGCAATACACCCCGCTGCCAATAGCAACTCATTCGGTACTTTGTGATAGTTATCTCGATAAAAATTGCCTCACATTCCAATAAATATATTTTGACCTAACGTTCAAATGTAGTCCCTGTGAATATTAAAATGGGGAATGCTTACGTAAAACAACAGCAAGATGCAATATTCGAAGCGTTTGATTCTCACAGGTTGGCTGAAGTGTGCGATCCGATATTCATGCTTCAAACAGTTCAAAGTTAATATTGAGGTGTTTGGTAAGATAAATAAGTGACCAACCCACAAAAAAAAATCAAAAGCCCACTTCAGTTATGTGTACATAGAAATATCATTAATGGACTGTGAACAATGAATAGAAAATAAACCTGTCCCCTAAATACTTCCAAGCTCAAAATATTTCCATGCAAACTAAACAATCAAAATTCTCCGTTATGTACATGTGCATGAAAAGACATCGCAATAGCAATTTGAAAACATCATATAAATTATGTGACATATTTGATTTTTAGATGACCCCTTCTGTCCTACACCGGTATTGACACCGTTAACTAATGCAAAATGCACGTGCTTAAAGTCACGTGACATGATCTGCCGAGCATTATGTAAGGATTTGAGATGTGACCTGCCTATTTGAATGACGGGGTTGCTGTTCCGATAAGTAGCACAACACCCCATGACATGTGAGGTGTTGTGACTTGAAATAATGACAGCTCTTATAGACAACTTTCTTATTAACGAGTGATAAATTATGACATTTGAAATCCTCAATGGTAGAAGAATTATAAAGCCTCATACCAAATTGGAAACGGATAGCACTTATAGTTTTAA
The DNA here is from genome assembly GCF_037392515.1 of Haliotis asinina. Taxonomy (NCBI): domain Eukaryota; kingdom Metazoa; phylum Mollusca; class Gastropoda; order Lepetellida; family Haliotidae; genus Haliotis; species Haliotis asinina. Next base: position 77,160,655 of record NC_090284.1, on the reverse strand, counting down.
AGTAAAATTACCAAACACCGTCCTGATACATTTTCTGCCAGACTATAGCGGTGGCCACAAAATAATGCATCGGTGCTTCAAACAATTCAAAATTAATATTGAGGTGTTCGATAAGACAAATACAGTGGTCCCTCCAGACTAATGGGTTTATGTTCCCTCAATGGTACATAAACCGATGTTCCCCTCGTGACCTGTGAACAAGTAACAATGCCTGATTATACTTCAAAATAGATGCCTCTTCTCCACATCAGCACTTCACCTGAGAGAGTTACTTTATTTCCATTCAGTGTCATCTTCTCAGGTTATAAGTATTTCTCTAAGGTTAAAACGACCATCTAATAACAATCATAAGAAAATTCAAATATAATTTTCAACTTTTTTGGATTTAGTTTCTACTTCCAGTAAGCAACGTCCCACAAGCAACACGTACCTATGCAGGTAAGATTACCAAATCCCCATCGACCATTTTGAAGGCACTTCACAGTGTTGCTATTTTCAGTGGAAACTCCCGATGGCGTCGCCCCTGTACTGCAGTTGAACTGAAATGATTTCCCAAAAGTTGACCCGATCGTTGTTAGGTTAGGTTTGTTAAAGCCAGCGATATCCTCCACAGGTCCACAGTCAACAACTGAAACACGCGAAGGTGTAAAACATAAATACCCTTTGTAAATGACTAAGTACATTGTTTAAAATGGTGTTTCTCGAAGCTCTGGTATATGATTGATGACTTCCAAACTGCTGGTTCGATTAACCCACCAACAAACAATTTGAACTCTATTAGTTTTGTTAATTCCGTTCGACACAATGGTCTCTGGCCATCAGCGCTGATCATCCGCCCATAACATGGAATGCACGTGTTAGAACTTTATCTGGAATGTCATTCTTCTGAGCAGCAACAAAGAAGATGTGTTTGACGGAACCTCCAGACATAATCAGGGAACGAGCTGGGTTAAACAGAATAACTTACTGTGGTGTTTACTAATTAGTGCAATTTCTGCATGGAGTGCCAAATGAAGTGTTGTTCATATAATGTTATATAACGCATGTTCCATTATATGGACAGGTATAACCTTGTGTTGTATTCTAATGCCACATGTGTCTTTGTAGATTTCTAAATTTCCAGTTTGAAATAGCAAAAAACGTTTTGCATCAACAAACAAAACAATCAAATACATTAGGACACATCTCATTACAACGACTGTTCACGTGGACTCTTTTCTCCATATTGAAAAGTATATTTGTCTTCTTCTCTGCACGTTATCAATAAGTTTAGTTAGTTATATACCAAGCATTATCTTGTACTGACTTCATTCAGCATCTTCTTTTCTCTTTAATGTAAACGCCCTATTAGGAAGTGGTCAAGTGTAACATATAGGATTCTACTTTCACCGCCTCCGTGATATATTTTACCTGGACAAATATGCGAGTCGCTTTCGAAGATGTACGTCTTTGTCTCACTCTCATACTTTATCTCACCTGAACAGATGTGGAAGTCGCCTTGTAAGGTTTATGTCTTCGTCTTACTCTCATACTTTATCTCACCTGGACAGACTGGGGAGTCGCCTTGTCAGGTAAATATATTTATCTCACTCTCATACTTTATCTCACCTGGACAGACTGGGGAGTCTCCTTGTCAGGTAAATACATTTATCTCACTCTCATACTTTATCTCACCTGGACAGATATGTGAGTCGACTTGTCAGGTAAATATATCTATCTCACTGTTATGTTTTATCTCACCTGGACAGATATGTGAGTCACTTTGTCAGGTAAATATATTTATCTCACTGTTATACTTTATCTCACCTGGACAGACTGGGGAGTCGCCTTGTCAGGTAAATATATTTATCTCACTGTTATACTTTATCTCACCTGGACAGACTGGGGAGTCGCCTTGTCAGGTAAATATATTTATCTCACTCTCATACTTTATCTCACCTGGACAGACTAGGGAGTCGCCTTGTTAGGTAAATATATTTATCTCACTCTCATACTTTATGTCACCTGGACAGACTGGGGAGTCGCCTTGTTAGGTAAATATATTTATCACACTGTCATACTTTATCTCACCTGGACAGACTGGGGAGTCGCCTTGTTAGGTAAATATATTTGTCTCACTCTCATACTTTATCTCACCTGGACAGATTGGGGAGTCGCCTTGTAAGGTGTATGTTTTCGTCTTACTGTCGTAAGCACAGTAGAGGGTCTTGTTGAAGGTGGAATTATCCTCCTTCCTGCACTCTATAACAACCTTGCCCTTGAACGCAACAGGAGTTGTCGGGACAATCTGAACAACCCTCTCCTTCTGGACATCCGTCCCTTGGGGTGTCTGTGCCGAGCAGTTTGTCGCTGTAATGATGAAAGGTGGTGGCACAAACAATTTCAACACTGGGAATGTAACGTCTTTGAAGATTTTGACAAATATATTTGAAAAGACATAATATATTGTGAAACATAAACAACAAACAGAATCATTCTTAGCTTTCAAGCCGAAGTGTTGTTATATGGAAAGACAACGGTTTGAAGTACGATCACCTGTGCATATAAAAAAGCGTCTCTTGCATATGCAAATGAACCCCAGCACAAGAAGTCCATTTTTTCAGCAGCGGCATGTACAGCTAGTGCCCTGATGCAAACCTGGCACCTTCCCATCACTGAGGCATCGTCGCCGAACGAACTGGCGGTTCCTGCTGTGTTGATGTTGGATTCGGATTACGTCGTAAACGTGGTTGTATTTCAACACATATGTCGAAAGGGTGACAAAAAGGTGAACATGTAGGGTAACAACTTATCATTGGTCGATTAAGGTAATTCAAGGTCGTTCTTGTTGAAAAAACGAGCACGATAAAGTGAAATTCTCGTCTCAGAAGCTGACAGCACTCAGGGTCCCATTAGCAATTATCTGCTACATTGCTACATCTGTCATCTCACCCAATATCATAACGCCGCACCTCCAAAACAACCCCCTTCAAGAACATATGACCTGATGTAAGGTTCACATATGCGCCTGTAGACAAGAGTGCTGTCATCACTTTGGTAAAAATAGAAACGTGATTTTGTCGGAGAAGAGGATTCATTTCCATTCTGGAGCTCTGTAGTCCTTTCCTGGCGTGAGGTAGCTGAAAGAGTGATGCGCGGACCATCGATGACTTGATTGTATTGCTGACAATGGTGTTGCTGTGGACACGGAATCGACGTCGCGCTGCCAGGGACAAGACTGAAGTTCCAGGTCTGTCATTTTTCCAAAAGCGTGGCAAGTCGAACTTGTTCCAGAATATGAATTGCGTCTCTCTTCAGTTTTAAAACAGCACTGAGAGGAAATCTCGCATATCCCATGCTTCGTTGACATTTCGTAGCTTGGTTTCTATTCTTTGAAACATTGTACGCACTCTTTCGCTGGTTCAAGACCAAAATGTCATGCACAAGTGTAACAATGGAATTCTATATCCCAGTACCCTTTGCCCCTGTTGCATGCCTAACATCCTATAATGAGGTATGAGATAGTTTTGACGGTTAATGTGGAGAACATAAAATATTCAAGCGTCAAGCGTCTGAGCAGTCCTGCTTTCTTTTTTCTGGTGTACTACACGTAATCAACAGAAGTTGTTAGTCTGGTTTGTCGTCACATTTATCAAGCCCAAGAGATCCGTTTGTTCCTAGAGAACACGACAAGAACATCTTCAGGCGGATCACCATGTGCTGCTATCAATCAAGACAGACTCGACGTTCACACATGAAAAGGTGTTCATCTTCCATTGGTAAGAATCTGTGGCATGCCTCTCTCTTCTCAAGTTGCCTCAGCTGGAAACAAACTGGATCGACGGATTGTGAGTGCTAATTTGGACAATATTCACGTCTCTAACTCATTGTCACTGTGACATCCACCTGTACCTTCAGCCCGCCTACTCACCTGTGCAGGTAGGATCAGATCCAGACCAGTTTCCAGATGCCTGACATGTCCTCGTCTCATTACCACTCAAGGAGAATCCCAGCTTGCAGCTGTACATGATCTCATCCTCGTAGACGAAGGTCTGCTTCATACTGTGTATGGCGCCATTGGTGACATCACTAGGACGAGGACAGGTGTTCCCTGAAATACGAATCATGTGGAATAAAACCAAAATTAAGCAAATAGTAACTCCCAGGCGTTAAGTTATAAAGGTATTAAAACTGGAAACTAAATGTAAATCTCGTTTGAAATATCTTAATGTGTCGAGGAAGTAAATTAGGATGTTGCAGCTTTTGCTGTCTGACCATTTTGCCAGCTCTGTTGTATGACAACATGTGATATTGTGCTTATACAGTAGGTCCCGTCATGACGAACATACAAAGGACAGCTTAACCTCACTCAAGCGACCTCATAGCACTCACCATGTCATTGTTTTACGTATCCCGCAAACCATGTTCTATCCAGCCCTATGATGCCTTCAACCCACCAGTTCTGTCATCATGATAATTTACTTGTCCACATTACCACTACAGGAGTTACTGAAACTACTCACGGACACAAGAGTGGTTCACGCGGTACACGTCATGTCTCCGGAGACCCGTCTCCCCTTCCACGATGTACTTCAAGTTGGTCCCATTTTCAAACAGTTTGTATCCGTCCTTGCAGGTGCAGGTGTAGGATCCAGCGGGAGAGTTCAGACAGTTGTGTTGGCAGCCGCCGTTACCGTCACTGCACTCGTTGATATCTGTTGATGAACACGTGACGTAACGTACACTGCATCACCTCACCAGACAACGATATCTGCAACCACTGTTAGCCGAGGTAGGCAATTGTTTACATGAAATAAACTTCATCACCTCACCAACCAAAAGTACCTGTTACCACTGTTCGCCGGGGTTAGTAAATTGTCTTACTTCCGGTAAGAATAGTGGTTTTGGTTCAGTGTCGATATTCTCTCAGTACCACGGTATCTGTGGTATCACGTCCCAGAGTGATGTAGCATTCATCATGTCAACAGTTAAGAAGACTGTGATCATGCTTGCAGTGAATTTCAGTTTTTGTTTGAAATTATTTTGTTTTCAGTGTAAGGATCCTTAATTCAGTGGCAGGTATTAATCCCCACCCTCATTGTTCGAATACTCTATACGGTGTGTCTAGCATGTCGCTGTCTTCTGCAGTGGGGTGTATGAGCGTATGTATAAAAATAGCATCATGCAAAGAGAAGGATGTCACTGAAACACAGCACATGTTTTACTAAGTTGGCATTGAAATAATCAAATGCATGTTGTACACAGGCACCTTCACACTGCACGGTAGTCCCTGGTCTGTAGCCCGGTCTGCACACACACTTGTAGGAGCCAACAGCGTTCATACATGTCTGTGTAGCCAGGCAAGGGGACTTGATGACACATTCGTCTTCATCTGCACAGAAAACAACACATACGGTTTCAACGTAGACCGAGCTATGTATATCAGTTGGACTTAAACAACTTACACTTTAGAGGTGCATAACCCAGCCTGACAATAAATCTGGTTCTTCTCAGTTCCATGACGTCACTGCACACATTACCCACACAGGTTCTGACATCCCACAGGTGTACATCTCTGTGTGAGTGAGTGATTTTAGTTTTACGCCACACTCTGCAATATTCCAGCTATATGGCGGCGGTCTATAAATAATCGAGTCTGGACCAGACAATCCAGTTATCAACAGCATGATCTGCGCAATTGGGAACCGATGACATGTGTCAACCAAGTCAGCGAGCCTGACCACCCGATCCCGTTAGTCGCCTCTTACGACAAGCACAGTCGATTCGTATGGCAAGTATGGGTTTCTGAAGGCCAATTCTACCCCAGAACTGTCACGGGTCTGCACATCTCTAGACCATATTCCTGGCCCTTGAATGTAGCTGAGTTAATTGAATTCACTATACATACCAACACAGGAGACTTCCTCAAATGTGCCATCCGCTTTACACGTGAGGACGGCGGTTGTTTTGTTTGTTGTGGAGGCCCAATAGCCAGCCTCACATGTCAGTGTTACCTTGTCCTCGAACTCAGCTGGCTTGGCCACGTTCAGCGAGCCCATTGCAATTTTGGGAAGAGCACATTTTTTCCCTGAAACGAATGTACCTAGCTAGGAATCCATCATCAGAATCATCACAAGGATTCGTTTTACCAGGTTCATTGCGAAATACTATTGTGGATTTGTGTATATGTTGAGAAAAGGCTTCGTCGTTACATGGTTGAAATATTGCCGAAACAACGTTAACTGGAACAAGTCATAATCCATTTATATGTTCTCACAGTGAAAAGCTATGAAAATTGTGTGCGCTAATTCTGGCGAGTGAGGGGTTGCTCATTTGTGCTGTGCTTACTTTGATAAAAAGAGGACGTATTATTCTCCCTGTGCATAGTCTCACAAATGGAGAACGCATTATTCACTCTGAGCTTATGTTAACAGGTAGAGGACATATTATATTACTCTTTGTGCTAACTTTCACAAGCAGAGGACGTATTATTACACTGTGCTTACTTTCACAAGTAGAGGGCGTATTATACACCCATGTGCTTTCTTTCACAAGCAGAGGACTTATTATACGCCCATGTGCTTACTTTCACAAGTAGAGGACGTATTATACGCCAATGTGCTTACTTTCACAAGCAGAGGACGCATTATACCCCTTGTTTTTACTTTCACAGCTTGAGGCCATGTCATACACAGTTTGCCTTCCTTCACAAGTAGAGGAAATAATATTGACTCTGGGATTACTTTCAGAAATGGCAGACGTATTATACACTCTTACACTCTGTGCTTACTTTAAGAAGTTGAGGACATATACAATTTGTGCTTACTTTCACAAGTTACAGAACGCACTTTGCACACGGTGCTTATTTTCAAAATTGAGGTACGTATATACACTCTCTACTTACTTTCACATGTGGGGGCGGTATTGGTCCACGTGTTTGTGGTGTTACAGAGTCTTCGAGAAGAACCCATAATCTCATAGCCAGCCTTGCATGTGTATTCAACGATTGCCCCGTACGATGTCGCATCTGTCTTGGTGATGATGTTGGACTCAGCATTCGTCACATCAGGAGCAGCACCACACGTGGCAGCTAAGGGAAGACGGAATGGGTCAGACACTTGTGGGCTGTTAAGTCTTTTTGCATCACATGATTAAATACAGAATCCTACACTGGTAAAGTATCCCAGTTCCAGCTATGTGGATGTTTGAATAAGCAAGGAAACAGCGGCACCTGGAATGGAGTGTTATCTACCCGATTCCTGGCTTAGATAAGCCTTTCTTTTTGAATCTTGAGATCCGTCGGTCACATACTAAAAGGTTATGACACCGCCGTTTTCCTTTCGCCTGTCATATCAACCCGTGACTACCACAGTAGTTAGAGTGCTGAATATAACTGGCGATATCACGACCTTTTTATTATAGACATCATCAAGGGGCAAAACTCTCATCATCAAAATAAACCAGGCTCCGTCCGTTGACGCCTAAGTGCGTGTGTTCAGTCCGTACTAATTTTTAGTAGCCGTGAGAAATGCATCATACTGATTCTCAGCCATTGGACTGATATGGCTGATGAGATTTTTCGACCCGGGTGGTCAATATGGACATTTGCCAGTACTATATGTGCAAGATGGTTTATATTATTCAAGGGTATAAGATAAATTATGCTAGTATATTCCTACAGACACATACATAGTAATTAAGATTATTCTTACTGGTAGTTATCATATGTGATAATGGTACTCTGATTACGACAGAGTTAGGCTACTCCCACAGCTAGTATAGTATATAGGAAGTCTTTTTTCAAGGTAAGTTTACCTTAACATACACTGGCACGGGAGGGTTATCCTCACACACAGTTACCTAACATGTTCAGACAGATAGGTGGGCATTCTTTCAGACGGTAAGACAGTTATGTTAACAAACGATTACATAGGTAGATGTTTTCGTCACATTACTTACATTCACATGTGGGTAGCGTCTGCCACTTTCCAGATGTACTACACGTCACTTCCGGTGTCCCTTTCATCGTGAAGCCGTTGTAACACTCATACACAGCCTTGCTGTTATAGGTCACAGCCCCGCTATAGTTCTTCACGAAACCAAACTGAATGGCCTCTGGCGCTCCACAGTATACCACTGAAATATTGAAGTTTTCAGTAAACCCTTTCAAAGATTAGAAGCTTTTAAATACACCTTTGTGCGTACATTCCATGAAGATAATTAACTGCTTTGTAGTGCAATTTAGACCGTGCAGTCCGGGGGTTGTTATACGATGTAATAATGTTTTAGCTGTTGATATAAAGACATTGAGAAATTGTTATGTGAAACGTATTGCTAGACTTCTATATAAAAGTAATTCAGTGTTACTTGCCCTCACAGTGTTACTTACCCTCACAGTGTTACTCGCCCTCACAGTGTTACTTGCCCTCACATTGTTACTTACCCTCACAGTGTTGCTTACCCTCGCAGTGTTACTTACCCTCACAGTGTTTTTGCCCTCACAGTGTTACTTACCCTCACAATGTCAGTTGTCCTCACAGTGATACTTACCCTCACAGTGTTACTTACTCTCATAGTGTCAATTGTCCTTACAATGTTACTTATCCTCACAATGTCACATCTCCTTACAATGTTACCCTCACAGTGTTACTTACCCTCACAGTGTTACTTACTCTCATAGTGTCAGTTGTCCTTACAATGTTACTTACCCTCACAGTGTTACTTACCCTGACAAGTAGGATACCTTGGTTTGTCCCACTTCCCTCCTTTCTCACAAAGGAAAGACACAGTAGCTTTCTGGTAATATTCCTCCTGTTTGAAAGAGTATCCAGTGTCACAGCTGACAGTCACAGAGCTGAGATAGGCTGTATCGGCGGATGATTGCTTCATGTTGGCCGAGGCGGGAATAGCAGGGCAGTCTGATAAACGAATAACATTTTACAATACGACACAATTCTTTCAAGTGTCTCAACACATGGTAAGTTCTGGATGTACGATATTCGTAACTGTACCGACATTGCCACCGGAGGGCACAAATCATACACATGAATAAACTTATCGCAAATATCAGTGTGTTACCATCAACCATAAACAAAGGAACTTATCCAAACTTCAGGTGCGGTTATTTGCCGTTAACAGAAGCGGTCGTTTGTCGTTAACAGGTGCGGTCATTAGCCGTTTACGGGTGCGGTCATTTTCACGATTCTGCCATATAATTTTTTAAAAAAATAAAAAGCATCAATAACCGAGCACAATGTCAATATCTGATGTAACCAACAAAAACTGCAATAACATGCGTGATTCTCCTTCTCCAGAATGAGACGTTCCAGTCTTCATGGAGGATTTGTTCCAAAACATAAAGGTGTGGTACTGGCGGATCTCTCTGCATAGTCTACGATCCATGTCACAAGTATGCTCTGTGCAACTAAGATTTGACAGTCCAAGCTTGGATTGCTACCTTCTCTTGAATTAAGAAATCGTCAACGACATAACAAAAGATGTGACCTAGCATTGTCGTCTATGAAAACTTGCCCTACGTTCAGGGTCAGCGTCATCGAAATGTGTTACAACAACCCTTTCTGGGATGATTTTGGAGTTATTGATAGTTGAGAAGGCCCAAATTTCAAAGATGAAAACAAATTATGTCCCGTATTTTGTGTCTACCTGTAAAATATTTTATGAAACTTGATATTGACTAATTATTTCACGTAATGCTTGCCGTTAATTTTAGAACGTAAATATCTACAATCGTTGCATGGTTCTCCCGCATGGTGTAAATATTCATGCCAATAAACACCATGACTAAAACGGACATACAGGCAATACCTTAGCATCTCTACATCAGACACTTAAGTCTGTGCAAATCTTACCTGAGACACTATGCAAAGTGTGAACTAAGGATGTGTAACACACACGAATATAGTCATTTGTGTGTTACACACCAACATACCGCACCATTGTAACACCGCAGTTGATGTTTGGATCTGGATCTTTCATTACTTTTAACTCTATCATGAGTAGTGTTCATGAATCACCGTCACTATGGTGATGGTAAGTGAGTGTACCCCGCCCCATCGCAGCAACTCGTCATGAATATGTGCAATGATGAGTCGACTGAAGAAAACAGGGGACGTATGGTACAAGTCAAAATGAGCAAATGCACTAGTCATCGGTCAAGCAAAACACTGAAAGCTTTACTATGACATTAAATGTTGGTACTTACTGTTGATCAGTGGCGCTCACCTATTGAGAACTCAAACTTGAAACCCCCCTTGTCCTGGATGAGGCTAGATTTGAACCTGACGAAGAGAGTGGTTCCTCCGTTGACGCTGGGAAGAGATGACGTTAGGTCCCCGGTGTAGCCGCTGCCCGTGTGAAGGGCTGCAGCCGAGGCGTCGGAACCATTGTATATCTGGCGTATAGCGACATAGCCGTTACAGTTTGCTGTTCAGTAAATGTTCTAGCATTATCTGAATTATTGTATTACGGTGTTAATATTCCAGCTAATCCCTCTATAACCTTACGGTCAGTAATACAGAGATGATCATTAAACCAGACTACGCCTTTGGATTTGTTGGCAAGAAAAGATGTTTGCAATGGTCTACCTCGATTAGATCTTTGCCAACCGTCTCCAGAACCAGGTAAAGGAATTTGGCCATGAGGTTTCTGTTCGCATCACTCGGTGCCTGAATCTTCCAGGAACAGGTCACAGAGGTCGGGTATATCTTCTTGTTGAATCCAGGAGAGACCACTGTGCCACTAGCTGCTTGTATCTCAACGTTGCATCCTACGGATGAAGGGTTCAGAGAATCCTTTTACTTCTTGATTAGACCATAAATGGATATTGCTTACTGTGTCTACAGTATCCCACCCTATCTCATATCCCATCTCTGTGTCTATTATGCTAATTATTACATTAACCTCAGCTTACCATTCTTAACCCTGAGTTTGATGCCACGTCCTCCGGCAGATGTGTCTTCCCCTTTCAGGATAATCCGAATTTTACTGGTGGTGGAGAGATAGATGGCGGGTGACGCGAGATCCGCCCGTGCGGAGGCCATCAGCAGTGAGTCGTCATAACTTTCCCCATTGTAGACCACCAGCTTCCAGTCAGGGCCAAGGTCAACGTCCTCCACCTCAACAAAGTATATAGAGAGTGTACAAAGGGACAAAATATCAATCTATTCCTCGATTTCCTTTAATGAACAATATTTTTTTTCCAAACTGAAACACTAAGTCAACAGAGAGGTCACTGTATATGTCATGCACAACATATACCCACATTTAATGCGACTTATGTTAAAGACAGACTGTATCCCACATGAAAATTGTTTCTCTTTGTGTTATGTGTGACATCAACTTACCATGAATGTGACAATTGTGTTGTCTGAGCTGGAGACCAACCACTCAAGTCGGAAGCCGCTGGGTGGGGTACTAGGGAAAAATGGCGACGTCAGGTCTGTCCAGGAAGACCCAGCTGTCACAAGGCGGACGTCCGTCGAGAGGGCGTTGTTAGCTGTGAACAGAATCCGCAAAATCCACAAAATGTCCATAGAATTATCATCTTTCTTCTTTACATCAACTTCCATACTGACCATCAAAGAACACAAAACACAAAACAACAGTACAAATATACATATAAAAGAAAGTAAGAGCAAGCTATCCCAACACAATCTACAAACTTACATGACGACCAGGTGAGGTCAAAGCCAAATGTTGTAACGGAGGAGTCCGTCGTAAGGCGCAACAGCATCATGTTGTTGGTGCTGTAGATGACCTTGTTGCTAAGGGTGCCTGTCAGTGTCTCCAACACCCGAGTGTCCAGCATCGTCTGGCCCCCAACCCTCACTTCCAGTAAATCCACTTTATCTTCCAGGCGCACGGAGCTGAACTGAAGGATGCAAACAAAGGTAAAGTGAAGAAAGGAACCCCGTCCCACTTTGACGGTGTCCCAAACTTCCCATGTCCTTTCAAGGCATGAGCTATGTTTGCCTCCAGCGCAAATACCATCATGTACAGACGCCCGCCGGATCAGTCAAGCGTAGATGCTATTGTCAGATTATCTATGTTTCATCACGAATGATACAAGATTCAGGGCTCCGGGTAATTATTTTGACTCAGGAGTATTTCCTTTTTAATAACTGACAATTTCTATTTCCTGTTTCTCCAGTTACAATGAAAGGCAGTTGAACCAAGGGACTCTATGCTCCGATGAATCTTTGTCTGACAACAGGAAAACAGGATTTTTTTCTAACAAAGCACAAAACAACAATACAAGACACGACAACACATTCACTTACCATTGAAACACAGTTTCAAATAACTACAATAGGTTTGTAAGGTTCATTAAGCCTATATTTTTCTTCTTTAGGAAAACAAGAAGAAAAATTTAGGAAGTCGTTTAAAATTTTCAAAATAATAATATAGCATGGACTTTGTACAAAACGTATCTGTTCATCAAATGTTATATTACATTCACACGAATCAGATGCTTCTTTAATGATCCTACATAAATCCTGCACCGGAAACAAACGTTCATCAAGGTTTTCAGTATTTCAAGACATGTTCCTTAGAAGAGTACAACCTTTCAGAAAAAGACTTTGCTTCAAGGACTTTATCGCTTGCACTCCCAAGAGTAGACTCATGTTCCAGGTCGAACTGCGACATGTCCTCATTCACCAAGTTCCTAGTGTCTAGGTTGCAAAAATAGACTAACCTTCCCTTCCCCTTCTCCACTTAGCTCTTGGCCGAACAATAATGCATTCCATTGAAGCTTTGCAAGTCTCCTCTAATTTCCTCCAATACTTTGATAAGTTGGCTTCTAAACATTTTATGTCATCTCATAACTCTTGGGGTTTCTAAGAAGGATTTGAACCATCTTTTTTCACATATAGTAAGAAACGATTGTCCATGTCATCCCTAAAAGAATCATATATGTTATGCCTGTTATTGAAGAGTACTCAGATCCCCATTCACTTCTAAGAAAAGGTTCCTGGGCAGCTTGTTGACGGGCATTTCATTCTTGAAATCAAAACTGAGGTATAAACTACCAAATGGAAATGAATGGAGGACTATTTCGCAGGTTGCATTGTTTTATTACTTTTCTTTGCTAATTGAAACAGTTTTCCTTTAAAATAACTCGACGAGTTTCTTTTGGCTAGTCATTAGTACTCAAGACGACAGGAAATTAAAGACAATACATTTTGAGCTATTGTCTATTAAATGTTTTCCTATGCTGGGTTAGGGCCATCACGCAATGTGCAGTAGCCCTAAAGCCGCATTATTACTGCACGGTTAAAAAACACAACAACCTTCGCTTCAATACAGACAACCAACACTATTCGAGGTCATAAGATCGGATGTGTGAGACTGAAACGATATTGTAGCAGGTTTCTTCACGTATGCTGACTCATATTCTGAGAAAGTTATGCGTTTATTCCTCTCACTGATTTAATGCGTATATCTGAATTACCCATGCGTAATTTACTCTGATACGCATTCTACCGGGAGTGTTAGGCCTCTTTTTACGGTTATCTCCCTTTCCCTACCGTCACTCCAAGCTGTGTCCCAGGAGGTGACATGATAGTCCACATGCAGTCGGCGTTGTTGGTGTAGCCGCTGAAGTAGTTGATTTTGCCAGTGGCACCGGTCATTGTAAATGTGCAGCTAGAACCTAAACATATCAGGTAAAATTTTAATTCGCCGCAAGCTGTAACCTGAACCTTGCGCGTAATGCATACTGGACATACTGTTTCAAAATATACACATACTAAAATAATACATGTTACAGGCCGTCGTGTTACTGACAGTGTGACAAATTCTAACATAGGTCACGAGATGTTTGGCGCGCACCCCTGCCATTTGTGACACTTACTGCAGTCCATTTCGTCCCTGTTGTTGCCACAGTCGTTGATGCCGTCACACTTCCATTTGTTGTTCAGGCATTTTCCACGCCCACAGTCGAACGAACCTGTTATTTTTAAAATACTATTGTACTAAGGATTAAATAGTTCTCAATGTTTAGTTACTTTTCCAAACATTGATTTGAGCACTGCATCAATGGATATACATGTATGTGTAAATGCGGCACACAAGATATGCGTATTAACTTATGTACTTCCAGTAACATCAGAGATCCCATGTTAAAGGCAGTTATATGCTTGACAGACATCTACGTATAAAATACTTTAGGAACTGATGTGTATGATCCGCTATCAGCATAAATAGAGAACCTTTCCAAATATATATGTTGTTCTTCCGTAACATATGAATATGTTCAAAACGACCTGAGAAGACCTAGGTTTGGAACTGATCTTCAGCTTCCCATGTTTGCAGTAATAGTCACCTAACGAGATCAGGTGGACAGGACCGCTGGCTTGATCGATGCTCAGCTTCCCATGTTTGCAGTAATAGTCACCTAACGAATTCAGGTGGACAGGACCGCTGGCTTGATCGATGCTCAGCTTCCCATGTTTGCAGTTATAGTCACCTAACGAATTCAGGTGGACAGGACCGCTGGCTTGATCGATGCTCAGCTTCCCATGTTTGCAGTAATAGTCACCTAACGAGATCAGGTGGACAGGACCGCTGGCTTGATCGATGCTCAGCTTCCCATGTTTGCAGTAATAGTCACCTAACGAGATCAGGTGGACAGGACCGCTGGCTTGATCGATGCTCAGCTTCCCATGTTTGCAGTAATAGTCACCTAACGAGATCAGGTGGACAGGACCGCTGGCTTGATCGATGCTCAGCTTCCCATGTTTGCAGTAATAGTCACCTAACGAGATCGGGTGGACAGGACCGCTGGCTTGATCGATGCTCAGCTTCCCATGTTTGCAGTAATAGTCACCTAACGAGATCGGGTGGACAGGACCGCTGGCTTGATCGATGCTCAGCTTCCCGTGCTTGCAGTAATAGTCACCTAACGAGATCAAGTGGACAGGACCGCTGGCTTGATCGATGCTCAGTTTCCCATGTTTGTAGTAATAGTTACCTAACGAGATCAGGTGGACAGGACCGCTGGCTTGATCGATGTACATAATGATAATCACTGTGTCTGGTTCAGACCTAATTATTTACAGACAGTCTATATATAGCTTAAAGACTGCTAAGTACGGGGTTAAAGCACATACAAACCTTGCAAACAGGATGGAGATTTGCAAAAGAAAGGGAGACGACTCTGGCATGGCACAACCTTCCATCGCCCGTTCTTCTGCACCGCAGCACAATCTCCTTCCTTCACACTGGCCGGGGGCTCGTTGACGTCCCAGTAGCCCTTGCAGGAATCTGAGGTCAAGAGAATCAGATGACACCGACACGAATCACAGCAGCAGAATTGCATGAAGATAAAATTCGAAATATCCTTGATGGGAATCTTGGATTAACATGAGCAGGTACACTAAACGATCTAGTTTGGAATTTGGATTCAGAGAAATCCCAATAGTAGGTTTGTTGAACGATCTGTGGACATTTTTGTACTTGCATCTGTGACACCCGGATCATAATTGACCTAATGCTGATTACAACTGACATCATCTGTACCATGTCTCATGTACCATGTACCATGTGAGATGGTGATCCTATGTAAAATAGTTTGGACTTTGTGTGGACTTTGACTTGGTTGTATGATCTATGAAAATGGATTGAAGTATCTTCATACTGCTCAATTATGTTATGGAAGACTTGTTACGCACCGTTAATTTTGTCTCCAACCCAAAACATTTTCCATGAACCCGCCATGTCAGCTAGGGCCTTGTTCTCGACTTCGTCTCGTATCTCCAAAGGCATCCCTTGTTCTCTGTTACAGAAAGTAGATGCTAGGCCATGATATACGTAATCTACCTTCGTCTTGTAGGCTGACTAGATACCCAGCAACACATGTTCGTCGTATGAGGCAACCAAAGGAGTGATCATTCTAGTAATCATACCAAGTCGAGACTGGACTATATCTGACCACAACCGTGTAGACGCAATGCTGGTTATAGTGGGGCTCTAGAGGGAAAATATTCCTGCAGAAGTCTCCAAGGACATTAAGTTACAGTACAGTAAGTGTTGGGCGACGAATGTTGAATTCACGGTATGGGGAAAGGGACAGATCTGACTTGCAGCCTCGATTATTTAAACACGTTAAAACATTAACAGTACATCAGAAAAACATCCCGGTACTGCCACACCTCGGCCCGGGGGCGTATTGTTGTCTCCCTTTGTTCATCCCTGCACGTGACCCACTCCATTACCCAAACGTTGTGGACACGGTGATACGGCGTGCAACGTACATACATGCAGTCACCCCCTCACGGAACTTGAGTTAGCATTGCCTAAATTAAAAGCAGTTCAAACACTAAACACATATTATTAACTTTGCTATATTGTCACGTGTGCATGAAGATCATTTTTCCAACTGTAAGTTTCCCCTGTGAGTACCTCATACAGAGTTCTTCTGCTGCCTCCCATTCCATCGCCTTTGACACTTTGAG
This sequence comes from Haliotis asinina, assembly GCF_037392515.1. Classification (NCBI taxonomy): domain Eukaryota; kingdom Metazoa; phylum Mollusca; class Gastropoda; order Lepetellida; family Haliotidae; genus Haliotis; species Haliotis asinina. The sequence goes on along the minus strand of NC_090284.1, from coordinate 77,144,201 downwards.
ATAACAACTGGTTCCATAAAACGTCCATCCTGTAATGAAGAAAAGGGTTAATATTGTTTTACGCTTAGCACAGGGATCCATGTGCAGCTTTCAAATGCATTTACAGCAATATCTATGACTAGAGGATACAAGAAACAAGTTAGATTCAATGGATAAATCAAGTGTTTTCATGCTGCAATATTTGCTTGTATGAGGCCATAACAACAAGGACACATGGCAATTACCAACTGCTAATTATAACTAAAACTCACCCTTGGGACACACGAGCGTCAAGTTCCCTATTTTCTCGGTCGTCTGGCAGTGACTCTGAAATGTATCAAATCAAATGTATTTAACTGACTGTATCAGTTCAGAATAAACACAGTGAACAGGGATGCCATGGAACACGATGTACACTTATGTTATAATAGTGGAGCAGGATATACACTTATCTTATAACTGTGGAACACGATGTACACTTAAGTTATAATTGTGGAGCAGGATGTACACAAATGTTGTAACTGTGGAGCAGGATGTACACTTATGTTATAACTGTGGAGCAGGATGGACACTTATGTTATAACTGTGGAGCAGGATGGACACTTCTGTTATAACTGTGGAGCAGGATGTACACAAATGTTATAAGTGTGGAACAGGATGTACACTTATGTTATAACTGTGGAGCAGGATGAACACTTGTGTCATAATTGTGGAGCAGGATGTGCACTTATGTTATAACTGTGGAGCAGGATGTACACATGTTATAACTGTGGAGCAGGATGTGCACTTATGTTATAACTGTGGAGCAGGATGTACACTTATGTTATAAGTATGGAACAGGATGTACACTTATGTTATGACTGTGGAACAGGATGTACACTTATGTTATAACTATGTCGCAGGATGTACACTTATGTTATGACTGTGGAACAGGATGTACACTTATGTTATGACTGTGGAACAGGATGTACACTTGTGTTATAACTATGTCGCAGGATGTACACTTATGTTATAAGTATGGAACAGGATGTACACTTATGTTATGACTGTGGAACAGGATGTACACTTGTGTTATAACTATGTCGCAGGATGTACACTTATGTTATAAGTATGAAACAGGATGTACACTTATGTTACAACTGTGGAGCAGGATGTACACAGATGGTATAATTAGTACACTGCAACAAGATGAACAGAGCGCGCATCACTGTGTACCATAATGTACAACGTACAGTGTGTAACAGTGTAGCAAGATGTACAGACAGCCTAAGTAAACGTAGTCTCAGTGTATTTCGTTACACTCCACCAATGAGTCTAACAAAACCTAGTAGAAGGTCACGTCAGGTAACCTTTGAGCGACCAATGACCGTCCAATCAAACGAGAGACAGCTAAATAGATTTAACCAATCAAACAACGACTACTATTTAGGGATCGGGGGGACTTTCAAAATATTCAGGTCACTGACACAGATCTCTCTACAAACAAAAATCCGCATATAACACAGTTATTTGACCTGTAGTATATACGATTTGGGGGTTGTTTTGAGATGGTTACCATTAGCTGATATTTCCGCAAGATAACATCCTTGAATATTGCCAAAACACTATTTTCAGCCACTGTTTACTCACCGTTGTCATGGTTGTACGTACGCCATGTGCATCACCCGGAAGCGATCGTACGCTAAATAGCATTCGGAATCGTTCGGGTGCGCACCTTTTCCAGATAAGAAGTTCAAAAGGTATGTGCGAATGTGCAATTTCGAGATTTGGTAAGCTGTGTTCTGACTGGTCAGTGTCAAAGGTTACCTGACGCGACCTCCTAATGAGTTTTGTGGAGTGTAACGAAAAGTACTGAGGATAAGTTTACTTAGAGCGGATGTACAGAGATGGTACCATTGTGTACCACAATGTACACAGATGGCATAACAGGGTAACAGAATGTACACACATGGAATAAGATTGTAAGTTGATGTACAGATATGGTATAACTGTGTAGCAGGATGTACCCAGATGCTATAACAGTGCACCTGGATGTACACAGATTGTGTAACAGTGTAACTGGATGTACACAGATGGTATAACAGTGTGAATAGGATGTACACAGATGGTATAGCAGTGTAACATGATACAACTTATGTCATATTTGGGATTGGGACGTAAGTTGTCCGACTTACATTTTTGTATTGGACCACTTTCTAAATGGCATTGTGTAATCAGTGTAACATAATGTACACAAATGGTGTAACAGTGTAACAAGATGTAGACAAATGGTGTAACAGTGTAATACGATGTACACAGATGGTGTAACAGTATAATAAAATGTGCACAGATGGTGTAACAGTGTAATAAAATGTGCACAGATGGTGTAACAGTGTAATACGATGTACACACAATGGTGTAACAGTGTAATGAATTGTGCACAAATGGTGTAACAGTGTCCAATGATGTACATAGATGGTGTAACAGTGTAATACGATGTACACAAATGGTGTAACAGTGTAATACGATGTACACAAATGGTGTAACAGTGTAATGAAATGTGCACAAATGGTGTAACAGTGTGACACAATGGGCACAGATGGTGCAACAGTGTAATAAAATGTGCACAGATGGTGTAACAGTGTAACAAAATGTGCACAGATGGTGTAACAGTGTAATACGATGTACACAAATGGTGTAACAGTGTAATACGATGTACACAAATGGTGTAACAGTGTAATGAAATGTGCACAGGTGGTTTAACAGTGTAAAATGATGTACACAGATGGTGTAACAGTGTAATACGATGTACACAAATGGTGTAACAGTGTAACAAGATGTAGACAAATGGTGTAACAGTGTAAAACGATGTACACAAATGGTGTAACAGTGTAATACGATGTACACAGATGGTGTAACAGTATAATAAAATGTGCACAGATGGTGTAACAGTGTAATAAAATGTGCACAGATGGTGTAACAGTTAAATACGATGTACACAAATGGTGTAACAGTGTAATGAAATGTGCACAAATGGTGTAACAGTGTAACAAAATGTGCACAGATGGTGTAACAGTGTAATACGATGTACACAAATGGTGTAACAGTGTAATACGATGTACACAAATGGTGTAACAGTGTAATGAAATGTGCACAGATGGTTTAACAGTGTAAAATGATGTACACAGATGGTGTAACAGTGTAATACGGTGTACACAAATGGTGTAACAGTGTAAAACGATGTACACAAATGGTGTAACAGTGTAACATGAAATACACAAATGGTGTAACAGTGTAATGAAATGTGCACAGATGGTGTAACAGTGTAAAATGATGTACACAGATGGTGCAACAGTGTAATACGATGTACACAAATGGTGTAACAGTGTAATGAAATGTGCACAAATGGTGTAACAGTGTGACACAATGGGCACAGATGGTGCAACAGTGTAATAAAATGTGCACAGATGGTGTAACAGTGTAACAAAATGTGCACAGATGGTGTAACAGTGTAATACGATGTACACAAATGGTGTAACAGTGTAATACGATGTACACAAATGGTGTAACAGTGTAATGAAATGTGCACAGGTGGTTTAACAGTGTAAAATGATGTACACAGATGGTGTAACAGTGTAATACGATGTACACAAATGGTGTAACAGTGTAACAAGATGTAGACAAATGGTGTAACAGTGTAAAACGATGTACACAGATGGTGTAACAGTGTAATACGATGTACACAGATGGTGTAACAGTATAATAAAATGTGCACAGATGGTGTAACAGTGTAATAAAATGTGCACAGATGGTGTAACAGTTAAATACGATGTACACAAATGGTGTAACAGTGTAATGAAATGTGCACAAATGGTGTAACAGTGTAACAAAATGTGCACAGATGGTGTAACAGTGTAATACGATGTACACAAATGGTGTAACAGTGTAATACGATGTACACAAATGGTGTAACAGTGTAATGAAATGTGCACAGATGGTTTAACAGTGTAAAATGATGTACACAGATGGTGTAGCAGTGTAATACGATGTACACAAATGGTGTAACAGTGTAAAACGATGTACACAAATGGTGTAACAGTGTAACATGAAATACACAAATGGTGTAACAGTGTAATGAAATGTGCACAGATGGTGTAACAGTGTAAAATGATGTACACAGATGGTGCAACAGTGTAATACGATGTACACAAATGGTGTAACAGTGTAACAAGATGTAGACAAATGGTGTAACAGTGTAAAACGATGTACACAGATGGTGTAACAGTGTAATACGATGTACACAGATGGTGTAACAGTATAATAAAATGTGCACAGATGGTGTAACAGTGTAATACAATGTGCACAGATGGTGTAACAGTGTAATACGATGTACACAGATGGTGTAACAGTGTAATGAAATGTGCACAGATGGTTTAACAGTGTAAAATGATGTACACAGATGGTGTAACAGTGTAATACGGTGTACACAAATGGTGTAACAGTGTAAAACGATGTACACAAATGGTGTAACAGTGTAACATGAAATACACAAATGGTGTAACAGTGTAATGAAATGTGCACAGATGATGTAACAGTGTAATACAATGTGCACAGATGGTGTAACAGTGTAATACGATGTACACAAATGGTGTAACAGTGTAATACGATGTACACAAATGGTGTAACAGTGTCAAATGATGTACATAGACGGTGTAACAGTGTAATACGATGTACACAAATGGTGTAGCAGTGTAATACGATGTACACAAATGGTGTAACAGTGTAATACGATGTACACAAATGGTGTAACAGTGTAATGAAATGTGCACAGATGGTGTAACAGTGTAATACGATGTACACAAATGGTGTAACAGTGTAATACGATGTACACAAATGGTGTAACAGTGTAATGAAATGTTCACAAAAGGTTTAACAGTATAATAAAATGTGCACAGATGGTGTAACAATGTAATACAATGTGCACAAATGGTGTAACAGTGTAATACGATGTACAGAAATGGTGTAACAGTGTAATACAATGTGCACAAATGGTGTAACAGTGTAAAATGATGTACACAGATGGTGTAACAGTGTAATACGATGTACACAGATGGTGTAACAGTGTAATGCGATGTACACAAATGGTGTAACAGTGTAATAAAATGTGCACAGATGGTGTAACAGTGTAAAATGATGTACACAGATGGTGTAACAGTGTAATACGATGTACACAAATGGTGTAACAGTGTAATACGATGTACACAAATGGTGTAACAGTGTAACATGAAATACACAAATGGTGTAACAGTGTAATGAAATGTGCATGCATGGTATGATTTCGGAATAACTTGTTCCTGAGATTTGAGTTCCGAATAATTCATGACACTATTGCGAGTGAAGTAATTTCTTTAAGATCCAGTTATCTATGTGCAGATCCATCTGAAAATATTGAGTTTTACAGTTGCGAAAATCCCGCAAGCAAAGCCTGGGTGCAATAATACCTTCCATAGAGGTGGGTGAGTAGGGTGATCTTGTAAAATAGTCCACATTCACTCACTCACTCCAGCTTCCAACTATATGATACACGAAACATATAATGTGGAACAAATCTTAAAATTGATATCACAAGTATATGTTTAATCAAGAACGTTTCGACTTTCCTGTCATAAATGACCTAGCAAAGTATTTGTCGTTGAAGAACTATACAAACTATCAGAGGAGTGACGCCACCAATATTTCGACGGATTAACTACTGCTAAAGTGATATAGACACATGTGCTCTTCTCGTATATATTCAACCATTGATCCATGATTCATTTCATGATGAAAATAGACAGGAAACGTGATGTCTTCTGAAAACAACGTCACTCCCCAGACACCCATTGTTAGTCACCGACTGTCGTCTCCAACTTAGCGAAGTTCAAGCAGAATGCTTGTCAGCAAGCTATAATCCATTCAAGTAATGATTGGGCGTGTGTGGGTTTCTGTGTGTTAATAGTACATAGAGTATTTCTCTGTTCAAATGAGCAAAAACTACTTATCGTCTATGAGAGGGAATCATAAAAGCTCTCCTGAATATGTTCCCATGACGTCATCTTGTTTGACATCAAACAGAGACAATTGCCTATAATGTTTCTTTATACAAGGATTATCTCGCCCGTGAAACTGAACTCACGTGTGATCATACACAGTATAAAGCTGAGAGTGATGTCAGTATGGGACTGGCAGTGATGTCAGTATGGGACTGGCAGTGATGTCAGTATGGGACTGGCAGTGATGCCAGTATAGAGCTGACAGTGATGTCAGTATGGGACTGGCAGTGATGCCAGTATAGAGCTGACAGTGATGTCAGTATGGGACTGGCAGTGATGTCAGTATGGGACTGGCAGTGATGCCAGTATAGAGCTGACAGTGATGTCAGTATGGGACTGGCAGTGATGTCAGTATGGGGCTGACAGTAATGTCAGTACGGGACTGGCAGTGATGCCAGTATAGAGCTGAGAGTGATGTCAGTACGGGACTGGCAGTGATGCCAGTATAGAGCTGACAGTGATGTCAGTATGGGACTGGCAGTGGTGTCAGTATGGGACTGGCAGTGATGCCAGTATAGAGCTGACAGTGATGTCAGTATGGGGCTGACAGTAATGTCAGTATGGGACTGGCAGTGATGCCAGTATAGAGCTGACAGTGATGTCAGTATGGGACTGGCAGTGGTGTCAGTATGGGACTGGCAGTGATGCCAGTATAGAGCTGACAGTGATGTCAGTATGGGACTGGCAGTGGTGTCAGTATGGGACTGGCAGTGATGCCAGTATAGAGCTGGCAGTGATGTCAGTATGGGGCTGACAGTAATGTCAGTACGGGACTGGCAGTGATGCCAGTATAGAGCTGAGAGTGATGTCAGTACGGGACTGGCAGTGATGCCAGTATAGAGCTGACAGTGATGTCAGTATGGGACTGGCAGTGGTGTCAGTATGGGACTGGCAGTGATGCCAGTATAGAGCTGACAGTGATGTCAGTATGGGGCTGACAGTAATGTCAGTATGGGACTGGCAGTGATGCCAGTATAGAGCTGACAGTGATGTCAGTATGGGGCTGACAGTAATGTCAATATGGGGCTGACAGTGATGTCAGTATACGGCTGACAGTGGTGTCAGTATGGGACTGGCAGTGATGCCAGTATAGAGCTGAGAGTGATGTCAGTATACGGCTGACAGTGATGTCAATATGGGGCTGACAGTGATGTCAGTATAGAGCTGACAGTGGTGTCAGTATACGGCTGACAGTAATGTCAGTATACGGCTGACAGTGGTGTCAGTATGGGACTGGCAGTGATGCCAGTATAGAGCTGAGAGTGATGTCAGTATGGGGCTGACAGTAATGTCAATATGGGGCTGACAGTGATGTCAGTATACGGCTGACAGTGGTGTCAGTATGGGACTGGCAGTGATGCCAGTATAGAGCTGAGAGTGATGTCAGTATGGGACTGGCAGTGATGTCAGTATAGAGCTGACAGTGATGTCAGTATGGGGCTGACAGTGATGTCAATATGGGGCTGACAGTGATGTCAGTATACGGCTGACAGTGGTGTCAGTATGGGACTGGCAGTGATGCCAGTATAGAGCTGAGAGTGATGTCAGTATGGGACTGGCAGTGATGCCAGTATAGAGCTGACAGTGATGTCAGTATGGGGCTGACAGTAATGTCAGTATACGGCTGACAGTGATGTCAGTATGGGGCTGACAGTGGTGTCAGTATGGGGCTGACAGTAATGTCAGTATGGGACTGGCAGTGATGCCAGTATAGAGCTGAGAGTGATGTCAGTATACGGCTGACAGTAATGTCAGTATACGGCTGACAGTGGTGTCAGTATGGGACTGGCAGTGATGCCAGTATAGAGCTGAGAGTGATGTCAGTATGGGACTGGCAGTGATGCCAGTATAGAGCTGACAGTGATGTCAGTATGGGGCTGACAGTGATGTCAATATGGGGCTGACAGTGATGTCAGTATACGGCTGACAGTGGTGTCAGTATGGGACTGGCAGTGATGCCAGTATAGAGCTGAGAGTGATGTCAGTATGGGACTGGCAGTGATGCCAGTATAGAGCTGACAGTGATGTCAGTATGGGGCTGACAGTAATGTCAGTATGGGACTGGCAGTGATGCCAGTATAGAGCTGAGAGTGATGTCAGTATGGGGCTGACAGTGATGTCAGTATGGGACTGGCAGTGATGCCAGTATAGAGCTGAGAGTGATGTCAGTATGGGACTGGCAGTGATGCCAGTATAGAGCTGACAGTGATGTCAGTATGGGGCTGACAGTAATGTCAGTATGGGACTGGCAGTGATGCCAGTATAGAGCTGACAGTGATGTCAGTATGGGACTGGCAGTGATGCCAGTATAGAGCTGACAGTGATGTCAGTATGGGGCTGACAGTAATGTCAGTATGGGACTGGCAGTGATGCCAGTATAGAGCTGAGAGTGATGTCAGTATGGGGCTGACAGTGATGTCAGTATGGGACTGGCAGTGATGCCAGTATAGAGCTGACAGTGATGTCAGTATGGGGCTGACAGTAATGTCAGTATGGGACTGGCAGTGATGCCAGTATAGAGCTGAGAGTGATGTTAGTATACGGCTGACAGTAATGTCAGTATGGGACTGGCAGTGATGCCAGTATAGAGCTGAGAGTGATGTCAGTATGGGACTGGCAGTGATGCCAGTATAGAGCTGACAGTGATGTCAGTATGGGGCTGACAGTAATGTCAGTATGGGACTGGCAGTGATGCCAGTATAGAGCTGACAGTGATGTCAGTATGGGGCTGACAGTAATGTCAGTATGGGACTGGCAGTGATGCCAGTATAGAGCTGACAGTGATGTCAGTATGGGACTGGCAGTGATGCCAGTATAGAGCTGACAGTGATGTCAGTATGGGGCTGACAGTAATGTCAGTATGGGACTGGCAGTGATGCCAGTATAGAGCTGAGAGTGATGTCAGTATGGGGCTGACAGTAATGTCAGTATGGGACTGGCAGTGATGCCAGTATAGAGCTGACAGTGATGTCAGTATGGGACTGGCAGTGATGCCAGTATAGAGCTGACAGTGATGTCAGTATGGGGCTGACAGTGATGTCAATATGGGGCTGACAGTGATGTCAGTATACGGCTGACAGTGGTGTCAGTATGGGACTGGCAGTGATGCCAGTATAGAGCTGAGAGTGATGTCAGTATGGGACTGGCAGTGATGCCAGTATAGAGCTGACAGTGATGTCAGTATGGGGCTGACAGTAATGTCAGTATACGGCTGACAGTGATGTCAGTATGGGGCTGACAGTGGTGTCAGTATGGGGCTGACAGTAATGTCAGTATGGGACTGGCAGTGATGCCAGTATAGAGCTGAGAGTGATGTCAGTATACGGCTGACAGTAATGTCAGTATACGGCTGACAGTGGTGTCAGTATGGGACTGGCAGTGATGCCAGTATAGAGCTGAGAGTGATGTCAGTATGGGACTGGCAGTGATGCCAGTATAGAGCTGACAGTGATGTCAGTATGGGGCTGACAGTGATGTCAATATGGGGCTGAGAGTGATGTCAGTATACGGCTGACAGTGGTGTCAGTATGGGACTGGCAGTGATGCCAGTATAGAGCTGAGAGTGATGTCAGTATGGGACTGGCAGTGATGCCAGTATAGAGCTGACAGTGATGTCAGTATGGGGCTGACAGTAATGTCAGTATGGGACTGGCAGTGATGCCAGTATAGAGCTGAGAGTGATGTCAGTATGGGGCTGACAGTGATGTCAGTATGGGACTGGCAGTGATGCCAGTATAGAGCTGAGAGTGATGTCAGTATGGGACTGGCAGTGATGCCAGTATAGAGCTGACAGTGATGTCAGTATGGGGCTGACAGTAATGTCAGTATGGGACTGGCAGTGATGCCAGTATAGAGCTGAGAGTGATGTCAGTATGGGACTGGCAGTGATGCCAGTATAGAGCTGACAGTGATGTCAGTATGGGGCTGACAGTAATGTCAGTATGGGACTGGCAGTGATGCCAGTATAGAGCTGAGAGTGATGTCAGTATGGGGCTGACAGTGATGTCAGTATGGGACTGGCAGTGATGCCAGTATAGAGCTGACAGTGATGTCAGTATGGGGCTGACAGTAATGTCAGTATGGGACTGGCAGTGATGCCAGTATAGAGCTGAGAGTGATGTCAGTATACGGCTGACAGTAATGTCAGTATGGGACTGGCAGTGATGCCAGTATAGAGCTGAGAGTGATGTCAGTATGGGACTGGCAGTGATGCCAGTATAGAGCTGACAGTGATGTCAGTATGGGGCTGACAGTAATGTCAGTATGGGACTGGCAGTCATGCCAGTATAGAGCTGACAGTGATGTCAGTATGGGACTGGCAGTGATGCCAGTATAGAGCTGACAGTGATGTCAGTATGGGGCTGACAGTAATGTCAGTATGGGACTGGCAGTGATGCCAGTATAGAGCTGAGAGTGATGTCAGTATGGGGCTGACAGTAATGTCAGTATGGGACTGGCAGTGATGCCAGTATAGAGCTGACAGTGATGTCAGTATGGGGCTGACAGTGATGTCAATATGGGGCTGAGAGTGATGTCAGTATACGGCTGACAGTGGTGTCACTATGGGGCTGACATTGATGTTAGTATACGGCTGGCAGTGATGTCAGTATGGGGCTGACAGTGATGTCAGTATACGGCTGACAGTGATGTCAATATAGGACTGACAGTGATGTAAGTATGGGGCTGACAGTGATGTCGGTATAGATGTTGCCAAACCATGTTTTAATCATCATTAGTTTCATAGTTTTTAGGTTTCAAGTACTTGTATATAGTTATTGCGTACTTTACAGATGTCAGCTATAACTTTACAAATAAAATATAACAAACCTTCTCAATGAAATGCATGCTGCACTTTTACCCAGTTTAACAGTAGCCCCTCAGCAAAGGCTTCGTTTCTCTGGTCAGCTATTTTCTGTTAGTTTGAGTTGTGTCACACATAACTTGTTTACAGTCACATAGATCATTTCTAGAAGATCAGGTCATTTAGGATTCGAACCTACACCCTCAGAATCAGGCACCTAATCGCCAGCACACAAAGTCAGTCATATTATATATACCAGTACTTTCAGGATGAAGACAAGTGCATGTATATACAAACAAATCACAGAGGACAGATCAAATGCAGTTATAAAAACAATGATAAAAGGGATTACGTAAAGCCAGTTAACAGGTGTGTAGACAGCAGAGTCATATACAGATAATTAGACTTACAGGAAGCCTGAGATGTGCATGTGTATACAATCAATGAGGTAGATGAAATAGACGTTATATAAACAATAACGATGCGGAGATATAAACACAGCAGAGTGATATACAACTGAGTAAATGACATCGGGGGGGCTTTTGTGATGTTCCAGGTACTCGGGAGATATACACCTTGATCTCTATTAATCTCTAGGGTTAATCTCCTGATGTTGATGACTTCTAGTAGTTTTCGTTTGCACCAATCGTGAACGTTGGTAGCCAGGATGCTAGTATGTTGCCAGTCAATGGAATGGGTGGGGTTGTTTTTGATGTGCTCAGAAAGGGCAGATTTGTTGTCGGCCTTTCCAACTGATGTTTTGTGTTCTTTGAGAAGTATATCAAATGGGCGTGACGTTTCTCCAACGTAGCTACTGCCACAATTGCAGTTTAGTTGGTATATGCATCCTCAGGGGTTTTGTACAGTCTGGTTGCCAATGTAATAATGTAATATATGTACTAAAAGGTAGCTGAACATCCTTCCTGGTACGTTTGAATCTGTCAGTTTGCTAACAAAGGATGATGAGTCGATGATGAAGGACTTCCCTTCTTTGCCCAAGGGAGCAAGGAATTTACTGAGAAATTGTCGATAACTACTGCTGCCTTGCCTTTGTCTGCTTCGGTACTGGTTATGGTTTTGTATTCACGGAGTTCTTTGATGGATTTTCGTTCTTGGGAAGAGACGCTGCTGCGTTGTCTAGTGGGTTTTCTAATAATATCAGCTGTCTGATGTCTCAGGTATTCAATATTGCCATTTTAGCTAATTGTCAAAGGCCACTCTCAATGCTAGTGATGAATTCATCTGATGGGGTGATTTTGCAGGTTGGGATGAATTGTAGGCCCTTCGACAGAAGGGAGGTCTGGGCTGGTGACAGGGTTTTGGAGCTAAGGTTGACGACTGTCTTTTGGTTCCACGCTTGATGATGGTAGTGCTACAATGGGATCCGGAGGTGTTGACTACCGCTTGTTGCTGGAGATTGCTGAAGTTTCTTTTTCTATTTTGACGCTGCTTAATCTTGTCGTATATGCATGTACTTGTCCTAGTTAAGTCCTAATTAGGAGATACTATGTACTAATTAGGAGATACTAAGTCCTAATTAGGAGATAAAAAATCAGGCTGTGGCAATAGGACGTTCCCGTGTGTTTGTAATCTATGTATGTGTGAATAGTTTTAATGTTGATGTTTATATATTTGCAATGGGTTTTTTTCTGATTACCCTAAATGACATATGTATGTAAAAATACTTTTCATGCTACTGTTTATATTTAAGGATTTATTTATGGCAGTGCATTGTCCGGGATAGCTGTATTCTGTGAATATATATAAAAAAGTGTCATACATGTATATCTAAGTCATGTTATGTATTTTTGCACAAATACTTAGTTATGTACGTATATTTTCAGAGTTGCTTCAAACATTGCTTTTGATGGAAATATAGGTCCGTCATCTGTGACCACAAGCAGCGTTGGGTTGTGTGCGGTGGATCCACCCACCAACATTCACACCACTATCCGCTACTACATATACATTGGGCTGACAGTGATGTCGGTAGGGGGTCTCGGCAGCTGTAGTTCAGCCATGCGTGTAATGCGGGACTGTTATGACTTTGAAATAAGCATGAAATAAGGTATATGAGCAAGTGATTGACTGTCCTCTTTATATGGTGTGTTGAGGACAGAGGCACAGTGACAGAGGCCGGAGAAGGTTGCGACTCAGATGACCACTGGACCATCACAGGGCTGAACCAGAAACACTAAAATGTGAGAATCTGTGGATGCCAACTACCGCATTGTGAGAGTCAAGGCGTTTGGGGTATAGTCTTACTCCCTCATCATGGGATTGAAAAACGATGAAGCAGATAAATATAACATAACAACGGAGGGCGCTAATTGGCGCTGACTGGTAAAAAATAAGTACCAATCTAAGAAGTTTACATCCATACAGTCTGACACATGTGTATCACTTCCATGTGTCGTTCAAACACAAATAGTAACTTTGAGTAGGAAAACTGACAGGTGTTATATCGGAAGTGTCTGACGTGGGAGAGATTCGTTGGGTATTTGTTGGTAGTGGTTGAGGTAAATACACCTGGTTGATTATATAACTTATCGAAACCTGCACGTCTATAACAAACACTTGGATAGCTTACCTGACACGCAAGACACACATGACACATCCAACGTACCTGACGTACATAACACACCCGACACGCTCAACACACATAACCTATTATAACACACCCAACATACCTCACACACCCAACACACCTGACACATCCAACTTACTTGACTCACACAACACGCATGACACACTCAATACACCTGACACACACAATACGGCTAACACACTCAACATGCCTGACACACTCAACACACCTGGCACACCGAACTTACCTGAAATACATAACACACCTGACACACCGAGCCTACCTGACACATCCAACCCACCTGAGCAGACATACCGTCTCTGAAATTTTCAAATCCTCCCACATACCCTACATATCTGACATACCTGTAATACCTGAAACATACTTGACACACAGGACTGATCCTTGGTTGGAAAATCTTAAGCTGTTCTCGAGTCTTTAGTTTCCATTCTTTTAGTTGTGTTAGAAGTATGTCGAGATTGAAACTTTCCACCTGAGCCCAACCCAAGACCACCATCTTCCTTGTCCATTCGACAAGACCTGCCCTACACATTCCGACATTCTGATTTGAAACTCACGTAAATAGTTTTAAATAGTTTGTAACTGAATAAGTTGCTGTGTGTTTGCGATCGTCAGCTACCCATCCAAACCCACTCACTCGTCCATCCATCGGTTCAATCAATCACTCACTCACCCCGATGTCCCGATATGTACAGACTCACGCATGAATGACAACAGTGACGCCAGTCGCTTTACAGGACCGGCCCGAGTCACTTCTTGAAAATATTAGAGCGAGTCGCTATACAATATCACAGGCAATTATTCACACAGCACTTACACCGCTGAGATGATAGCATGTGTGGCATGCTTGAATACACAGGATACATAAAGTGTATTGTATACAAGCTTTGATTTTTTCAAGTGATATATCATTTCATGTCTAATACCTACTACAAGCTAGTCGAAGCAGTATATATGTTAGTCCCGTAACAAAACAGCGCTTGCTGCAAATATTTGTTCGTCTGGTCCTGTAATAGAGCAGAACTTGTCCCTAAATATATGATCGAACTAGTCCTATAACAGAACAATGCTTGTCAGCAAATATATGCTCGATTTGCCCTGTTACAGGCAAACAGCTGTTCCTAAATTTATACTCAAACTAACCCTGTAACAGGCAAACAGTTGTTCCTAAATTTATACTCAAACTAACCCTGTAACAGGCAAACAGTTGTTCCTAAATTTATACTCAAACTAACCCTGTAACAGGCAAACAGCTGTTCCTAAATTTATACTCAAACTAACCCTGTAACAGGCAAACAGCTGTTCCTAAATTTATACTCAAACTAACCCTGTCACAGGTAAACGCCTATCTCATATTTGTGAGTTGGTTTCTTTTGGCAGGCGATGAAAGGAACGAGGTGTCATGTTATCAGCAAATACATTTCTCAATATTTTTTACACTGCCACAGTGGGTCAGTATGCAGAGGAATAAACTTAAATCGGGGAATGTCTCAGGCTTGGGAAGCGAACATCAACCTCTTACGAGTTACAATACACTCTTTCCATTTGAAAACATTCATGGAATAAAAGGAAACTAGCTTTCATGTGAATGAATGTGTATTACAAATTGAAACCTGAACATTTCATGGGTATTCTTGATCCCATGAAATGTTTGCTGCTGAATTCGTCATAGTTGATGAATGTACCCCGAAGTCCTACATTAATATTATACATGTAAATGTTTGGTCTGGGGGTTTACTGCAGATGAATTTCAGAACTTAGTCATTGATAGTTATCGATATATATTGTAATAGGTACTCATTCAGCACTTCTTAAGGCTTTGGTATAAGGGACAATCAGAAATGATGCTCAGAGTCAGTCATCTCAGAGCGTGCTTCCTGAAGCAGAACAACCAGAGGTGTGCTAGATTCCCTTCTCCTCAAATCATTCAAGGGAGGAATGAGATTACGGTCACGTGACCGAGAGATCAGTGAAGCAACTATCCCACGATGGGAGAGGGGTCAGAGAAACTGAGGTCTTCGTTCGTGCATGACATTCAAACCCATGAATCACGTTCTAATCATATACCAAAGAGACGACATACATTTTCTCGAACGTATTATCCAGACCAGTTTTTTGCCGCCCTGTTTCACACAGGCACCTATAATCAGGAGGTGATTAAGGGTAAGACGCCTTTAGCTGTGTCCAAGAATATCACGACTGGTGACACCAAAAATAGTCTTTGGTCACTGAAGTCGGGACTTGGGTGTGACAAGCGAATAAAAAAGTATGATACTGTATGGGTGACAACTCCTTCATTTCTGTGATGCGACGTTTCGGTATAGATTCCTATATTTTTCACTAGAATAATGCTGAGTACGATGTAAAGCTAAACTCACTCACTCATAAATCATCCCAATAATTCATGTCGTTAAACCAGAACGCCGTTCTAATGTTTTATACATACATGAAACGCAATACCCTCGAGTTGGTGTCTTCCGCTCCACACCGTAACAATGGATTCAAGGCATTTTCCTTGATTACATGGAACATGATACACCATTCTGCTGCCTGGTGTCAAGCGGGTCTAGCCTTGCTCCAAGGCTGCAGCACTGTACGCCGAGTCCTTGGATGCATAGTACGTATTTTTGTCCAAGAGACTAGTGTATATATAGGCGGACAGACGCTAGTCTCATACTTATATGTTTTTAGAAATAATCATTTACACTATTATTTCACCTGATAGTGTAAGGCTGGCTGGGCGGACAGACATGTTGGATGGGACGGGTCAGATGTCACGTTAGTATTCAACTTTCCGGTCTGTCAACATCCACATGGAACAGGGTAGTAGTGTCAGGTACACCCCTGACCTCGCTCACGTGAGGGGTGTGGCCCCACCGGTACAGGGGTTAGTGGTGGGTTGGGTCGGTGATATGGGAGGAAAGGCATGGAAGGTGAATCTACATTCACAGGAACAGTTTTCCAAACAAAAGCCGTATAGTCAGTCCTGTTTGTGTGAGAATGTGCCAGACATCACACGTTGGTCACTAACAACATGTTAGTTTACCCACGATCCATGTGTAACAGCAATATAGCAATGTGTGTAACGCTTGTAGTTTCACACGATACAGACGTCTGCTACAAGTTGATAGTGTTCAGATAAAATCTGGGAATGATAATGTTCAGGGCAAAACTATCCATGATCTTTTCAAACACCCAGGCCTGCCTTTCGTGATTGTACGCTTCGGTGGGTCTCTTAACAGGGAACCTGTTCCAACAATCGGCGGACCTTGTGTTCAACCAGGAAGTCTCTGAGGTAGGATTCATGACAAATCACAAACCGCTTTGTTCAGTGGTTTTCATACAGATTTCAAACAGCAATCGTTGTTTTGAAAGAAAATGCATGACATGTATAGTAACTCAGGGGATGCATGCATAACCTGGGTTGAGTTTCCATCTGTGTTCGCACGAACCTCCAAAAATCTGGTCTGGTAAACTCCTCGCTCATCCTGAACATAGAGTAGTATGTGGAGTAGAGCTGGATCGTCAAGGCGTCCTACTCAATGGTCACAATGTTGTGTACAGTGTCAAAAACGGTTTAAAATATGCTTTACTCACTTAACTTGCATTAGACATTTCCAATCCATCTACAGGGACATGCCTTTGTTTTGGACACAGCGTCTTCACTTCGTTATATGATCATCCGATAATTTTCCGCGTTCCACGACGCTCGGAAACATGTGATTCACATTGTTTCGCTGCATAGCAATGAGAGCACAATGTCCCATGTGGCACTCTACCTGTTAGGATTATCTGTTGTGTTGAGACAAGTGAATGATGACAGGTAAACGATGGACTCTAAGATCAACTGACAACAATGGTCTATTGTCCTGCTCACAATGGCCTCATCCACGGTATTCACGCCCCTATTGCTCCTGTCTTCTCCTCGTAGTACGGTCTTTCATATCGCTTTTGGGGGAATATTTAGAATTGAATTTAACATCACTATAAACCTGACATTATCATAGCTAGGAGTTGGTCATTTGATTACCTCTACATACAAATTAATGTGTAAATCTCACACGTCACTTCTCAGGTCATCTTGTTCCTCATATATCCCTCTCCTCTAATCACATTTCTCGACGGACGCTCTCACGTGTAATTTTGCGGGGATTAGAACCTCGTATCTGTGTCATTCTAGTTTCAAAACGAGTGTCAGAGTTCTTGTATTTCCCGAGTGACAACGGGTGTGATGCACGAATTCTATCACTAGTGTCATAACATCAGTGTGACACACATGCGATAGCGATAACCTCTGCCCAGATCACGCTAAAAGACCCAAATCGTCCTCAACTCAATACCATAGCTGTCGATGACGTCAATACGTCCCTGCAATACCGTCGGCTCCAGTGAGACGTTATTCCGTCACCATCCCGTCACTTACGTCACCACGCCATTACGGAGTGATTTATGATATTAGCCATATACTGGCCACTGTGATTAGAATAAACATTTTACACCAGAGTACACTGTAGAGTAGTTGAACATTGTACACAACAACGCCATAGTCTAGTAAAGCACATTACTCAGAGGTGTAGAAACAAACAGGCATAAAACAAATACAGAACAATATATGAAACATAACACGATGACTAACGGAACGAAACTGTTAAAGTCCCCGAGCCACCATCCAATCGCCTGTAGTGAACAGCAGCTACTTCATAAATAATTTACAAGCGAAGCTAGATCACATTACCCGATATCCGACAAATCAAGGGTAAGTGCAGAATGGACAAGGGAGACGGACGAAGAGGTGGTCCACACCACAAACTCATGGTTGCTTCACATATTTGTACTGTGAAGTTGATGATCCTCGGAACATGCGAGTGGAAGAACTTGACAAAAGGAGGTTCCGCATGGCTGCCCTAAAATTATTTGGCCTCAATCCCTAATCCGGCTCGTGTACTCGGAACTCCACATGAAGACTTCGCAGACGCTTTGGATCCTACCTCTGTATTAAGGCTTAGCACATTCAGCAGATCGTATATCCACCTATAACGCCTAGTAAAAGTCTTGCAATACTATCGTGTAAGAGACAAACAGTTTGGGACTGACATCTTCGATGGGACAATAAGTTGTTCTTCAGACTACATTGGCACACTGGAGGCAGGTAACTTAGATATTGAGTGTTAATCCAGAACTATGTTCTGTTTCAGTACGTTTCCAGTATAGCAGTGTTGAGTCAACGTTTATGAAGCAAATATCGTGACAATATCTACCCTCCGTTCAGCCACCCTGAGTCCTACAACATTCGCTTGGTAGTCATATCATACCATCAGCATGACACGGCCATTACTGATCTACACGATCTGTGTGTGATATCCCAGCTGCCATGATTAAGCAATGACAAAGAATTCGCAAAACAAAACCACGGATGATAAGATCATTAATAGATGACTTACCATGGCGAAAGCCGAAATCACCACCGTCAGTAGAAGTACATGCCCGTCCATGGTGAGACAGGGACTACAACGGTAGGCGAGAGGTAGAGTCCAACCGTCGAGTTACCTGAGCGGCAACGGGAGACTGGTTTAAGTCACGCCCGTGTCAGGAACGCCGGGTACAGGGTGATCTCCCACCCGTGACTGACGTCTTGCACAGTCTCGAGGGGAGCGGTCACATCTCCGGTTGGGTTACTGCAGTATTTCTCCGTCTCTGCGGGCAGGACTTTATTGTTTATGGCGATGTTCCTTGTGCAGAGTTTCTTCTTCTTGTCTTCGACCTTTCCTGCGGTGATGGTCGTTCTCGGTCAATATAGATACATAAAGCCCAAGTCATCTAACTCAGGAGAGCTTACACAAGGAAAGTAAACCACTAAACTATACCTTTTCTTCTGTTCGCTGTTCCATTGTGTTCCATTGTGTATTCATATGTAACTATAAAGAAAATGAACCAAATATTCATTGTTGTATTTTAGTCTGCTGATTTACAATGAATGCACAGTGACGTACTGCTGGTATAGTCACAAAGGAATTACTGTCTACAGTGATTAACCCTGTACTATACCCGGTAACTCCACTTATTATGTTTGGTAGAGAGAGTCGGACATTGTTAACTGTATACGTGTTTGTCACACAGTCTCACTCACAGCATTTCTAAGATTTCTATTGTGGAGTTCCATGTACGGTGAAGCAATTAGATCAGGAATGTTGTCAACATAAGGAGATTGAGGTTATTTAGCTAAAGGGTTTCCAGGCAGATTACTCTTGTGAAAACTTGTTATCTTTTAGAATGAAGGGTGCTGAGAGCGTAGCTCAGTGTTCATGGATGTGTTGACATTACTTTCCGTTTCAGCACATGGTTCTGAAGTCTATTCACGAAACGGATTCAGAAATCAATCGATTTCTCAAAACAGTGGATCGATAAACATCAGTAGTCTGACCGTATTATGTTCATAGCCGTGACAAACACACGGTGATTAGTTCCAACAATAGTCTACTGATCATTTAAGTCGGATTTTTCTGTACCTTGTAAGTGATGTATTCGTGCAGTATTCCGCCTGTATCCGTGGCTACTGTAGTCGACATTATCTCCCAACAAAACGTCCAACCAGATGCCAGTGATGGTGACAAAGCAATCATCTGCAACGATTTTGATCAGGCTATGTACACTTCTCTGTGGTCCAGTGTGGTGTATGTGAAGAGGCCGTAAAGCAGTAAAACTGGAAGTAAAGCAGTAACACTGGAAGTAAAGCAGTAAAACTGGAAGTAAAGCACTAAAACTGGAAGGTTTTGCAGTAACTGGTTATATACCATGCTTCCCGAATGGTCTGCCTATCAGTATGACATACGGGAATCGAACCAGACCGAATGGTCTGCCTATCAGTATGACATATGGGAATCGAACCAGACCGAATGGTCTGCCTATCAGTATGACATATGGGAATCGAACCTGACCGTAAGATAATTTACGAAATGTCAGCAGTCAGTAATCGCTGAAAATCCCTTGATATCTGGTGCAGTATTACGATAACCCCTTGGATATTTTTGGTGAGGGTTTCCGAACATCGAAAACCCCTTGATTCCAGAAGCACTGTTACCGAACATCGATAATGTGTTGATTTCTGATGCAGTGTTACCGAACATAGTTAAACCCTTGTGTTTTCTTGGTACATTGTTAACGAACTTCGATAACTTCTTGATTTCTGGCGCAATGTTACCGAACATCGATGATGTCTTGGTTTCTGGTGCAATGTTACCGAACATTGATGATGTCTTGATTCCTGGCGCAATGTTACCGAACATCGATGATGTTTTGAGGCCTGGCGTAATGTTACCGAACATCGATGATGTCTTGAATCTTGGTGCAACGCTATCCGAATATCGCTGATGTTTTGGTCCCTGGTGCAATGTTACCGAACATTGATGATGTCTTGATTCCTGGTGCAAAGTTACCGAACATCGATGATGTCTTGCTTTCTGGTGCAATGTTACCGAACATTGATGATGTCTTGCTTTCTGGTGCAATGTTACCGAACATCGATGATGTCTTGATTTCCAGTGTAGTGTTACAAGCAGTGTCTGACACACAGAGAGTACACACACTCTCGCCTATAGGCGAGGCGTCTAAATCCAATACGAGCAAGTTTGCATTGTGTATTTCGAATATTTGTTAGGGGAGTCGGGTTTCAGTCGGAGGACGGAGAGCTGCCTAGAAATTCGTCTCACTTCAAGGAGAGTCTGCCTGACAGTGGGGTTGTAGATGTTGTTGAAGGATCAGGACTGTCTTATGGATATACAACTTCGTTTATATTGCTTGTAGCGACGTTTCGATACAGATTCTAATGTCGTTGTCATCCAAGTGATACACGTGAAGTAATTTGGGGGTGATATCTATACATGAAGTGTTTGGACAACAGATGAGGAACGAGGCGAAAATGAGTTGTTTATACGATAGATGAGGTATATGTAGGTAGACAGACCACCTCCGATATGTCTTCACTCACCGAGAGGAAAAAGACAAAACACGAAAACTAGATTAGCCTATCCATCAACAGAGATGAAGGATATTTCATCCCCAAGGCGTATCACCACTTGCTCAATTAATTTTCATGTAAATCTGCCCATCTATTGTATTGACTGTACCCTTGTGTCCATCACAACTCCACTGGCGTGTATGGATATACAACACAGACTGGTGTGGGTTGAGTTTGCATTCTTGCATCCTACTGGTCACACCGGTTTGGTTACACGGTTCAGACTGCATCCTGTTGGTCACACTGATATATGGCTTGACCGCACACACTTCAGCCTATTGGTCACACTGATATGGATATACGGTACAGAATGCATCCTATTGGTCACACTGATATTGCTAGACTATACATCCTGTATTCTACCTGTCATAATACCTAGCACATACATTCGCTGTCCCACCGGTATATAACCGGTAGACTACCGGTCATACTGACATGTCTGGACTGTCGGTAATACTGATATAGCTAGACTACTGGTTATACTGATATGGCTAGACTTTCGGTCATACTGATATAGCTAGACTACTGGTTATACTGGTATGGCTAGACTTTCGGTCATGCTGATATTGCTAGACTACTGGTTATACTGGTATGGCTAGACTTCCGGTCATGCTGATATTGCTTAACTTCCGATCATAGTGAAATGACTGGGCTTCCGATCATACTGATATGGCTTGATTGCCGATCATACTGATATTGCTAGGCTACTGGTTATACTGGTATGGCTAGACTACCAGTCATACTGATATGGCTAGACTGCCGGTGCACTGATATTGCTAGACTTCGGGTCATACTCACATTGCGAGACTTCAGGTAATACTGACAAGGCTAGGGTAGCTGTTATACCGATATGGCTAGGCTACCGGCCACACTGATATGGCTAGGCTACCGGCCACACTGATATGGCTAGGCTACCGGCCACACTGATATGGCTAGGCTGCCGGCCACACTGATATGGCTAGGCTACCGGCCACACTGATATGGCTAGGCTACCGGCCACACTGATATGGCTAGGCTACCGGCCACACTGATTTGGCTAGACTTCAGGTCACACTGCTGTGGCTAGACTTCAGGTCACACTGCTTTGGCTAGACTATACTTTCTTTGTCATCTGTCTGTAGTGATTTGAAATTACTATATTATTTGCCGGTTCCTGGATGCCGATAACATTAGGTGATCGTAGCACCAATACTTCAACATAGAAGTACGGCAGCATTAGCGCTGTCTTGTGCAACGGGACCCAGTTCTTTAACGGAACAATGATTGTCCTCATGCCTGTCTGCTCTCCCAAACAGTATCCCTGCATCTACCCCAACTACACAATGCCTGAATCGCTGTTTGAGATGGAGTATGTTCTGAGCTACAGTGTGTTATGTGCAAGGGGCGGGTGGCTACTGGAGCATTACAACAACCTACTGCTGCACAGTATCTGAACAGTACCTGTACAGTATCTGAACAGTATCTGAACAGTACCGACTCAAATCATTCTCTAGTGAAATATACAAGAGCAGACACACGTAAATCTGCCAGCATGGACATGATAACAACATACCCTCCGAGTGTATGTCACGTAAGTTAGCTTAACAAAGGTTTGATGTTCTTAATAAGGAGGGCACTTACAACCTTCTCACTTTCACATTTCAACACTCGTTTTTACACCAGTCACCAGTAACCAGAGCATGACAACTAGGTTCCCTGCATGACGACACAGCAAGTATTCACAATCATGACCAGGGTAATCACATACAGGGATCTGCATAAAGCCATAAGCATACAGGGATCTGCATAAAGCCATATGCATACAGGGATCTGCATAAAGCCATATGCATACAGGGATCTGCATAAAGCCATATGCATACAGGGATCTGCATAAAGCCATATGCATACAGGGATCTGCATAAAGCCATATGCATACAGGGATCTGCATAAAGCCATATGCATACAGGGATCTGCATAAAGCCATATGCATACAGGCTTTTTGATGAACCTTTGCTTAAGCATACCATATCGTTGTCATTTCCGGTAAAAGCCATCGTTAGTTGATTATTTCCAGTAAAGCAGGAAGATATTTCTCCAGTCACAAGAATGTGTAATGTCCAGGGTTTCGCAAGAACAGGATGTTTCACTGTTGCTGACATCACTCACTGACCGCAGCTCGCTAACCGTTGTAGATAGTTTCTATCATTTAACATATTTACAGACAAAATGTGGCAAAATGTACGGACAAATTGTGCCCAGCTCAAGGGACTAGCTGCAAGACTGGTAACCATCACAACATTTGAACCAACCGACAAAGTGAGTTTGTGGCTCTGGAGCTCGTCACGCCTTTTAAACATAGGTGTTTAGGCCCACAGGTGAACGTGTAGTGGTATACAGCAACATCTTCAGGTCAAACTGCCAAACTGAATACACACTATGGCAAATGCTATATAACTGAAAATATGAAGAAAGAACATCCAGCTGTGAAGGTGAAAAATAATTAAGCAATTATTTGTGTCGCAATGTTTGCGTTAGTGTAAATGGACCGCAATTTCTACATTTTAACACATGACACTACGTTATACAACTAAACTGATGGACAAAAGAAACGCTGGCAACATTTTTTCTTATGAAATGAAAACGTAAGACAATATATGTAAGCAATTATGACTGTATATCAAAGAGATGGTAACTGACAACAGGTGTACACGCTCTAACAAAAATATGGTGGATATTTAAGAAATTATAATGAATTTTGTTCAAGCAGTTGGATTGTCCATAAGTCGATCACACCGAAATCACCCAAAATTAAGAAAATGTCATCAGTATGGAGTGTGTCCACCTCTAGCACGAATGCACGCCCTGACACGACGTCTAACAGATGTAACCAGTCTCCTGACAGTTGCTGGGGTGATTTGACGCCACTCCTCTTGCAGGGCTTGCGTTAACGTCTGTCGGTCATGAGGACGTTGTTGACGTTGCTTAAGACGTCTCCCGAGGTGATCCCACAGATGTTCTATCGGATTCAAGTCGGGGGATCTGGCTGGCCAAGGAAGAACCTGGATGTTATTAGCGTTCAGAAAGTCCCTTGTAACACGTGCACTGTGTGGAGTGGCGTTATCCTGTTGAAACAGAGTTCTTGGATTATTCTGTATGAAGGGAAGCACGACTGGTCTCAATACCTGGTTGATATATCCTTGAGCATTTAGATTACCATTAATGACAACCAAATCAGTCTTCCTGTCACCACAAATACCGCCCCATATCATCACACTGTCGCCACCATCGGGTTGCACCTCTTGAACACAACAACGTGACGTCCGTTCCCCTCTACGTCTGTACACGCGCACTCGGCCGTCAGAATTGAAGAGTTTGAATCTGCTTTCATCCGAAAAAACCACTCTGTCCCACTGTCGTCTTTGCCAGAGTTGCACAGTTCGAGCCCACCTCAATCGGTTCCGTCGATGTTGCAGGGTCAAGGTCATTCCTCTGAATGGTCGATAAGCCCTCAGTCCATAATGGCGGAGACGTCGGGCCACGGTCTTCCTGCTGATGGGTTGTTGTAGTGCATCTCTTGCTGATGACGTAACAGTGAGGAATCTGTTACGAAGGTGAAGCAGACGTAAATAGCGGTCTTCATTTTGCGTTGTTACCCGCGGTCTTCCACTCCGCGGTCTGTCTGATGTCTGACCAGTCTGTCTGACACGTTGCACTAGTCTCTCTGTCGTGGTTTTATGACAGCCCATGATTGTCGCAACCCTGGACTGGGTTGCACCCATCTCCAGCATTCCTATCGCTCTCTCGCGCTGTACAGATGTTAAACGTTGCATTCTTGTTCATCAAATCTAAACGGTCGAATGTCAGAGAAGAGTTTTAGTCATTATTTATACCCGATCTTTGCACGAAGTTTTCGTAAAAGCACTTTTGAAATTATATGCAAAAACGCAGATTTCACCCAAAAATCATGCTGCACGTTCATTACATGTTATCAGCCACGAAGGTTGGGTTTGCAAGAATGTTCCTATATTGCTGTAAACAATGTTTTTGAGTTTGAATCAGTTTTGCAACCAGGTTTGTGAAACCAGCGTTTCTTTTGTCCGTCAGTTTAGTTCTCTGAATGTCTTTGCTTTCACTTAAAGTGTCGGGTTGTCGTCCTCGAGATATTACAAAAGAATATGTAATGCTGTTAGGTGCCAGTGTGGGATTTACAGTGCTGAGGAAGAAGCAACTTGTGAGACATTTAGCGCTAACCAGTGCTGTACTCTAAAACTTAAGTAAGTACATCTGTTCTGGGAGATGTCACATTGGATACATCTCGAACTACAATAGGACATATAGCGCTAAGCAGTGCTGTACATGTTTACCGATTACCTAACTATCCTCAGGTTTGGGGTATTTTATTCTTACGGGCAAGTAGACTTCATGAAGAGTGTAGATGGGCACGAAACAAGATTAGTGGAGCTTTCCAGGAACAGAGATTGGACATGATTGATATTAAACTTAAGAAATTGCATAACGCTGAATTTAACTTTTGTCTTTGTAAATATGTTTGACTTGGACTTCATTTTGCCCTAAGGAGTGGTGACGGGCATAGAAATCTCTCGATGGAACATCTGAAAATAAAAGCGATATAACAGGCAAGTATTTGCATCACATAAATAAAATTCGAACAAATATGAGGTTTGAACTCGTGGCCCCTAATGATGCATGTACTTATCCTAACAGAAGTAATCCAGACAGGCGTGTCGTTTCCCTTTTCACATTTTATGGAAGTCTGCTGCTTCATCATTCTGCCTTTGAAAGTAACACGACTAGGTGTTTCATACTCTATGGAGCCTGTGAGTCAGTACACGTGGTTATCAGAAGGCTATATGCCAAGAAGCGACCTCTGAAGATTTTGTGAAAACAAGTAATGCCTACATATGCAAGACTAAAAGATTGGAATTCCGGTTTTCATTTTTGATGTTTTATCAATATTAAATATTTCTTAATGAAAAGAATAATATTTTTATGCATTGGACTTTTCATTTTTTCACACAAACGATTCATAAAGACCAAAGTGCCGCACGACTATGCAGCTATGGACAACTGATGGCAGGAACCATTGGGCACCGAACCAGTGCAGTCAGGGAGTACAAGCGTGTTAACGAGCAACAACAGAAGATGGTGAGCAGCGAGGGTGCCGTCCATGAAGGCTCTGCGAGGGTGCCGTCCATGGAAGCTGTGCGAGGGTGCCGTCCACAACAACCACATGAGGACGCTGGGTCTTTGGAATGTACGTTCAATGTCAAAGTTGCACAAATGTAATCCCCGAAATAACAGCTAGGTTCCGCAATAACTGTAATTCCTCTTTGACAGGCAGACGAACAGAAGAAAGTAGTCCACATAGTGTAACGAAATTTGAGTTAGTTATACTACACCCGAGAACACTACAGTCGTAGTGTAAGTATCCGACGAGTGTGTACATTACACAGTTCTCACTCGTCTTATATTCTATTCACAGATTAAGGTATAGTGATATAGTGAAGCGGGATTAATATAAATAACAGTTCGCTTTAGTGAAGCCCCTTCATGCCTTCCACCTACAAGACAGTTCATATACAAATAGGGTTCCGACTGTACGTTATGCAAGCTGTAAAGTGTTTAGCTTTGCAATCAGAGCGTAACCTAACCAATCGACCCCAAGAATACATTCACTTGTCTGGTCTGGGAGAAGATTTTCGCATCAAAGCTCATGGGAGTTGAGACTGATAATACCAAGAACCGTTTGAGTTTGACATCCAACGAATGATAAATGGATATTGGCGCTGTAAAACTGTTAGTACTGTATTAAAACTTAAAACGTACATCTGTTCTGGGAGATGTCACATTGGATACATCTCGAACAACAATAGGTCATGCATTGCGCACAGATACAGGAAGGCGTTCAGGTAGCCACACCCTTGTGTTCACAGCGACACGCAGATGTTATGACAACTGCTGGCTTATTGATGCATCTGTCACGTGACGTAGGTGCTCATGCAGATATATTGTTGGAACTTTTAATTACGTATGATGTAAAACACACTTTTATTTGGAACATTTGCTGTTTCCAGAAATTCTACCACATGACTAGCAGAGCAAATTGAATGTACGTGAATACCTGTCATATGGATAGTGAGCAGGAGGCTTCATACAGCTTTTGGTGTTAAACCTGGGTACATTTGTAGTGTACATCAAGTCGCCAATTCTAAAGCTAGGTATATTTATGCTGTACATGAAATCATGTTATGTAAAGCATAGGTAAGGCAGCCAACCTTCAAAGTACCATCTTAAGACAGGCCAACCTTCAAAGTACCATCTTAAGACAGGCCACCCTTCAAAGTACCGTCTTAATACAAGTCACCCATCAAAGTACCATCTTAAGACAGGCCACCCATCAATTTACCATCTTAAGACAGGCCACCCATCAATTTACCATCTTAAGATAGGCCACCCATCAAAGTACCATCTTAAGATAGGCCACCCATCAAAGTACCATCTTAATACAAGTCACCCATCAAAGTACCATCTTAAGACAGGCCACCCATCAAAGTACCATCTTAAGACAGGCCACCCATCAAAGTACCATCTTAAGATAGGCCACCCATCAAAGTACCATCTTAAGATAGGCCACCCATCAAAGTACCATCTCAAGACAGGCCACCCATCAAAGTACCATCTCAAGACAGGTCACCCATCACTGTAACATTTTTTTAAGACAGGCCGCCCGTCAGGTCCTGTCATCGACTCACTGTCCCATTGCATAGCCATGTGATTTGAATTCTAACATTCCTAAAACTCACGACTACATTCCATTGCTACAGCGTCGTCTTCCCGA
Organism: Haliotis asinina; assembly: GCF_037392515.1. Lineage (NCBI taxonomy): Eukaryota > Metazoa > Mollusca > Gastropoda > Lepetellida > Haliotidae > Haliotis > Haliotis asinina. Next base: position 77,115,890 of record NC_090284.1, on the reverse strand, counting down.
ACGAAATCAGACATTAAAATGTTTGTTGGTCATAAACCACTCATTGCTCGAGACAAATATATTGTGGATGAATATTGCGAACGTAATCACTGGATAAAGGCGTACAACATATGAACTACATGTTTAACTCGGGTCAGTTATTACTCAGCTGATCACATTCCGGGGAAACTTCTGCTGAAACCTCCACTAAAAAGTCAGTGTTCAAAACAGTAATATAGGATTCACTGCTTTATGAGCACTAGCGGCGTGAAAGATGATATATGTGTGTTCAGTGTTTACTTGAAGCTGATACCCGCTCAAGCTGTTAGCCTCCACCTACTTACAGCCTGTGGTGGCTTGGGGGAATTCTTCCCGTGTTATGGAGCGGAACCTGGGTAAGTGGTGAACCTAATCTCACAGAGCCGGTAGTGATATCCAGACCAGAGGGCGTGACCTCAGCACGCCACAGGTGGTATTTAAGCGGTGGCTGAGGAGGCGTGAAGGGTCCGAGGCCTGTGAACAACAGGACTGGTTTACGCTTCATGCAGAGGTACATGTCCACCTGCAGGACGTCAGACCAGGGATCCTGAGGTGAAGCCTCACTCAGGTCATAGTCGGAATGTTGTATCTCTCCTTGTTGCTGAGAAAAGATTGCGATGGGAGAAAAACGTTTTTCCTACAATTGTTCTTTTCGTATTTTTCAAAGATTCTTCATTTAGCAATACGTTTCAGGTAAACCATTGATAACCATAAAAACATGGGTCGAAAAGGGATTCCAGGACACCCGGGTCCCAACTCACTAACACTGCTTGTAAGAGGCAAGTGACTTGGATCGGGCGGTCCGACACTGCCAAATATTGCATGTCGTTGTTGAGTCGTTGCAGTCACCGGTTTGCTCAAACAGGACATGGTTACTTAAGAGACACCGTGTTCAGGTTTCCAATTTAGCATGTGCCCTTAAACCCAGCGTCACTTCAGCCCGTCCCATACGATAAGCGAGTAATTGGTGACAGAAGCAAACATACATGATTTTACACGCGCTTAGGACAATTCTGACCATCTGAGATGTACTGAATTAACCTGACGCAGTTACAACTACTAAATTAATCCATTCCACAAAACTACACAATGTGAATTTGTTTATTATACACAGTATTGTACACGAAGCGCCGGAGAATGGTGTATAAACCAGTCACAGAACAGCCCGGTGAACACTACACTGTACAGTGTCACTGTGTTACAACAGCTGTACACTGTTCTGGTGACGTGATGACGTGAAAGCACGACACCGTAGAGGCAAGGCATCTTGTGGCAGGAAACTCGACGTGACGCTGATGATCGAGGGTAGCACACAACTGCCGGACACTTGCTGCTTTCTAGGCGTGGCGCAGGGTTGAGCATTGTTCCGCTGTCTGTTCATCAACTAGCGTCAAATCTGGCTTACATGTTGGCGACTCGTCTTGAGACAAAACTGATGGTAGACTGTAGCTCTGCAATACATGTGAGGGTGTATGTCCTCAAATCGCCAACCAAAGTGCGGCAACTGAAACTGGTTATGGTTATATGACAATGTGTGATGTACCGTGTTGGCTGCCCGCTGTGCACAAATGCACATACACCAATCAAGACGGTCAGCCTTATGTTTTTAATAAGTGTTGATCACAAAAGGATTTGTCTATCTTTTGGCAGTCGTATAATCATCAAGGCCACTTGACAGGGATGAATTCTAAAGGCAAAAAATATTTGTTGGTCGCCATAGGACTGTAAAAAATGCTTTTTAAACCAATGTGATAATGGCGGGAATTATATACCAACGTGATAATGGCGGGTACTATACCAATGTGATTATGACGGGTACTAAACCGAAGTGATAATGGCGTTTACTATACCAATGTGATAATGACTGATACTATACCAGTGTGATAATGACGGGTACTATACCAATGTGATAATGACGGGAGGTATACCAGTGTGATAATGGAGGGTACCAGAGACCATGTAATAGTCTAATTTGATAATTTGATATGATCATGGCTGGTACTAAACCAATGTGATAATGGAGGATACTATACCAGTGTAATAATGAAAGGTACTAAACCAATGTGATAATGGCGGGTACTATCCCAATGTGATAATGACGTGTACTAAGCCAATGCGATAATGACGGGTACTAAACCAATGTGATAATGGCGTTTACTATTCCAATGTGATAATGACGTTTACTATAGCAATGTGATCATGGCGGGTACTAAACCAATGTGATAATGACGGGTACTAAACCAATGTGACAATGACGTTTTTTATACCAATGTGTTAATGACGGGTACTAAACCAATGTGATAATGAATAGTACTAAACCAGTGTGATGAGGGCCTGTACTATCCCAATGTGATAATGACGTGCACTAAGCCAATGCCATAATGATGGGTACTAAACCAATGTGATAATGACGGGTACTATCCCAATGTGATAATGGCGTTTACTATAGCAATGTGATAATGACGTTTACTATAGCAATGTGATAATGACGTTTACTATAGCAATGTGATAACGACGGGTACTAAACCAATGTGATAATGACGGGTACTAAACCAATGACATAATGGCCTGTACTATCCCAAAGTGATAATGGCGTTCACTATAGCAATGTGATAATGACAGGTACAAAACCAATGTGATAACGACGGGTACTAAACCAATGTGATAATGACGTTTACTATACCAATGTGATAACGACGGGTACTAAACCAATGTGATAATGACGGGTACTAAACCAATGTGATAATGACGTTTACAATATCAATGTGATAACGACGGGTACTAAACCAATGTGATAATGACGTTTACTATACCAATGTGATAACGACGGGTACTAAACCAATGTGATAATGACGGGTACTAAACCAATGTGATAATGACGTTTACAATATCAATGTGATAACGACGGGTACTAAACCAATGTGATAATGACGGGTACTAAACCAATGACATAATGGTCTGTACTATCCCAATGTGATAATGGCGTTCACTATAGCAATGTGATAATGACGGGTACTAAACCAATGTGATAATGACGCTAACTATACCAATGTGATAATAACGTTTACCATGTCAATGCGATAATGACGTTCACTATACCAATGTGATAATGGTGTTTACTATAGCAATTTGATAATGGTGTTTACTATACCTATGTGATAATGACGTGTACTAAACCAAAGTGATAATGACGGGTACAAACCAATGTGATAATAGCGTTTACCATACCAATGTGATAATGGCGTTTGTTATATCAGTTTGATAACAGCGTTTACTGTACCAGCGTGATGATGACTGGTACTAAATTAATGTGATAATTACGGGCACTAAACCAATGTGATAATGACGGGTACTAAACCAATGTGATAATGACGCTAACTATACCAATGTGATAATAACGTTTACCATGTCAATGCGATAATGACGTTCACTATACCAATGTGATAATGGTGTTTACTATAGCAATTTGATAATGGTGTTTACTATACCTATGTGATAATGACGTGTACTAAACCAAAGTGATAATGACGGGTACAAACCAATGTGATAATAGCGTTTACCATACCAATGTGATAATGGCGTTTGTTATATCAGTTTGATAACAGCGTTTACTGTACCAGCGTGATGATGACTGGTACTAAATTAATGTGATAATTACGGGCACTAAACCAATGTGATCATGGCGGGTACTAAACCAATTTGATAATGTCGTTTACTATACCAACGTGATGATGTCGTTTACTATACCAACGTGATGATGTCGTTTACTATACCAACGTGATGATGTCGTTTACTATACCTACGTGATGATGTCGTGTGCTATACCAATGTGAAAATGGTTGTTACTAAAACACTATGTTAACGGCGGGTACTACTACTGGAAGTGATGTCCATGAACGCCTGCTGTCATCAACTAGTGCTCCATTCACACTATATTACAGTTACGTTGCCCTTATACCTTCTATATCTTCTGTGGATAGTCAATGTGGTATTCTTCTGCAAAGGCGTGTTATATTTACCTAATGCTTTAATTAGCCGTGGTTTACCTGTTTATCCAGACCGTGGTCCACGCCGCATCGGAGGGGTTTGAGAAGCATGTCGGGCAGGAAGGGGAACAAGCGGTCAAACAAGGGACTGATGAGGCGGGGATCAAGGGTGGACGGCTTGTGTGGTCCTGATCAAACCATCAACAAACATTATTATGATGAGATATATACCTCGTATAAGCATTGGTACCTGCTCTTACATATCTATCCACTACAACAATAACCACATTAAGGTTGGCAGTGTTAGACCACTTCAGTCACCTACCCTTTCTCTACTATTCTCACTCATTCACTATAAGTCATGGTGTTGGGGTAGCCTTGTGGTTAAAGCGTCCGCTCGTCACGCTGAAGACCCGGGTTCGATTCCCCACATGGATACAATGTGTGAAGCTAGTTTCTTGTGTCCGCCGTCGTGATATTACAGGAACATTGCTGAAAGCGGTGTAAAAACATACTCACTCACTACAAGTCAAACTGTCTCACTCACTCACCACAAGTCAAGCATGTTGTCTCAAATAACCATTACAGATAACAACCAGTCTGGCAAGCTCGCTCAATCACACTAGTGACGTCTTTCACTCTGTGACTACACGTCAACTGTCTGACCTGTGAGTAGGCTGCTGACAAGGCCGACCAGGACTAGGACTGCCATGGCTGTGGGAGTGTAGTACATGTAGGACAGCGAGTACAGTGGGAGGAAGACGCTGAAATCAGTACCAAGGACGCCGATCATAAACCTTCCTCTAGACAACGGGGATTACATAGTACAGATTGTTTTGAGTAGTTTATGGGATGTACGAGAGAGGAGGATGGACGTCCTTGCGAGAGTAAATCGAAAATGTCGTTATCTCATATTACAATACTAATCTCTCCTGACTTCTGTCTATTGATCTAGCAGTGCTCCATCTGACATCTGTCGACTGATCCAACAGTGCTCCATTTTGTTTCTCCAAGTCTTGGTGGTATCCGTCTACTGATCTAGCAGCTCTCCATTCTGCATCTCCAAGCCTTTGCTGACGTCTGTCTGCTGATCCAGCAGTGCTCCAGTCTGCTTCTCCCAGCTTTGGTGACATCTCTCGGCTGACTGATCCAACAGTGCACCAGTCCTGCACTTTTCCTAGCCTTTGTGGTGTCTGTCTGCTGATTTAGCACTTCTCCGGTACGCTTCTCCAAACCTTTGGTGACATCTGTCTACTGATCTAGCAGTGCTCCAGTCTGCTTCTCCCAGCCTTGGTGACATCTTCATTTTGGTATCAGTAAGGAGCTCAAAGTCTCCTCGTTCTTGGTACAAACTCACATTATACAGGAGGCCGCCAACTTATCGATTTACCCTCGCAGTGTGGACGTGTACAGGAAATATGCACATATACATGCTACATACATGACGATATCAAACCTTGAGCTGGTGTCAGTGGCCATTGCAACTGTTGTCGCGTTCGAGTCTAAGATTATTGTGGGTGTAGTCGCAAGCATAGTATTATTATCCAGTGGTGTTTCCATAGTAACGTTCCAATTGCACCCATGAGTGAAGACGGGCGAGCGAACGCTGCTACCTGCCCTGTGCACAAACGCTCCGACCCCGATCCACATCATGAAAGCTACAGATGTTATGCTGCCGACAATAGCGCCCTGGACAAAGAAATTATGAAATTATAAACGTAGCCTCTCCACACCGAAAGAACTATTTCAGAAAGTCGAGTCTGCACACGCACACGCACACGCACACGCACACGCACACGCACACGCACACGCACATTCACATGCACACGCAATCGCTGGGATACGACTTACTTTGGAGTTTGCCCATGGGAAGAACATACCGAGGACAAAGATGCCGAAGATCGGGCCGTTGAGGAGAGATGTAGCTGCTGCAGCGGCCTGGTCAATGGAACCAGACACTTGGTTACATGCATCTGGTTACATTTATCACGTAATAATGACGATTCAGTATATAATTCTATAATGTGTCAAATCTGCATTCGCCATGTAAACACTTATGGCTAAACTTTAATCTCTTTCTTTAATGTCGCTCTGGTTTCATCATCTCTCGCTGGGTAGTGTACAACCCGCGTTGTCCGTGACGCTCCAGAAGGTCCCCAGCAGCAACATGTTCTGTCACCTGGCTACCAGTCAATATTCCAACAACCCTCAGTTCACCCAGAGAAGTGGGACACATTGTTAATTTGATTAATCATTAAACCGTTATGTCCTACCTGAAACAGTGTGCCCATCCGTGACACAAGGAAGGAGAGAAGCATGATGGTGGCACCGCTCAACGCCACTGGAAGATCAGATGGTTGGAGCGTTAAAAGCTCATTATATCACACTATGATGCATGCATGTCAGAACGTCAAATAGTAAGAGTACTTTGAAATGTCAATTTAGTTTCAGCGTAACACTGGTTGGTCTGTTGGTGAGTAATGGATATATTTTAGCTTTAAAACATTTGTTGATGACGAATGAACAATCAAAGCCATGGTGCTGGTGTTTCAGGTAAGGGCTAGAGATATCACCAGCTTGAAACATATCGTTTTGGAAGATGTCGAATATGTGCAAGGTTTCAACAATTCCCATACATGGTTAATTCATCCCTTTCGTTTATGTGATACAACAAACAGTTTTACCCTGAATAAAATCTGTTCTGTATCGCTCACGCATATCTCATGATGCTATACCAGCTATGGAGCAGCTACACATCATTATCAATAGAAACTTAGTGATCAGAAATGAATGTCAGAAAGTGAAAGTCAATTCTTATATTTTGTTAAATCGCTCTCCTTTCCTCTAGGACAGAAAGAGCATTGTACAGCACGCAGACACCTACACCATGGCCCTCCACCTCACTACGTGTCATGAGCAACTGCATGGCCACAATGCCTGAGGGAAACTCCTTGTGTTGCTTGATATGATCATCAGTCAGATCCCGGTGTATGTGCCCATAATTCCCAGTGGCTTGACAGACATACTAACCAGTAACCTTTGACATGATGGCAGAGGCCCTGTCAGAGATACTGCTACAGCACCAGGGCTTGATGAGGTCGCTAGGGACAACGGCGCTGATAGCGTTCAGTCCCGAGGAGATCGAGCTTCAAGGACAAGCAGAGACATGTGTGTAATATTGTTACTCTATACATAGTTCCTGTTTCATGGAAGAGGAGGTACAGTTATCATTACATCTGAAATTGGTTGAATGTTTCGAAAACGGTTTCAGGAGACTCAGACGCAGAATGTCTTCACACTAACATGCACATTCTGGGATACACACATTCAATCAAACCCCCACACAAGCCACATGACAGATATATACCTAGGAATGCCACTGAGAAGCGCGACAGAAATACCCGAGACTGCCGTAAAGGACACACGACAGACATACCTGAGAGTGCCACTGAAGACAGACGACAGACATACCTCTTACTACCACAGACGACAGAGATACCTGAAACTGCCACAAAGGAGGACGACAGACATACCTGAGACTGACACAGAGGACAGACAACAGACAGACCTGAGACTGCCACATACGACAGATATACCTGAGACTGACACAGAGGACAGACAACAGACAGACCTGAGACTGCCACATACGACAGACATACCTGAGACTGACACAGAGGACAGACAACAGACATACCTGAGACTGCCACATACGACAGACATACCTGAGACTGACACAGAGGACAGACAACAGACATACCTGAGACTGCCACTGAGGAGTGATGACACGAACATGCCGGGAACGCCTGGGTAGACGCCGAGTATGTCCATGACGAGGAGTGGCAGGGTCTGAACAACACAAACAGCAACATGACAAGTCAAGACAGTCCCTGACATCAGCATTGCCACACTTCGCTACGTGGGAATTGAGAGTGGCATCTGACAGTGGCAACTGACAGCCATCCGACCCATCACTGTCTGCTGATGATGTCCACTATCTGCACCCGCCCAGCCCTGACCATTACTTCGTTATTTCACGGTCCCCTGCCACTTCACCTTGACATTATCTCTCCATAACCCTGTGCAGTCCCCAGCCCCTCCCTCGACTCCCCCCCCCCCTTGTGAATGTGCACAAGCAATGGTGATTTCGAAGATTTTTATCTCCGATTTCCAATGTAAATCACAGGCGACATAGGCTGCAATCCTTCCCGCCAGTCAATACAACAATTCAATGCACAATAACTGACGCTTGAATATTCTGTGGCATGTATTCTATGGGAGCATATCCATACGGCTTTATCTGCGTGTGGAGAGCATAATGAAATACTTGTTCACGCCAGGCGCTATATTGTGCCAAACAATACATTTTGTACATCACTATGGATCATGAGTGGTTTTCTTTGTTGCTGAGACCTGATCGGTCCTGGAAATGAGGTTGTTGAAGTCGACGGGGTGGCAGTCGGAGTAGAAGGCGTACATCACGATGCCGATCATGCAGCACATGCTGATGACGATGATGAGGAAGATGGTGTTGAGTACCAATGCACTGTGCAAAGAATGCAAAAGTCTATTTAAGTACATGTAGTATGGTGGAGAAAAAAAGAACAATTTGAAACATTCGAATATTCTTGGTAAGTTTACTCAAATATGTCTTCTCATAGTATGAGAGCTCTGCACCTGTAGTATGTCCATATTACAACTGGTCCCTGGCAAATTGTTCTTTCACATGGCAAAGACAAGTGTTCTCCATCGACGGTGGTCTTGGCCGACATAAATTCCTCAGTTAACACGCCATGCAAAACACCCTCACTTAGCTAGAGTCTAACCGAAAAGGTCTTGTTAAGACAATAATGCACTATGGCTCGGCGAGAGATGCGAGCCACTGAAGCGTGATCCATTGTTTTTGGGCTATAGTCTATATCTACATGCGACACGATTGAAGATGTGTGTGCGTTGCTTTGTAACATTAAAATTCGGTTTAAACATATTTATTTCTGATTTATTGTTCACAAACTGCATCGGCAAACAAGCAAGAAGCTTATATTAGTGCCTAGAGTACATTATGTCATAAATAATACGCAGGATACAACATACATGAATATACATGTACATATCCACAACACGCAGTGATTATACAGGTTCTTCGAGTAAAGAATTCCAAAGTTCAGTAGTACTGGATAAACTGACCTTTCTTGATAATCAGTACTTGTAACTCCTTCAGCAATTTATCTTTGGTGAAACTTTATCAAGTACAGAATACGCCTATGCTTCCCAATTTGTGTCTTTTTGAAACCAGAGGCCTAAATGTTTGTGTTCGGAATAAAATCTATTTTAGCATTAATGATCTTGAACTAATTAAATCATGTTACTAATATAATTAATTGAACATTTCCTGAAACCTTCCATGTGAGTTCAAATAATGCTATGTCATTGTCTCTCACTTTGATGCAAATGTGACTAGTGCCACCAATTGAGCATTTCCTCAAAATCCTCCCCAGAGACTCAAATAATACCACACCAATTTACATGTATCTCACTCAGTGCAATACTTTTAATTACCAGCTGTCCATCAGAGGTCTGCTGCTAACTGCAGGCTTTAAAGTCTTCAGGCCCAGAATGAAATCTGCAGGTCCATTGGGTTAAAGTCAAACCAATCAAAACAAAGTAGACAGCACTGTACACAGCTTCAAACTGATTCTACAAAACCAAGACTGTGGCACACAGAGGAGTTACTATTTGTTAGACATCCCCATCACAAAGCGCTGAAGTACCAGGAAGTGAAACTGTAGGTTATCGTAACATGATGTATCGGGATGATGCCCGAACGTGGACAAAGACAAAAGTGGAAACATTCCAGTTGAAAAATAATAAACAAATATCTTACCGAAGGCCCTAAGGGCCTGCACATATCTGAAACTGCCAGCCCGAAAGAACCGGCGCTGAGCCTCCGGGCCGGCGGTTACTTCGAACACTGCTGATCTCACTTTAAAGAAAATTTAACTAATCTCACTGATGATTCGGTTGATACGGACTATGGCTCATCTGGACTCATTGTTGTGAAAACACTAACCCCATGCAGCAAAATCCCTCTCTGGCTGTGTGAGTAACCCGTTTATCAGTATCAGGCTAAGTGAGAAGAGGACACCATTCAAACACGCTTTCCGTCAAGCCAGCTCCCAGTTCGCTATTAGATATCCGTATTAAAATGACTTCCAGATCTTGTTGATGAAGCCTTACTACTTCGGAGTGGACAACTACGGGTACCTCTGCACCGCAGCAGTGCCAAATGGCCAAAGGTCACCACGTGCATGTGTAGACAGAGCTTGCAGCACTTACACCTGTGCCTTGGCAATGGTCCTGCAGGATAGGGCTCGCTGCACCTGGGCTTGGTTAACTCCGTACAGCGACATCCACATGCACCCACCGCCAACTACCAGGGACCAGAAGGAGTGGCGGGTAGTTGGGTCAGTGTCGAAACTGAGGAATAGAATGTAGCTTTGAGAATGATGACGAGCACGGACATACTAGCATATACATAGCGACAGCTGTGAACAACAGCATGCAGTGACGGAGCTTGGCTATGGATCGAGAGCGCCATAGCTTTGACGGATACACTGAAACACAGAGTGTAAGCTATTCAGGGACAGGGTATAAGCTATTCATGGACAGGGTGTAAGCTATTCAGACACAGGGTATTAGCTATTCAGACACAGGGTATAAACCACTGTAGCACGACATTGTGAGATACTCGATTCTGATTGGTTGACTGCTGCACGTGACCGTCCTTAAACCTAAAGGACCGCTAATTACACGTCGACCGCTTCACCTGCGTATGAATACATAGCACTCGCTGACCTTTTTGTTTGTAAACAAACATGTCGTTTGAATTAGACATAGGTGATTTTCACCTTGGTTCCTTCTACGAGATATTCGGAGAAGAGTAATTTGATCTAAAATCGGAATGGTTCGATGACGACCTACTGGAATCAAGCGCTACAAATGAAATTCTTCAACAACAGAATTTCGGCACACATTGAGTGTCACTGACTTAACGCTAGATTCCACATAGAGCGGTGCCGGGTATTACATAACTGCTAACATCACATCACGCCTAAGTTAGTAATTCCGATGTTTCATCACTCGTAACACAAATAAATACACAAAACGAACCTCACAATATCTATATATGCGGGGATGGAATTTTGTTCACTGACGGTCGCTTGTTCGATAATACCCGACACCGCTCTACAAAACAGTCGTACAAGACTTTACTGCATACGGTTGCCACTCCAAAACAAAGCACAAAACAGTATGAATTAAAATGAAAATGAAATTTATTATTATAAACAAATCTCTGTTAAATGTGCTCTTAGTAAGCAGTACATAAACCATTGTGTTCGGTCCACCACTGTAACACTCTTATCACATGCAGGTGTTGAGGCTAGAGAAATTGTCAAAATAACAGGTCACAAAAACCATCAAAGTTTATCATCCTACAACACCGATTCATCGGCAGCACAAAAACGCCATTGGCATTACTCAGCCATCCTTCACACCGGCAATGAAAACACTCGGCCTTTATCCCTAACCTGATGCCTTTGGTCCCCGCTGCATCGTCAGTTGTTGCACCACCCACATCTACTATAAACGTGTCCAATATTAAAACTGGCATGTCTGGTCTATTCCAAATTGGCAACAGTAGCGTGGAGTTTAATAATTACTTCCGTGAGTAAGTTTGAAAGTTTGAAGCGACAACACTTTACAGTCGTCCTTCTTGTAGGTCATGGGCGAGTCTATAGTAATGTACTCTAGGGGTGAGGTGATTTGTCGGTTGCATATAATTGTATAAAATTGTTTAGGGGTTCTTCACTATGTAACTGACAGCATTGTATCCATATGTAAGAGACACAAACAAGTTGTTTGAGCATCCAAAATAAAGTTCTTGTACTTTGCAAATGTTTTGTCTAAATCATTGCACATCCTGTTCTTGAGCTGGACGATTGAACATCGATTCCTGGACAAACGCCCCATCACAACTCTGTGCTCATGCGCGCGAAAGTGTCCGGATTTCAAACGCGTGTCAGTCGTGCTAGAATGGAGATAAAGGCATTCTGTTTTCATTTTTGCGGTCCTTTATCTGGTGATTTAAGACCGGTAAATGAACCATAAAGGACCGCAAAAATGAAAACAGAGTGCCTTTATCTCCTAATTTAGTCACAGGATGTAAACTATTCAGACACAGAGTATAAACCATTTAGTCACAGGTTTTAAGGTAATCAGTCACAGGGTGTAAGTTCTTCAGACACAGGATATAAACCATTTAGTCATAGGTTTTAAGCTAATCAGTCACAGGGTGTAAACCATTCACATATGGGGTTAAAACCATTCAGATACAGGTTATAAGCTATTTAGACACAGGTTATAAACTATTCAGACACAGGTTATAAGCTATTCAGGCACTGAGTATGAACCATTCACATATGTGGTATAAACTATCCGGACAATGGTTATAGGCTGTTCAGACACAGAGTATGAAACATTCACATATTGGGTATAAACTATCCAGACATATACAAGGAGACGTATGTACTCATGGAACACAATCCTGGAGCGTCGGTAAGCCATCATCCAGGCCTTGTCAAAGCCACCCATGACGATGGAGCCCCTGATGAGGATGGAGACGAGGCCTGTGAGAATGATGAACGCCTGGAACGTGTCCGTCCATACCACCGCCTTCATTCCGCCCTACAACAATACTCCTAATTAGAACTTGGCATCAACTTACTTTTTTCTCACAACACTTTAAATCATTACATCTGACTTTAGCCAAAATCATGTCATTCTCTCCTTAAATGACGGGTAAGTGAAACTGAAGTGTTGATTGCTTGAATCTGTATCATATACTCATGGAATAAAGTAAATGTTTATTTGATCATTTGACGGCTGCACATGAGGCCGAGTGATCTCACACCTCTGTCGCAGACCTGTCAGATCGCAGTGACAGTGACAAGTTGTGTCTGACCATGAGATGTGATACCTCCCAATACCATAATGATTCAACCAGCATACTGTCGAAAGTGAACAACGCACGCGCCAGAATACCGTTCACTTCGCCGTCTGAACACCGTTGCCGTGCCATTTGAGCTGTCTAGATGAAATCTCGAATCCTAGTCTACTCTTTTCTGTTACTATACATCAGACGATGGGTGTCTTTGTAACAGTGGACTGATTCCCCTTGGTAAACTCCTCCGTTGGAATAGTCTACCGTAGTTATTGCTTCCAATCGGAAGGTCTGCTTGACGTATTCTGTCCTCGATCCCGGAATCATTCACAGTGAAAGAACATATTCGTGAGTACAAGACGATGACAACATACGGGTGCTATGATGAAATATTTTAGACTCTGCTCAGAACACATGGTGAAAATGTAGCGGAAGAAGGCAATGGGGAATTCTCACCAGTGCTGTGTACATGGTCGCAACGATCCCCACGGACAGCACACACCCCCACAGGCTGAGTCCAGTTGCTGCAACATAACACAGGTAGTGTAACATAAGATACACACCCCACAGGCTTAGCTCAGTTGCTGCAGCATAACACAGGTAGTGTAACATAAGATACACACCCCACAGGCTTAGCTCAGTTGCTGCAACATAACACAGGTAGTGTAACATAAGATACACACCCCACAGGCTTAGCTCAGTTGCTGCAACATAACACAGGTAGTGTAACATAAAATACACACCCCACAGGCTTAGCTCAGTTGCTGCAACATAACACAGGTAGTGTAACATAAGATACACACCCCACAGGCTTAGCTCAGTTGCTGCAACATAACACAGGTAGTGTAACATAAGATACACACCCCACAGGCTTAGCTCAGTTGCTGCAACATAACACAGGTAGTGTAACATAAGATACACACCCCACAGGCTTAGCTCAGTTGCCGCAACATAACACAGGTAGTGTAACATAAGATACACACCCCACAGGCTTAGCTCAGTTGCCGCAACATAACACAGGTAGTGTAACATAAGATACAGATCCCACAGGCTGAGCTCAGTTGCTGCAACATAACACAGGTAAGGTAACATAACATGCAGATTTAGTATAGGATGTGTATTTACAGGATGTTATTGTTGAAGTAACAGAAGCGACTTACCCGCACTGAGCGCAAGGCAAGGAGCGTACAGAACGAAGGACATATACAGCATCTGCAACAACATGCATTGTCATGGGGATGTCGCTGATTACAGAGTACATTCCGGTCTAACAAGCATCATGCATACATCAGGATATGCTAAACCATTTACCGATACTAGATGCAGCAATTCTACATTCTATGCTCCAGTATACCAACATGACTAGTGAGTCAACTAACTCCTCATGTTTCATTATAATACAAGTACACAAAGACAGCTGCACTTGTTGACTAACAGAGTCTGATACAGAATACCTCATATGGAATGCATTAAATAGAATACCTCATGTAGAGCACATCATGTAGAATACCTCCATGTAGAATACATTAAGTTGAAATACCTACTATTTGAATAACGAACAACAGGGAGACGATCAATCGCACTCTTTTGTCAAAGCGCATCTCTAAGTACTGCAATTGAAAACATAATCTGCATTACATGCATTAAATACAAACGATGCACAATGAAGTATTTAGGAAAGTAGTACAAAGGTACAGAGTTCACGGTCACTAGGAGAAAGAACATCGTGACAGTATGAATGGCCTGCTCTCCTACGAAGCACATGCCTGTATGCAATTGTTCTCAATAATACATTCATACGTTGGTATAAAATTACTCTTCAGTTGAAAGACTGGTCTTTGATTTCTCTTTTAACGAAATGTACATGTGTCAGAAATTATCTTAGAGATAATATGAAGTAGGATAGAGCACCCATGCTATAATGTCTTGCCTCAAACACGCTGGTGGTTCCGAGTCTGTAGAAGAATGGGATGAATATCCGGGCCGCTCCCAGCGTGGCGACCACAACTCCCAGGCAGATCCACCAAAACATGGAATTGTATGCATACACCTCAGCTGGAGTCCCCAAAATAGTCAACGCTGACAGAAACGTCACCAGCAGCGACATAGCGATGGGGAAGACGTTCATCTTCCGTCCTCCCAACAAGAACTCGCTAGTTGATAGATTGTTACGATCTTTGATAGCGTAATACAGGCCTATGCCGGCGGATACGGACAGTGTTGCTGCAAGAACGACGTAGTCGGCCACGTGGAATGTGTTGATGTGGCCCGTATGGATGCTGTAGCCGTCCCCGCTCATGGTGTCCGCCTATCTGACGTGACTGCTGGACGCTGCTCCTGACCGACAGACGATAGTAGTTAACGCTGTGTTAGTTTCATGCGAGAACTGTGCCACTGATAACATTGTTTAATATCGGGAAATGTTAACCTTGCAAAAATGAATATATTTCCTGTATTGGAAGTAATTTACCATGGCTTATCTGAGGACGATACGGCTATCATACATTGAATTAAACATACCACTCACTGTATACGAGGCTGACAACATCTGCCCCTCACGCTGCTCAGTTGGGGATGCTCAGGTTTGCAGAGATATACCTTACAAAAATGTTAGTAGCCTTTTCACCTTTTCAGTTAGACATTTTGAGGAGGGGTGCTATGGATGCTTTTTTCTTATTTTGAGAGAGAGAGTGAGACAGAGAGAGGGAGGGAGAGACGGAGAGAGGGAGTTGCGTTTCACGCCGCTATGAGTAGCATTTGGAGTTCCAGGGGTCTGTCATGGGTCTTGTGATGGTTAACATTGCCACATACAACAAGCAAACTCGGATTCGATTCCAACGACACAGGGTTCTATCATACTCAAAGAAGGTAGTTCTGCATTGCGAACTCTACCGCCCTTAACTCTTGATCTTGTGAAAAAAAGCATAACGTTGGGCACACGCAGACACAGACACTACATACAATCACGGGTGCCAACGATTACAAGTTCTCGAAGATGGCTTACTTACAAATAGATACCTCGGGTTATGCAGAAATTACATACTTGTTACAGTGATATACCTACCGCTCTTTCTGCCGTGATAACAAATATCGTCAAATACTTCGACCTCTCTGTTCACTCCAGTACCAGAGGTGACCAGGAACAGAGTAATGTCCGTTTTGTAGGAGCTGCCGTCAGTCTGGGTTGGTGTGAGTTAAGAAGGAAGTAAATAACGAGGAAATGGGATCAACATGGAACAGATTCTCTATTCAAGTGGAGACTGTACAGCAATGGAACCCCGGCAGTGAGGCTGGTATTCTAATAGAGGAACACATGAAACCTTCTCAAATATTCTGTTTCATTCACTGTGGATCACCACTCATCGGACAATGGCCAGTGTCCGTGGACAAAGCGACGTATTTAATGTAGAGATTGTGGAGAGAACT
Source organism: Haliotis asinina (assembly GCF_037392515.1). Lineage (NCBI taxonomy): Eukaryota > Metazoa > Mollusca > Gastropoda > Lepetellida > Haliotidae > Haliotis > Haliotis asinina. The sequence goes on along the minus strand of NC_090284.1, from coordinate 77,099,462 downwards.
GTTGTTTCGGGTTGTGCAACACGTCTGGAAACAACAATATATACAGCTCATAATATACAATACCTATACACTAGATTTAGCCGAGGCTTCTCATCACATTCCCGTGTCAAGAGTGATCCGATTGTTTGGACAAGTTAGCTGACTGTTGCCTGCCGTGAACAGTGGTATGTGTAACAATCTGATGATTACGAAACTCTGCTCACCAACGCTGGGGCAGCCGCTCTGGACTGGGTTACACTTTGCTGGGATTGTGTACACAGCAGATTTAAGATGTACGAAACACTGTAAGCAAACTGAAACGGCTGACTGATGGAACAGCCCTTGACAAGCCAGAGGTTGAACATCCCATTTGTCAGATATGCCATTTATTATACAAATCACTCAGGCGTGACTGTGATTTTAAGCAAGCTTTACCCACTGGCATAATAAACCTATACCATAGACTACCGAGATGTTTTTGTTAGTGGCCAGTGGTATATTTTCACATTATATTTTGTTACCTTTTGTACAGAAATATCCCCAAGCGAACTGAAATCGACATTCTGATGATTTCGACGGTTACATTGCTAACACTATATCGGGGAGTGCGTGCGACATTCTGATGATTTCGACGGTTACATTGCTAACACTATATCGGGGAAGTACGTGCGACATTCTGATGATTTCGACGGTTACATTGCTAACACTATATCGGGGAGTGCGTGCGACATTCTGATGATTTCGACGGTTACATTGCTAACACTATATCGGGGAGTGCGTGCGACATTCTGATGATTTCGACGGTTACATTGCTAACACTATATCGGGGAGTGCGTGCGACATTCTGATGATTTCCACGGTTACATTGCTAACACTATATCGGGGAGTGCGTGCGACATTCTGATGATTTCGACGGTTACATTGCTAACACTATATCGGGGAGTGCGTGCGACATTCTGATGATTTCGACGGTTACATTGCTAACACTCTATCAGGGAGTGCGTGCGACATTCTGATGATTTCGACGGTTACATTGCTAACACTATATCGGGGAGTGCGTGCGACATTCTGATGATTTCGACGGTTACATTGCTAACACTATATCGGGGAGTGCATGCGACATTCTGATGATTTCGACGGTTACATTGCTAACACTATATCGGGGAGTGCGTGCAACATTCTGATGATTTCCACGGTTACATTGCTAACACTATATCGGGGAGTGCGTGCGACATTCTGATGATTTCCACGGTTACATTGCTAACACTATATCGGGGAGTGCGTGCGACATTCTGATGATTTCGACGGTTACATTGCTAACACTCTATCGGGGAGTGCGTGCGACATTCTGATGATTTCCACGGTTACATTGCTAACACTCTATCGGGGAGTGCGTGCGACATTCTGATGATTTCGACGGTTACATTGCTAACACTATATCGGGGAGTGCGTGCGACATTCTGATGATTTCGACGGTTACATTGCTAACACTATATCGGGGAGTGCGTGCGACATTCTGATGATTTCGACGGTTACATTGCTAACACTATATCGGGGAGTGCGTGCGACATTCTGATGATTTCCACGGTTACATTGCTAACACTATATCGGGGAGTGCGTGCGACATTCTGATGATTTCGACGGTTACATTGCTAACACTATATCGGGGAGTGCGTGCGACATTCTGATGATTTCGACGGTTACATTGCTAACACTATATCGGGGAGTGCGTGCGACATTCTGATGATTTCCACGGTTACATTGCTAACACTATATCGGGGAGTGCGTGCGACATTCTGATGATTTCGACGGTTACATTGCTAACACTATATCGGGGAGTGCGTGCGACATTCTGATGATTTCCACGGTTTCATTGCTAACACTATATCGGGGAGTGCGTGCGACATTCTGATGATTTCGACGGTTACATTGCTAACACTATATCGGGGAGTGCGTGCGACATTCTGATGATTTCGACGGTTACATTGCTAACACTATATCGGGGAGTGCGTGCGACATTCTGATGATTTCGACGGTTACATTGCTAACACTATATCGGGGAGTGCGTGCGACATTCTGATGATTTCCACGGTTACATTGCTAACACTATATCGGGGAGTGCGTGCGACATTCTGATGATTTCCACGGTTACATTGCTAACACTATATCGGGGAGTGCGTGCGACATTCTGATGATTTCGACGGTTACATTGCTAACACTATATCGGGGAGTGCGTGCGACATTCTGATGATTTCCACGGTTACATTGCTAACACTATATCGGGGAGTGCGTGCGACATTCTGATGATTTCCACGGTTACATTGCTAACACTATATCGGGGAGTGCGTGCGACATTCTGATGATTTCGACGGTTACATTGCTAACACTATATCGAGGAGTGCGTGCGACATTCTGATGATTTCGACGGTTACATTGCTAACACTATATCGGGGAGTGCGTGCGACATTCTGATGATTTCGACGGTTACATTGCTAACACTATATCGGGGAGTGCGTGCGACATTCTGATGATTTCCACGGTTACATTGCTAACACTATATCGGGGAGTGCGTGCGACATTCTGATGATTTCCACGGTTACATTGCTAACACTATATCGGGGAGTGCGTGCGACATTCTGATGATTTCCACGGTTACATTGCTAACACTATATCGGGGAGTGCGTGCGACATTCTGATGATTTCGACGGTTACATTGCTAACACTCTATCGGGGAGTGCGTGCGACATTCTGATGATTTCGACGGTTACATTGCTAACACTATATCGGGGAGTGCGTGCGACATTCCGATGATTTCCACGGTTACATTGCTAACACTCTATCGGGGAGTGCGTGCGACATTCCGATGATTTCCACGGTTACATTGCTAACACTCTATCGGGGAGTGCGTGCGACATTCCGATGATTTCCACGGTTACATTGCTAACACTCTATCGGGGAGTGCGTGCGACATTCTGATGATTTCGACGGTTACATTGCTAACACTCTATCGGGGAGTGCGTGCGACATTCTGATGATTTCGACGGTTACATTGCTAACACTATATCGGGGAGTGCGTGCGACATTCTGATGATTTCGACGGTTACATTGCTAACACTATATCGGGGAGTGCGTGCGACATTCTGATGATTTCCACGGTTACATTGCTAACACTATATCGGGGAGTGCGTGCGACATTCTGATGATTTCGACGGTTACATTGCTAACACTATATCGGGGAGTGCGTGCGACATTCTGATGATTTCGACGGTTACATTGCTAACACTATATCGGGGAGTGCGTGCGACATTCTGATGATTTCCACGGTTACATTGCTAACACTATATCGGGGAGTGCGTGCGACATTCTGATGATTTCCACGGTTACATTGCTAACACTATATCGGGGAGTGCGTGCGACATTCTGATGATTTCGACGGTTACATTGCTAACACTATATCGGGGAGTGCGTGCGACATTCTGATGATTTCCACGGTTACATTGCTAACACTATATCGGGGAGTGCGTGCGACATTCTGATGATTTCGACGGTTACATTGCTAACACTATATCGGGGAGTGCGTGCGACATTCTGATGATTTCCACGGTTACATTGCTAACACTATATCGGGGAGTGCGTGCGACATTCTGATGATTTCGACGGTTACATTGCTAACACTATATCGGGGAGTGCGTGCGACATTCTGATGATTTCCACGGTTACATTGCTAACACTATATCGGGGAGTGCGTGCGACATTCTGATGATTTCGACGGTTACATTGCTAACACTATATCGGGGAGTGCGTGCGACATTCTGATGATTTCGACGGTTACATTGCTAACACTATATCGGGGAGTGCGTGCGACATTCTGATGATTTCGACGGTTACATTGCTAACACTATATCGGGGAGTGCGTGCGACATTCTGATGATTTCCACGGTTACATTGCTAACACTATATCGGGGAGTGCGTGCGACATTCTGATGATTTCGACGGTTACATTGCTAACACTCTATCGGGGAGTGCGTGCGACATTCTGATGATTTCGACGGTTACATTGCTAACACTATATCGGGGAGTGCGTGCGACATTCCGATGATTTCCACGGTTACATTGCTAACACTCTATCGGGGAGTGCGTGCGACATTCCGATGATTTCCACGGTTACATTGCTAACACTCTATCGGGGAGTGCGTGCGACATTCCGATGATTTCGACGGTTACATTGCTAACACTATATCGGGGAGTGCGTGCGACATTCTGATGATTTCGACGGTTACATTGCTAACACTATATCGGGGAGTGCGTGCGACATTCTGATGATTTCGACGGTTACATTGCTAACACTATATCGGGGAGTGCGTGCGACATTCTGATGATTTCGACGGTTACATTGCTAACACTATATCGGGGAGTGCGTGCGACATTCTGATGATTTCCACGGTTACATTGCTAACACTCTATCGGGGAGTGCGTGCGACATTCTGATGATTTCCACGGTTACATTGCTAACACTATATCGGGGAGTGCGTGCGACATTCTGATGATTTCCACGGTTACATTGCTAACACTATATCGGGGAGTGCGTGCGACATTCTGATGATTTCGACGGTTACATTGCTAACACTATATCGGGGAGTGCGTGCGACATTCTGATGATTTCGACGGTTACATTGCTAACACTATATCGGGGAGTGCGTGCGACATTCTGATGATTTCCACGGTTACATTGCTAACACTCTATCGGGGAGTGCGTGCGCGATCTGAGTACACAAACTGTATCACCGACAGGGCGGATGCTCAGTTCCTGTCGTGAGACGTTTTATTAACAATTGAATCTGGAAGTTAAGTTATGTAAAGAGTAAAAAAACATCAATATCATTTACCGGAGATCCTTGATACTACTTCAGATGCAAAATCAATTGCCTACATAACACAAAACAGCGAGAGAAATTCAGCAAGATCAGTCGTCTGCTGGTATTAGGTTATGTATAAAACAGGAAGCCACGTGATCAAAAAAATCTCTCTTACTGCGGAGGGAAACGTATGGCTCACTTACACAAAGTATGAAAACACATACAAAATATCCGGATGTGGCAAGTGGCTATAGTTTCGCCGATACGATGTCATGAACGTTACACTTGATGTTTTTGTGTGAAATAGATGAATGTATCTTCATCACTCAAGGTTAGCAAAATGAACACTTTAAATGATATTAAAGATAAGAATTACGTTTTTGTCTAACATCGAAGAAAACCCCAAACACCGGGATACCTTGATGAGAAGACTAATGTCAGCTGACCTACTCAGCCACCGACTTCTCTCAGTTTGTGTTCACTTTTACCATGACTGTGGGGCCCGATTTCCCAGGGTTTCGGCTCGCGAAAGTTAAATTTCAATAGAGCGAAAACCAAAGTTGTACTAGAAGTCCCGTGCAATCAAATTGCCGTGAAAACATCGGATTACCGTACACATTGCCACATTGAAGCCTTTTAACCGATTAACTGAGATTGCAATGCCCCATATAAAGAGCTCTCTGTACTTTTCTTTATCAAAAGTCCAGGTCCGAGTTACGTTTATTGATGCATTGAGTTGTGTATGTGTGTGGGTGTGCGCGCGCACGCGTGTTTGTGTCTCTGTGTGTGTCTGTGTCTGTCTCTAAGGGGTTGGTGTGGTAATGGCAGCAGTTGTTCTATTGCATTTTCTAAACTTGAGTGGACTTTCCTGGATATATTTGCTTCAGGGTCTGTACGACAGACTAATGTTCTATGTCAAGTTTAAGTATCGGTAAAGGATAACCCTTCGCGAAAAGAAGCACTCGAGCTTTGTAGTCAAGGGATGCAAAGCATCACTGAATACCATGAATGACATCCTTCAAGCGGTCTTACAGGTTCGAAAATATAATCATGAATTATTACACAGACTGTTAAATTCATATCCGATTAGACTTAACATTGTTTGACTTAAATATGTTTGTTGTTTAACTTATTTTACAAGTTTCTTTAAGGACCACGTCCACCATGTAGTGCAATTCGAGATTGAAGTGGAGGTCTTCAAGTCCACGCTAATCCACCATGCAAAGAAGGTATCCCGACTGCGACACCACCACAACGTTGTTCCGGTCGACCTGCTGAAGGAAATGTCTTTGTTCGCATCATTCAAGACCTTTCTCTACGGACAGCCGCACAAGACCATTCCTAGATACCCTGCGACCCGATGTGAGATTCAGCTTGAGGGATAGTGAAAGTTGACAGAAGGAGGGGTACCCTGTCTCCTTCACATCGACGACATCACCATCATAACTACAAACATGGCGTGCCCGTGTGCACCAGGTACAGTGTTTAGCGACGACACAATCTCCCCAGCGCCCTAACGCCCGAGCGTCCATGGACTACGTTACCACAACATGGGTGGAAGGTCTTCAGTTCGGACCAGAAGTTGGGAACCTCTTCGGAAATCCAGGACATCGAACCAACAAAAACGTCGAGGGATGGAACCACAAGATAAGGAAACTTGTCAGGAAGAGCCATCCAAACATTTTTAAGGTCGTCAAGTTGTAACACCGAGAACACTCGAACGTGGAAATTGCCATCCAACAGGTCGGAGCACGCAAGATAGCCCCACCAGGAAGAGAAAGTATCCTATAAGCATATTGAGTCCTTTAGTCGCAGAAGGACAACCTTGTCAACAGCATCATCGGTGTCCTGGACTACAGTGTCCACCGGTCCGGTGTCCACCGTCAGTTACCCACCTTTTCCTTTTCTGAGGCGAACAGACGATGAAGTAAACGTTTATTGTTATTTATTTACTAAATTTCTACCATGACTACGTCATCAGATGGTCATGTTGAGAGTCCCGGGAACGCTAAATTTCAGTGTTCATTGTATCTTGACCGTTCCCGTGAAAGCGTGACACCTAAACTGAGGAGCTTTGGTCTTGATTTGGTCCCGGGCCATAGCCATTTTCTTAACCCGCAACCAATGACCTTGTTAGAATCGTAGTAATATTTTCATTCGTATGGATAAAAATTGACTGACATGTGTTTAATACTACACGTGATATCTGTATGGGCAATATTTATATTCCTTCAGAAGGATCATCATTTTGGAGTAAATGCAAATTCGACCCCTTTGAATATGTTCAAACAGAAATAACAAAATACTCCAATTTAGGTGTAATTTACTCTAATTTACTGATATGTGTTGAACTTAATACCCGTGCAGATGTCAAGATGAATGTCTAAACAGTAGTAACCTTGTACATTTGTCTGACCTTCCTACATACATAGCATCCCGAGCTGTTAAGGGGATAACTGTATCTTCACATACACAAGAGCTAGCTAAGCACATTCAGGGAGGGGATGGATAGCCAGCGTGCCTAGTCGCTGTCTCAGCAGTCAAAGCAGTCTAACCTTAGGGCCCTAGGCCTGATCAGACTGTCACGTGACGTATTTGTCCAGATGTCAGCCGGCAGTATCTCGCACCTCATCCACAATGTCATGCTTCAGTGGCCAACCGGCCTTTGTCTAACTAATTATATGCAGCTAATGACTCGGTGCTGCTGACCATGATGACGATAGTCAAGCTGCGCTGAGTTCCTTTCTGTTGACAGACATGTCATTATTTAGAGAGATATTCAATTTAGCGAACTCGTGGAGTGTTATAAATATTCCTCATAAATACTGTTCCAAAATGCCAACGACATATGCCTACGATAATAGCCTCCAGGTTTTGCCAAGACAAAGGTGGGACACAAAGATAAACCCAGAATATTGAGGTCACGGATTGAGCCAATCGCTTAGTTTGATGAAAAAGATCATCTTTGTACTGCTAAACATCCTTGTTAAATTATCTTAATTTATTGTACCCGTGAAGGTCCCGGGGTAGAATAGGCCTTCAGCAACCCATGCTTGTCATAAAAGGCCACTATGCTTGTCGGAAGAGGCGACTAACGGGGTCAGGTGGTCAGACTTGCTGACTTGGTTGACGCATGTCATCGGTTCCCATCTGCGAAGATCGATGCTCATGCTGTTGGTCACTGGATTGTCTGGTGAAGACTTGATTATTTACAGACCGCCGCGATATAGCTGGAATCTTAATTTTGTTAAGACTGGGCTATAGGGGTTCGTAGGGCTACTATAGGTGAACATGAGGTGTCCATAGACATGTGAGTAAGTGTATTGTGCACAGTCAACATGTCAGCGCAATACGGACGTAATCACGTGTGGAACGTGGTAGAGTGAGTAGTGTCAGTGGTCACAGGAGCGGTTAGTTTATTTTTGACACCCAAAGCAAATGAAATTGAAAAATCTGTGCTGATGTCTCCTGGACTTGCAGGCAACGTATCTGCTTTGGAACTGTTCAAAAATGAAGAAGGATTTAGCACAAAAAAGAATAATTACATCTTTTTTATGTAAACCTCAAACATGTTTTATTTACACAGGCTGTAAGCATTGTGAAGAGACAGTATACTGAACCCGGATCTGTGAGGTACGGCGCTTTGAGTCTAGTTCGTCATGGGAGTAGTCTAGTGGTTAGAGCGTTCGCTTGTCACGGGAAAGACCCGGGTTCGATTCCCGACATGGGTACAATGTATGAAGCCCCATTTCTAGTGTTCCCCACCGTGATATTGCCGGAATATTGTTAAAAACGGCTAAAGAAAACCTCACTCACTCACTTGTCCTGACACCTGGCATGAAGTATTTCAATAAATATACTCTTAAGGTTTTCATTGTTTTTTTATTTACGATTAAAAATACTTAGGAGATTTGTAGGAGTCAATCAATGCTGGTGTGATGTAATTGAATGTTTTGAGAATGAATTACCATTTGCACTTCCTTACAACCATAGTTATTTGCAATGTAGTCTCTTTTGAAAAATGATTGGTATATGGCATGTAATTTGCCTCTGTACAATTTTCATTTTAAAACAAACGACTAGAAACAAACACTAACAAATGTGTGATGCAAGAAGAGTGTCAAACTGAATGTTCTAAGGGATTTCTCGACCTTCTTTTCAAAACGTTATGATCAAGAATGGGACCCCATGCACGTGTGTGGGGCTACTGCTTTGTGCACGTGCATATCATGCTTTGTGTTTAGGGGTGGTAATAGAGGGAAATGGTGGTGTGTTCATAAGATGTCTGCCCTTGAAACGTTTGTTAACGTTTACACTTCCTATCCAAATTGAAAGTTCACTATCCCACCTTTTATGAAGAGTACATCAACCATATTTACTACTTCTGCAAATACACGGTGATTGCACAAAAGCCCACGAAGTGTGTGCGTCTTGGCTGTTAACGTCAAGATGGAAACTCTATGTTAATGGTTTATCATCTATTCAAGTTTAAATTTATTTATTTTAAATAAATGTTTAGTAATTGAGTTTGCTGCAGCTCACAAAAGGATTGTAAAACGTAAGCACTGACTTTTCTGCTACGCTACCTGCACCATTAGAGAAGCAAACGTGTTCAAACATCGAGAGCACCGAAGAAGGATATCGCGCCAAAATTGTGTGCAAAACAGAAATAGGACAAGAAGACCTTGCCCAAGTTAAGGCAACTTCCCCATGTATTCACAAGACAGACTTCCATGTATGGCGCGTTTACAGAGAAGAACATTTGTTTGTATTTTCCAGTGACGGTTACACTTTCTCGGTGCAGTGTTGAATCTAATGCGTTTGGGGGATGAGTTCGTCCTGTGCGTCCAGCCAGCGCTCCTACCCACTCAGCCACCGGGCCACCGGGCGCTCACCTCGAAAGCAGTAGAAGCTGTAGTTTACTGAGAAAATGTGATCCCAAATGTATTCATTTGCATTTCACATTTAACTACTTGGTATTGTGTATTCATAACCATGCTCCAGTTTTCTGTTTGAAGATCTGTGATGAGTTACCTGTCAGAGGTCACTAATTCAGCGTCAGTGGGACATCCGTTTGACATGGTGTATTTGCGCATGTAGTTAGTTTTCTATGTGTATAATGTATAAGACTTATGTCGGAGGTTGTTAACATATTCTGAAACCCTTTCCGACCCAAGTCGAAAAGTCGACATAAACCTGTCATTATCTTAATGGGTGCTGATGAAAGCTGCAGACGTTGCTCTGTTTCTAGTTTCTCTCTCTCCCTCTCGTTCCCCGGACCCCGGGCGTGTTATCTGCAGTAGATAAACCACCGACTCCCTGGAACGGGGGTACACCGTCCTTGTCTCTGTCGCTATTTCTCCCTCGAGCCAGCTCCAAGACTGATGTTTACTTCTGGTGCCCGTGAAAGCTGCAGCATCTCTAGGTCATTCCGTGTTGTACAGCATCATGGCAGCCGACTACAGTATCGTCACTGGCTACATCAAAACGTTCAGTGTCGCCGACTACGTGGTATTTGCGGTGACGTTGGCAGTATCTGCCGGAATAGGCGTCTTCGTTGCCATCAGAGACCGTAACAACGTCTCCACAGGAGAGTTTCATTTCGGTGGACGGAAAATGCACGTGATACCTGTGGCTATGTCTTTGCTTGTGACGTTCCTCTCGGCGTTGACCCTGCTGGGAACTCCAGCCGAAGTGTACAACTACAACACAATGTTTTGGTGGATATGTCTGGGTTATCTTGTGTCGGTTGTCGGGGCTACGTGGATTTTCATACCGTTTTTCTACAAACTTGGGATTACAAGTATTTTTGAGGTATGTAGTGAACAACGATTTCTGACAGTGGAAACAGGTGTCAAGCTATGCTATCTCAGTCTAACCAGAGACCATATAATAGATATATAGCCATCTCTCGAAGTATGGTGTATTTCGATTATCTTGCGAACACCAGTCAGGAGCGGGCTGGTCTGTAGTTGGCAGTGCATTAACACCATCGAACCACATAAATACTCTACTACATAACCCTCAAATGTAAAACCCAAACGAACGAACGACTGATAGGGAACTGTACACAGCCGTATCATGATCAAATACCAAAGATGTTTAACAACAACCAATCGTCTCCCTGGCAAGTACGCCTGCACTTCCTTCCTCCAATGAACCGTTTTCTAGAGGTGACAATGTCGTGCATGAGTGTTTTAGACTAATAACAAGACTCTGAAATGAACATATTGTACTGAATAAAATTGTTCATTGTGAAGGACTTTCTTCATTTCCCAAAGCTGAGGAAATCAAGACTTGCCACATTTTCTAGACTTGCGTGGGCTTTCGTGGTTGTGTTTGCTTCGGGGTCTGTGCAGTGTTTGTTTGCTGTCCATTACTACTGCCATAGCACCACGGTGGAAGAACGTGGCGCCGTGTCGGCCCTTACCGCCCGGGGGTGTCAGGTAACACGTACAGGCTGTGTCGTGCAGCTCGTGGGAAAGTTGAAATTTTCTCCGACTGATGTCACAGTCGCGATGTAAAGTCGTTAATCAAGGGTTAATCAGTAAACCAGCAGAGACGCGGCTTCATTGGCGTGGCCCGATAACCCCATTCCGGGAGCCGCTCTGGTGGAAGTAACATGTATGGTGTTCATCGATAAATGCCAAATCCAGTATATTTATGCGCGCACACCCTACAACCACCGTCCCCAACCACACATCATTCCGGCATGTTGTATAGATTATCGTGAACCTGATATACTCTATACTTCCAGTTGTATAAAGTATGTTGAAGAATAAGGACTATTTTTATAGATAAAAAATCATGTTTATAGGCAATTCTACTTTCGACGTCAAGCTAGTGATATATACGGCGGCATATCCTGATATGCTCTACACTTCATGTATAACACGATATCTCAGCCTGATATAACGTACACTACATGTTAGATATCATGAACCTCATATGCTGTACGCTTCATGTTGTATTCAGTATTATGTCATTAGAACGGTGTACACTGCACGTAGCATTGGGTATACTTCAAATCATGTACTTAGTCTGTCTCATGGACCCTGATTAGAGATTATTTTCCCTATTGCCAAGCCCTCCCTGCAATGTAGTCTGTCTGATCTTCACGGGCAGAGATACAATATTTGTAGTAAATTTATGAAACAAACGTCAGAGATATTTTGTGAAGGTAAAACTTGTAAATTTTGTTTTCTTGTACATGTATTACTTTGAAATGTTGTTGATTACATTCCTAGTATTCTGAAAATGCAAAGCATAATTTGTGCAATCTTAACGACGTTCATTTTTCATATTTTACCCTTTTTATTAGAAATGTGAAGAAAGTGCGTCACTGCTCTCACAGAATTTGTAACGTCGTTTTGAAAACAAATCAAAGATAAAATTCATTTAATGTACAGATATATCAAAATATCTAGTTTTACAATATAATATGGTTAATGAGCTTTAATATGTTATATTTATTGCTCAAAAGAGACCAGCAAGCCAAAATATTCCTTTTACCTCTGCTTCGCAAATGTGAAATATTCTGTTGCAAAAATACAAAATGAGAATATGAATTATGTTATGCTTACTTGAAGCTCTACTACCAAACCTATTTGTACTACAAATCTAGACAAATACAGATAAATCAATATTAATTAAATAAGAAAAAATATATTGTTACAGCATGGAGACTGGAATTTATTGTTACGGTAGTGACACAAAAACGATGATGACACAACACCGGTAGTGACATAACAACGGTAGTGACACAACACCGGTAGTGACACAACAACGATGATGACACAACACCGGTAGTGACATAACAACGGTAGTGACACAACACCGGTAGTGACACAACAACAGTAGTTACATTTATAACGATAGCCAGTTCTGCTGTTTTCCTTAAAGGATAATTTAATGAATTTGTAAGTCAGTTGTTTCAGAATGTTTGAAGAATATGAAAAAAGGAAAAAGATTTACTAAGGATTTCCTTGTCATGTAAGAAAGGGTGACTGTTTCATGTTAAAGAAGTGACATTGTGACAGTATGTAATGTCATTATCGTAACGACCCTGTCAATTCCGTTTTCTCCATTGTCATAGTCGTTACACTACCTGTCCTTACCGTAATAAAAAGATCATACTTATATGCTTATTGATTTTATTCAATAGATGCCAAAACATTACGGTGAATAAGATTCTAAAACATTTGATACCTTTGAACTGAAAATTTAGATACGAACAACAATTAAAAAATTAACTAGAAAAATGTCACTGCTGTCACAAAATCTGTCCTTACCGTAACAAAATCCTGATAACGACAGTAACCGTAACAGTAGTGAGAGTTACTGATAATATCAGTTTTAAAACTATAACTGGTCCCTAAAGTTTACTGAGCACATAGTTTCAAATGATTTCCCCTACTGCCTAAGGTACTTGACGTTTTTGGCTTCACAAAACTAATTGGTGTCAGCGGTAGCCAACGTAAAGGTTAGGACATGTAAAAAATCTCAGATATCAATTTGTATACACTTTTTTACAATAAAATTCAGAAAAAAAATTGGAGTAAGTGTTTGACAGTCATGTCTCCTTACTGCCATGTCTCCTTACTGCCATTGCTCGCAAACATGAAGTAGAATCGGAAGTCAGTGCAGGGAGTAATCAATAGTGCACTCTTTTAATGATGTTACGGTAGTTACATAAAACCTTGTGACAAAGTTTGATCTTTTTTCACAAAATGTTTCTCCTTGCAAGAAAGGCCCAAAAAAAGCTGTAACATCATTAATTATGACATGTTAAAGAGTTTCTTTTGAAAAACACGAAAAAGGCAAAGAATTCATACTGCACATCGGCCACTGAAGTTTGACACATGAAGAAAGAATGAGTAAAACTGGGTTTAGGGGTTTTAGAATAAAAATATATATTTGGTGTACCAGTACTACATAGTGCGTATGTATAATACGATGGTTTGTAGCTCATATGCTTCTTTGTTTGTTTAATTAGAGAACAATAGGACTATTTTGTATATAGTAATGAGTACAAACCGGAAATGTACATTCAAGTGCGTCCCAAGAACTGAAAGGTAAACTCAAGCTATGCACACCGTGTGGACAAATGGGGTGCTTGTGTAGGAGGTAGACATATACCAATAAATAGGTTCGACAGTGGATGTGGCGGCTCTATCATTACAGACAGGGCAACAATGGCGTTGATCAGTAGGTCAAGTCAAAGAGATTTATTGTAAGAAGGACCTGCTGTCTGCCCATATACAGTAGAAGCTGTCTAAACCGGCACTCATCGGGCCTGAAGTAATAATCCATTTTAGACATTGTGCCGGATTGGAGAGCTTGTGATAAATGTGAAAGCCACAAGCGTGACTGAGATTTAAGGCCGGTGTTGACAGCTTACCGGCATGGACAGATGCCGGTTTTGACAGATTCCATTGTACTATGGATAGATAGGCAGACAGACGCCCCAAGACGTAACGGGGAGGTCTCTCTGGTTTACACCTAAATTCGAGTTGTACCATGTTACCCCATGTTGTGTTGCAGTACCTAGAGATCCGGTTCGGGAGAGGGATGCGGTTGGCAGGTTCCCTCACCTTTATTCTACAAACGGTAACGAAGTGAAGGTGGAGGAAGTGAGAGTGCTTATTTCGGGGATGGAGTGAGTTAGGTAAATTTTAAGCCGCAATATCACGGCGATGGACATCAGAAATGGGCTCCACACAGTACTCGTGTGGAGAATCAAATTCGGGCGCGAATTTGGCGTGAAGATCGAACGCTTTAATCACTAGTGCCCCTTGTATGGGTTGGGGTAGGGATAGAGTTGTAAGATTCAGTTGCAAATAAGAAATTGCGTATTTTCTGGCAAAATGTGATGTCAGCCACTGGGTCTATCTGCGGGAAAACAACACACCAGGAAACAGTTGTCACTTGTACACCAAGTTATATATTGACACACAAACCTTGGTCTCTTGCAGATCCAAAACAGTAGTCGAATTTCAGTATAGCATGAACATACGGATACGACAATTGGTTTTGAAGAATTATACCTGCTCTGGTTACTCAATAATAATGCGTCCATTTACATAGTGCCGAACTCCACACTCGGCATGCTCTTAGTGATAACAATGAATAGCACAGTACATTTTTTCCGGGAAAACACTTGTACAACACAGACTATTGTTTGAAAGATGTTCAACACCGCCCAATGAATGTAACGTTATAGAACTATTCTACATGTGATTTGATCCAGTGATCCTTTGTTCCAGATGATCTACATGTCCTTCGTCCTGTACGCCCCTTCTCTGGCCCTGAATGCAGGTAACGCAAGTCCTCTTCATCACCGACATTAACGTCCTCTACCATCTCAGTATTTGTCCTCTTCATCACCGACATTAACGTC